>NC_045431.1:65922916-66235000 GCF_902635505.1 Sarcophilus harrisii
CGATCAAGAAGAGTTCCAGGATTTGAGTAATTCAGAAATTCCACCCTGCTAAAATTCTCTCCCACCTTTCCAGGAACATTCATCTACCAGCTATGACCAGCTCTTGAGTAGAGGAAGTAAGATTTATGATGATATCGAGGTTGAATTCTCTGCCAAAGGAACATAGAACTTCTTAAATAGACATTCCAAAAATTTCCCAACTAGCTTAAGAGCCATTTCTTACTTTATATAGGAGAGTACCTCTGTTCTAAATTAGTATCTGGAAGAAATTCTTGCTATTTCTACCTGCTACTTCTCCTTGCTTCTTGCTTCCTTAAGGAACTGTGGTGCTGGAGTCTGGCTCACAGAAGGCATTTAATAATTGCTTTTTGATTTTTAGAAAGAGAGCACTGACTTTGGTGGCAGAAGCCCATGATTTAAATACTAGCAACATACTAGTTGTGTGACCCTTGGGAAGCTTGGTTTGCCCCTGAAGGACTAAATTTTTTTAACTTGTAACTTAGAGAGGTTAGATCAGAAGATCACAAAGCTTTCTTTCAGTTCTAGCATTCTATGATTTTACATTCCTGTAATTCAGCCTGTAATTCATTATTTTTTTAAAAAAGGAAAATAACGTTTACTGTAGGTCTTTTTTTTTTTAATTATAAAAGTAGGAAGTTCGACTGTATGATTTTAAAGGTAACTACCAACTCTAAATTTATGAATCTATGATTCCTAATTAATTTGAAGAAGACAGGTCCAAATAATTGTTAATCTCTCATCCCAGAAATACATATCAATGACAAGTGACTTTAAAGGATTAGAAAAGAGAGAAGGAAAAAGTTTGATTATGTTAGAGTCACTTAAAGAAGAATCAAAGTGAAGGATTTTCCAAATATATCAGAGTGGAGAGAGAAAGTATGAGATAATAAAGGAGGGATCAAATTCCCAGTTTTTCAGGGGATCTTGTAAAACACCAATAAAAATACATACGGTTATGTATGTATATATATATATTGATAATGAACTGATTTTGTATATGTATTATATATGTTATTGTATTATATTTATTGTATATATAATTAACTTATTTTGAATATTCTATTTTCTCAGAATCAGGCTCTTCATTAGAGGGAAGAACTAAAATCATTGTGCTTTTTAAAAAAACGCCAAGTAATATTTGTTGCCTCTGTGGACAAGCAATGAATAATAAGTACCAATGAATTCACAGAGGTCACTTTATCTATTCAACCATTTGTTGGATCCAATTATTTCAAAAGACCTTGCTGTGCCATTGTCAGGAATATTTGAAAGATGGTAGAGAATAGACAACTCTCCAGACTAAAGAAAGGTATAAATTTTCAAAAAAATGGAAGAGAATTTAAAAATTATAGACAAGTGAGTTTGCCTTTGGCTCCTGGAGAAAATTTTTTATGTATTTTTAAGGAGACGCTTGATGAATATGATACTTATCTAAATTTATTTCTCAATTTAAAAGGGTTATTAACCAGGTAGTTGAGGGGAGGGCTACAGATATAGTACATTTAGAGTTTAGCTAAAACATTTAGGAAAAATATCTTATTATTCTCAAGAAACAGATGGAGAATATAGGCTAAGTGATTATACATTTAGAGGCATTCAAGACTAGCAGAGTAGTTGTTAATGGTTCAATGTCAGTTTGGCAGAAGTATCCATAATGGGGAGCTCCCAACCCCCAAATCTGTGCTTACCAATGCGCTATTTAACATTTTCATCAGTGATTTGGAAAAAAAGTCTTAAGATGGCATGGTTCTAAGATCTAACAATCACATCCAGTTGGCAAGCCTAGCTAATACACTGAAAGACAGTATCTAAAAAGATCTTGCTGGGTTAGATCTGGGATCAACAAACTATGGATAACCTGTTTTTCTATGGTCTATGAGCTAAGAATGGCTTCTAAAATGCTGACTCTTAGGGCTAGAGGATTGGGAGAATTTAGAAAGATATAATTCAATATGGTTCAAAAATCCAAGATAGGAAAGGGATAGCTAGATAGCAATTCACTGAAAAAGATCTGGGGATCTAATGGGAGAGACAAAATTCAATAAGAAAGTAGTGTGATATGGGCATGAAGGGAGTGATTTCCAGGAATAAGGAGGTGGCAGTTCCATTGTCCTCTGCCCTAGTCTAGACCAAACCTGAAGGACTGTGTTCAGTTTTGTGTACCACATTTTAGGACCATCCAGGGGGGATTCTTGAACTCATGTCATATGAAGACCAGTTGGAAAAAAAAGAAATTTGAAGAACAAAAGATTGAAGGGGGGAATGAGAGATGTCTATAAGTACTGGAGGAGTCATCAGGTGAAAGAAAAATTACAGTTGTACAGTTTGCCCGCAGAGGCCACAACCAGAAGAAATGGGGAAAAGTGACAAAGAAGCAATTTTAGGTTTTTTTTTTTTAAAAGAAAAGATAAACTATTAAACATATCACTTCAGCTGGAGCTCTTCCAAAGCAATTCTATTTAGGGCTATCTAAGAAGGTAGTGAGCTCCCTTTCACTGGAGGTATTCCAATGAAGGCCTTTTGGCCACTAATTGGTCACAGGGAGGAATCTTGTTCAGTTCTTCATTTGATCTAGTGGCTTCTGAGGGCTGTTATGAGTCTGTGACTCTGGGAAAATGGACCAACTATAAAAGAAATCCCTGAAAGACCAAGCATGATAGTTAAGGGCCCCTCTGTAAAGACTGATAAACATACAATGCAAAATCCCCCTAATAACAATGACTTCTTGTGAGAGTAGCTCTTGGAGAGATCCCAAATGCCACATGGACCTTAAAAGAGCTGCTATTAAGAAGAATAACATCAAAAACTACTCATTAAGTACATCAAATACAGATCTACTCTATGCTTTAGGAGATGATGTGTAAATAATTCACTTCAGTATTCACAAAAGAAATGATTTTAAAATACACACACACACACACACACACACATTTTAGAAAACAACCAAAAAAAGAATCTATCTAAATGAAATGATATCCTGGCTTAACTTAAATCCTTTTATAAAACTAATTTATCAAGTGGTGGTATGTACCATCTGCCAGGTATTGTGCTGAGTTCTGGGAACTCAAAGAAAAGGAAAACATGGTGTCTGGTCTCAAGGAGTTCACTCTAAATGGGGAGACATCATGCAAGCAGTTAGATACACAGAAGACATACAAAGAATAAAAAGGACATAATTTTAGAAGGAAGGCAGTAGAGTTCGGGGATAAAGATAATTGGTTCTGTTTTGTTGATGTTGAGTTTTAGATGTTAGTTTTAGATCTACATGTAAATGTTATATGAGCCCAAAGTCAGGAGAGAGGTTAGGTCTGGATAAATAAATTTTAGAATTACCTATATAGATATTGTAAGTGAATGCATGGGAGCAGATGAGATTACCTAATGAAACAGTATACAGGGAGAATAGAAGAGAGTTCACAACAATCCATTGGGGGATACCCATTGTTAACAAGTATGACTGGACCCAAAATCCAGCAAAGGAAACTGAAAGGGAGGGGTCAGAAAGGTAAGAGAAGAACCAGATACCATCTACTAAAATTCAGAATTGAGAACATGGATATATTAAGAAGCATCAACATGAGCTTCTTTAGCTGCTTCTTAATATATATTAGGACAACCAAATTTTCTTAACAATTAACATTTTATCTTGAAAAAATTACACTTGGGGTAATGATATACAGGTTTATTTTTTCTTTATTTATGACTTAACAAGTCATTCTTTTTGCCATAGGATAAAACTCCTGATATGGTAAAATGTGACAGACTCCACTTTATTGACAGCTGTATTTAAATACTTTATAAAAGATAACTAGAAAATATGAAGAGTAATGTTCATTTAAGTTGCTGGTAACTTTCATCCAATGGTTATCTATACAGTGCAAAGGAAAAAGGAACCCCAAGTCTTTGGCTAATTCAAGCCTCTTTCCCTCCAAAAATCCTACCATTACCTGAATATTTTGGATCAAAATAAAATAGCCTGTTCAGATACTTGATTTCAAGTTGTGTGTTTATGTCTGCCTAGAGATGTGAACTCTTTAGGAAACATCCACAAAAATGTTAATGCAATTGGTCCAGTGTGAACTAATCTTATTAAAACTAGGCAAGATTTTTTTTTTTTGGCTGAACATAGGATGGTCTTTCTAATATCAAAGAGAAACTGCAATATTCAGATGGAATTTATGCTTATTGACTTCCACTATGTCCAAGGACTGAATGGCAGATTGTCTATGTGAATCACAAGATTGTGCCAGTTTGTCTTCATTGGGCAGCTCAGGGAGGAGGCGGGGAAGACATGATTTAATCCAGATAAAGTTAATAAAATGTAACCAAAGGAACATTTAATCAAAGGAGGCTTCTGTTCTCTTAATTTTATTTATTTATTTATTTTTGGTAGCTGATATAGAGTACCTATGCAAATTAATAATGTCATCCAAAATGTGTTTACCTGTGCAGAATGAAGTAGATGATTGAATTAACTAAAATCCTAATTCAGACCCTAAATCCTATCCTTTCCCAAATGTATGGATTACTGCTTTAATTTGGGGTGGATATGTGTCTAGATACAACTCCAGTCTCAAAGAGGAATAGATCATTTCTATGTGAGCATCACTGAATGGATAGAGATATGGCTCAGCTTTCCCTTTGTCATGACTCATGCATATACCCATGATGCCTCATTAAAACAATCCTAAGAAACTTAGAAGGAATGAATATTTTGGTCTCCTGTCAATTTGCACAAGATTCAGCTTGCTTATACAAATCCCAATAATCAGATGACAATAGCCAAGATGAATTTGAAATTCCAGTCTTGAAGTGTTGATCTCCCTCCCTTCCTTTCACAAGGAGGTAAGTTTGGGACTTTCCCACTGGATACTGGCATTTACAGCAATGAGTTACCTCTTTTGCCTTTATCATGACATCATCCTCAAAGGAATCAATAAAGGGAATCAATCAATAAATCCATAATCAATAAAAAAAATAAATCAATAAAGGAATCAATATAGGGAATCTGGGTCCATGAAGTCTCTTATTAAAAAATGATATAGGACAGGTCTGTCTAAGTTAAAAAAAATCAAAATAAGTACTACTCACCTGGTTCCTGTCCCGGGCATTTGCATATCGAAACCTCTGAATATAATAAAAGACCAGCCAAGCGAGTGATATGATCATCAGCACAATGAAGGAGATGGACACAAACACGACTGACGTGCGGCTGACGTATTTCTGCAAGTTGCGGGTCCCAATGGTGATGTACATCATCACAGTAATGTTTTTATCCAGAAGAGTCACTATCTCCTTTCCTTTCGACTCAGGAATCATTATTGCAACAATGTCTTGCACACCTGTTATGAGGATGGTGGGGGTGTAAGGGAAGGGGATGGGAGAGAGAAAGAAAAATTAGAGAGCTAGAACTGATCAATATTAGCCAAACCATCAAACCTCTTTGCACAGTCTATGAATGTTGAGAAGGTGGAACAATAGAGGAAAAAATTCTTTTGTTGCTCAGCTACATAGCTATAAGCTACACAAGGCAGGTCATTGTAGATCAATTTAATTCTGGATGAAAATATTGATCAAGCACTTACTGGTTGCAAGGCATTATGTTAGGCTCTAAAAGGTGAGAAGGGATAGCTATTAATTTTGTCTTTGTATCCAAGAATTACAAATGGAGAGCTCAAAGGGACCTTGCAAGTCATTGAAGTCAGCCCCTTCATTTTACAGATAGGAATGAAAGTGAGAGAAGTGAGTGGCTCGCTGAATTAACTATGAATCCCATTCACGGCTAGATGGATCCTATCCTAAATCTTATTTTTGTACTAAATACACGGTTAACTGCAAGGTCACAAAAAGTAAACAGTAGCAGAGCTATGATAGTGGTCCCAGTGACTCCAAAATCAATGTGCTACTTATTGGATACCTTTGCCTTCCCCTGAGTACCTAGGACAGTGTCTTGCACATTAATAGATGCTTCACAAATGTCTCTGGAATGGAGTACAGAGAAATACGATCTCTGACTTGTGAGAGTTTACAAAATAGTGGAAATCAGAGAAGGATAGGAGAAGAGAAGACAAGTTAATAAAAGCAGATATTGACACCACTTTAAGATTTACAGAGCTCTTTAATAATGCATGAGTTCATTTGATCTCCACAAATTATTATTACTCCTGTTGTGCAGAAAAGGAAGGGGCGGCACTGAGGTACAATGGATAGAATGTTGGGTTGTTAGTCAAGAAGGCTCATTTTCATGAGTTCAGATTCAGCCTTACTAGCTGTGTGACTCTAGACAAGTCACTTAACCCCATTTGCCTCATCTGCAAAATGAACTAAAGAAGGAAATGGCAAACCACTCCAGTATTTTTGCCAAGAAAACCCCAAATGAGGTCACAAAGAGTCAGACATGACTGAAATGACTTAATAACAACAACAAAAGAAACTGATATTCAGAGAGGGGAAGCAATTTTTTTTCCCTCTAGTCACAGAATTAAACAGCATGAAATCAGAAATTAAACTGAGCCTCTTAAGGAATTGAGTGTTTTCTACTTTACCATTCTGGTTGGGGATAAGGGATGGGGGTCCTGGAAGGTATCAAAACTGAAATTCTATTTAAATGAGGTTAAAATTATATTTGTGTTAGTATGGTATTATATGCAGACCTTGGGGAGGAAGGGTAATGTGAGAAAGGAAAGAAAGGGATCCAGGTGCTGAGAGAAGTCTGAACAATAACATAAAGGGGGAAGGTAGGTGCAAGATGTGAATAATTGTGTAGCAAAGAGGATAGGAAGTTAGGAAAACTAATTCCCTTTTAGTGCTCAACAACTACCTATTAGGGACAAATCACTTACTTTCTATGAATTTGTTTTCACATCTATGAAAAAGGAAAAACAATACCTCCCTCACAGGTTCAAATGAGACATTGTGCAAACTAGTGCCACAAAAAGAAATTTTGTACTAAGACAAATTATAGAAGTGTGATTATAATTAATGATTATATAATAAAAATTAATTACATATTAATAAAATTATAATAAAATTAATTACATACATTACACATGATTGGGAACAAAAAGTCATCTAGTATTGCTTGAGTTTAGAGTGTATTAGAAAAGCAAAGAGATAAGACTGGAGAAAAGGCAGAATATTTCTATCCAAGGCCTTCGTTTGGAACACAATAAAACCATAGCTGGTTTTGAAATGGGTAATGATAACTATCAGAGTGGTAGCTATAACTCCTATCAATGGCATCAAATAGAAGGGTTTAAATGATTCTGCTCAGTGGGGACCAGGTCCTACCAGGCTGTTGTCTCAGCTGCCAGGGCATAGGGTAGAAATAGCTGGGAGAAGTTGGCCCTTTTCACACTAGCACTTCAAATAGTGTCATGGAAAAAGCACTGGATTTCCCATAAAGAGATTTGGCTTCCAATCCTAGCTCCAAAACTTGCAGGCTGTGTAACTTGGGACAAGACAGATTACCCCTATAAGGCTTAGTTTCATCATCTGAAAAATGGGAGTAATATATTAATTACTTCAAAAAGGTCCTGGTGAAAAAAAAAAGCTTTGAAAACTTTAAAGCACTAAAATAATGTGGGCTGTTAGTATTCTGTGAACCACTATGGAGAGAGTACTTTAGATATGTAACCCAAATGTAAGCATTATCCTGCTGAGTTCCACTTGCCTGAGTCTATACCCTAGTCAAAATCTGAATACTCAATGAAACAAAACTGTCATTTTCAAGAAGGCAATTTTCTCCTACAGCGAGTACTCAAACAATCAAAAATAGATTATTCTTCAAAAGCTATGGGATAACTTGCCAACAGATAACATGGCTATATACTTTTTTCCCTAGCTTTCTTCTCGAATTCAAGAGAAACAGTTATTTTTAACATTTCTGGAAATGGCAAGATTCTCTGAGCTGTTTCCTCAAGTGAAGTGAAGTGAAATGATTATTAGGCAAATAATCCTGGAAATTCAGGCAAACATTATCCCCTTCTCCCCAGAGAACCTCATAAATAGCAAAAGCCACAACAAAGGCTTTTGGCATCATTATTTGCCTATTATCTAAAAGCCAGTTTTGAGTAGTTGATGAAGAACAGCCTCTAAGTAACTAAAATCTGCTTTACAGAGCTGCCTCTGGATCGTATTGGCTAGGTGACCCTGTTCAAATTCCTTATTGTCTCAGTGTCCCAGACAACTCTCCAAGACTCTAAATTGCTAAACAGAAGCACAGAGGGTCTCCAGGTGTGGTCTGAGGACTCCAGGGAACCTTTCTAGGAAGGCTGAGAATTGGAAACTATTTTATAATAATATTGATGTTTGAATTTCTAATATGGCAAAATGTGGTAAAACCATCTACAACTACTATTAATGAATGTTCTCTGAGGACTGCTCAGTATGGAAAAAGTCTGAGAATCACTGAAAATAGTACTTCTATAATGGCTTAAACAATTTTTTTTTAATCTGGCTAACTGAAGACAAAGAGGTTTTATAGGACTGAAGCATCTGGACAATTTGTCTTTTTCTTCCCTTTTGTCTCTATAGATTTACTCTCTCCATGGGCTGCACCAGAATGAGCATGCTCACTCGAAGGGGTTATGAGAGAGTATCAGAGAGACTGCAATATGGAAGCAATCTGGTGTCCAAGGTTAGCCCAGAAGGTTTGGAATCAGGAAAGTTGAATTCAAATTTCCCAACAGTCTCTAATTAACTATTTAAATAGTTTTGTTATTGTTTTCAGTCATGTCCAACTCTTCATGACCCCATTTGGGGTTTTGTTGGCAAACATACTGGAGTGGTTTGCCATTTCCTTCTATCTAAATATAGGCAAATCATTTAATGCTGCAGATCTTTGTTTTCCTCAACTATAAAATGAGAAGAATAATACTTATACTACCTTCCCATCAAGTTTATGAAGAAGCTGCTTTGCAAACCTCTAAAGTGATCTATGAATATGAATTCTTATTAGCTATTTGCATCTCTCTTGCATTGTATGTTCTCCCCATTTGGGAATTCAAAGCACTTTGGCCTTTTTCTATTTCACTCATCACATCATATTATATCACCAAGGAGAAATGATAAAGGGATTGAATAAACACACATACACAGACACACACACTGTAACATCAGGGAATGATTAGTTAAAACAGCAGAGAATTACTTTTTTAAACCTAGAGGTGATTGTTACTTTTAAAAAACATTATTATTTTTGTTGCTTTGTATGGGATAATGATTTTCTCTAAGTTAGAAAGAGACTGATTTTTAAAATTTTTAATTATACAATGGGTTCCAAAAGTCTGGTGCATATAACTGTTTCCTCTTAAATGTTTCTTCCCATAATTCCTTATGAGGTTGTTTTTTTTTTTTTTTTTTTTTTTTGGCTGAGGCAATTGGGATTAAGTGACTTGTCCAGGATCACAGAGCCAAGAAGTGTTAAGTGTCTGAGACCAGATTTGAACTCAGGTTCTCTTGACTTCAAGGTTGATACTCTATCCACTGTGCGATCTGGCTGACCCTCAGTGTACTTTTAAATACTAAAGTTTAAAACTGCACTAAAGCTCTTGGGGCATTCTGTATGTCTATTTGTTCTTATATACTACTTTTCTATAAGACTGTAAGCTCCTTAAAGGTAGAGCTTGTGTTTAAAAAAAACTTTGTATCTCCTCTCTCCAAAGGGAATGGATTGTTTTATTTTAATTTATATTTCGCCCAATAACTAAAATATGCTTTGCATGTAATGGGTGTTTAATAAATGTTCATTAAATGAATGGCTACCAGTTGAACTAAGACAGTCTGGTGGGTATGTCAACACAGAATAAGGCATTTCAATATAAAAGGATCATTGGTATTAGAGCTTATTTTGATTCATTTCCCTTTCTCCTTGCCATCTTTCATACAGAATGATGGAGAAGAGGAAGAACAGTATTGTTTCAATGTGTACCCTTAATGCTTTGCATACAGGAAGTGCTTAATAAATGATTTATTTATTAATTCTTGTAGATTTATAGTAGGGAGGGATTTCTGAGGTCATTCAGTCCAATTTGTAACCTTTTATAACCAAGACAACTCAAGCCCAGAGAACAGAATTCGCATAAATCCTGGCATTCAATAAGTCCTTAATAAATGCTTGCTGACCAGCTGACCAGGGAGGATTGATTGATCAAGCATAAACAGGACTGACAACCAAGTCTTTTAATACCAGATCTTTTGTCCTTTTCATTGCATTCTACTCTTCCCTGAAATATAGTCAGATCATCCTATCCTTACTATTAGAGATGGCTGCAAAGAACACGGGTAAGGAAAAAATGGTACCAAACAATTAGTCTTGCTTCTTCTGACTCGGCTTTTTTCATGCTCTGAGATCGGGAAAGAAGGAACTGCTCAAACCTTTAAAAGCCCAGGGAGGGCAGGAATCTTAGCAACTACTTAGCAATTTCACTAGATCTGGATTACCTGGCAGGTTTCTAATACAAATTTTTCTTATTGTCAGTCTTATCTGTTTTGGTTTCATTTCACTTGAGTTGTGTAGATACCTTAAAGATCAGCTTCAGGACCAAGATGCTCTACTATATTCAGAGCTGTCAAAATGGCAGAATTCCTGGAACGATTGTACTAGTGAATTTACAAAAAAAAAACAAAAACAAACCAAAAAACAACCACCCAAAACCCAACATCCAGCTCCATATACACTTCTTTCTGGGAATTACTATTAATAGTGACTTGAATCTCAAGTTCATAGAATTTACAATTGATGCTGTCAATCCTTGAATTTCCTTGTTTGCTAATGTCTAATGGTTGCATGTGGCCTGAGGTTTTGTGAAGGAGTAAGCCCATGAGGACGGCTTTGTTTTGAGAGAAACATGATCTCCTTTGAACAGTGGCTTAATCTCACCTGGTGGGAGAATGTAAGTGTACCTATGCTCCTTACAATCCCAGGAGGAGGGGCCTCTTTACTCAGTTCTATTTTTACTTGACATTTCAGGAGATGTATATTTGCTCACTTATTGTTTGTTTATTTATCTGTTCTGAGCTGTGGAATTTGGGATTTTGTTCTGGATCTCCTGGGAGCACTTAGGTAGAATCTGGATTCTTAGATAGCTCTCCTTAAATTACTCTCACTATCACTTAATATCCTAATTTCCTTGCAAGAAAACACGTGCTGTTTTTAAGAAGTCTTATTTACTTACAGAAAATAATGCAAAGAGAAAAAAGCAAAGCCTGAAGAAAAGCATATAAATGAACTATAGTTATGTAATAAAAACAATAGTCAGTAGTGAATCAACAAGCATTAATTGAGAACCCAATAACTGTGGGCATCATGCTGGATATTAGGTACATAAAAGACAAAGAAAAATCTTTGTTCTCTCCTATGGAAGAGAAAATGTACATGTATAAGTCCATAGTGTGATGATGATTGAAGTGGTAAAGATACTAATAATAATGATGTATTTACTTTCACATATGGGAATATTCAGTCTAAACAAGTTCAGAAAAAGAATTAAGGATAAATCATTTAACATTCCTGGGATTTAGCTTTTTTATGTGTATAACCTGGGGACTGAACCAGATGGCCTCTTCACATGCAGATCAGTCAATCAACAAACACTATGAAAATCCCTCCTATTTTCCAAGCACTTTTGTATATAAAATGGTTTGTCTTAGAAACATCATTTTCCAAAGAAAATTGGCATATACCTTTTTTGAGATGGAGAAACACATTCAGACATACATAGACAAGACAGAACTTTTGAACAAAGCAGATTGCTGTTCATACTGACCCAGCATTAATGTTTTGATCTGGGATTTGTGATTTTATTAACATAGGGAATTGTCAGTGAGAATGCAACTAGTGCAGCAAGGTAAGCAATTCACCTGTAACTATTAGACTTACAGAATAGCCTAAGATCCTGAGAGGTCAATGATTTGTCCAGAGTCACAGGAAATATCAGAGGCAGGTTTCCTAGTCTCCTAAGCTGCCCTTTAGTCACTACATTCATTTCCTCAGCATTGCTTTATCGATGGGATTTTTCTGTTTTCTCTCTCTACAAGTAATTAAAGCAAAGATTCCATGAATTTTTAAGTAACTGTCATGACAGAGCATTATGCAGCATAAACAAAAGCCATTCCAGCTTAATAACAAGGAGAATGCTACTCAGCCAACGCCACCGTGACTTAATGATAAAATTATCTGGGGAGGCCTAAAAGACCTAAAATGCAGCTATCAAATCAAATTTCCATAAGGTCTACTAAACATAAATCAGTTATGCTCTTTTATCCACCTTCCATGGAAAATTGTCATTAAATCAATCAGCATTAAAGATCCATGCTTCCTCTTCTGACACATATCCCAACCTTAGTTGATGTCCTTCAGAATTACTGTGATCAAAAATTTACAGCCATTGTGTGTTTTGAGCCTCCAAAACTAGCTATATATTATAATAATTATTATACTTATAATATTTATTATATAGTGTATTTATATAATTATACTGATAACGTATTATATTGTATTTATAGAATTATATAATATTATATTCATTTATATATTATTATAGTAAATAATAAATGCAATTATGATCACTTTAGAGATGATTAAATTGATTTACTCACTCACCCATTCAATCAATATTTATTAAGAGCTTATTATATGCAGAACCCTGTGCTAGATGCTAGGGGCACATGAAATTTAGATAAGACAGTGCCCCAATCTTCCTGGATCTAAGAGTCCAATAGAAAAATATGACTTAAAGAAAATTTTATATAAAAAAATTCATCAACTGTAATAAGTGGCTTAAATAACTGCAGAAAATATGTAAAAGCCACCAATATGAAATATTCAACAGGAAGACTTAGCTTCAAATATAAGAAAGGTCAAGGTAGAAGGGAATAGAAGCAGAGGAGGAGGTAAATGGCAAGAGTGGATGTGAAGAGGAAGAATCTTGGCATACTATTTGCCTGAGAGAAAGTAGGGTGAAGGGACATAAGTAAGGAAACATGGGAGAGAATGTAATGTAATTAGAAATAGACTGGATAATTGAAAGACACAGGAGAACTTAAAGCTCATGGAATCTCACTTGATAGGTGAGGAAACTCAGAAGTCCAGAGATATTAAATGATTTGCCTAAATTGTCATGGGGAGGAAACAGAAGATCTGGGATTCAAATCCAGATCCTCAGTATAACCATTGTTTCTTGCATACCGCTCCATTGTCTGGGTCAGTGTCTATGGTTCAGGCTTTATTCTTTGAAGATGGGAATTGAGTGTTGGAAGAAAATTTCATGGAAAACCATTAGACCTGTATGCCCATTTATAACTGACCATTTGTGCAATCTCTATGTTCTTCAGATTTCTGGGCCCTAAGGATTGCTGGGTATGCCATCTGAACTACCTCTGTGCTTTTAAGACCCTTAAGGCCTTTCTATCTTTCAGCTGATCTCTTCCCCTTTGCCCCATTTGTAATCCTAGCACTTAGCACAATGCTTGACACATAGTAAGTGCTTAATAATTTCTTTTCATATACTTATTCATTCCAAGGTGGTACAAGTCAAGCCAATATATATAATAGGAGAAGAAGCTTTTAGAATTTGGGATACATGATAATGGTACCCAGAGTCCAAGGTTGCTGTTAATGTTTTTTAGCTGATAGCAATAGATACTAATTATTTTTCTTTTAAAAAAGAGCTCTATAGTGAATTAGGGAAGGAGAGAAGGTTCTCAATTCCCTCTTTCAACCATCTGCTCCAGCTGAGTATGAAATCAAATGTTTTCTCTAGAATTCCTCCCACTCTTGTTAGGTTCAGCCTGGGGACCTTAGTGAGGTGGGAGAGAGAGAGAGAAAGAGGAAGAAAGGGAAAAGGAGAGGGAAAGGGAAGCAAAGAGAAGGGAAGGGAGGGAAAGAAAGAGAGAAGAGAGAGCAATAAGAGACAGAAAGAAAAACTGACAAAGACACACTCACATAAATATGCATCCACACTCACAAAGACACACACATATACTACATGGGAAGGAGCAGTCCTCATATAAACTGTTAACATCTCCAGCAGGCTGTGAGGATCAAGGAACCAAAGGGAGAGAGTATGAAGGAGAGTATTTTGAGTGAAGGTCTGGAGGGGCCATTTATTCCATCCTTCTTATTTTAAAGATAAGAAAATAGAGGCCAAGGGATGTTAAATAATAAAGCTCTGGATTTGGGGAAAGTATATCTCCAAAGGTGTGGAGGATAAAAAAATAGCTCCTTAAGTTAGAGTGCGGAAAAAGGGAGAATTAAAGAAGGGATAAGACCCTTACTTAAGGATTAATAAAAAAGATGATATTGAAGAACAAAAAGAAAGCAAAGCTGTTCAATTAATGGTTGGTTTATGTGAGTATGTGTGCTTCTGTGTTCTATGCCAAGAAACTGACCTTTACATTGGAAATAACAGAACAAAAATGGCCAACAGCGAATTAATGCTCAATATAAGAAAGGAGATAGTAAGAATGCATGTAGCTGCCTTTAATAAATTCAAGTCATCTGATTCAGATGAATAACATCCTTAAGTACTAAAAGAATTGGTTGTTGTAATTGTTGATTGAGCAAAGTCTATGTGAAAGATCTGTTGAGAACAAAAGAGTTATTGCAAGTAGGATATTGTGTAAAGCACACTGGCTTTGAAGTCTGAGGGTCTAAATTTAAATCATGCATCTGGCACTTGTTGCCTGGTCAACAGTAACCTGGGCTTTGGTCTTCTCATATGTAAAAATGAAGGGGTTGTACTAAGTGACCTCTGAATTCTCAATTAGTTTTAATTCTATGATTTAAGAAGGGCAGTGTTGTCGAAATTGAAAGAAAAAGGGGACAGAACAGTCTGCAAAGATTAGCAAGATGAGCCTTCTTGACTTCTAATTTTAGAGAAAATGCTTGGATCATTAATGAGACAAGAACACCTAGAAGGAGAAGCAATAATTGCAAAAAACCCAGATGGTTCCATCAAGAACAAGTCACACCAAAGCAACCTAATTTCCTTTTCCTGACAGAATTGCTAAACTGCTACATAAAAGGATGATGCAATTAGAGTTTACCTAGATTTTATGAAAGCTTCTAATAAAGAATCTTATTCTATCACCATGGAGAAGATGGGGGAAATTTAGATGAAATGATAATCTAATATGGGGGCTTGAGATGATTGTAATCAAAGAGAAGTGGATGATGGTTTGATGTCAACATGACAGGAGCTGCAGTACCTCAGGGATTAATGACTGACTGTTCAACATTTTTATCAGTGACTTAGAGAAAGGCACACATTAGCATTTGTTGTTGTCATCCACTTGTCCTTTTTGATTCCATTTGGGGTTTTCTTGGTAAAGACACTGGAGTGGCTTGCCATTTTCCTCTCCAGTTTATTTAATGGATGAAGAAATAAAAGCAAAAAGCATTCAATGACTTGTTCAGAGTCGCACAGCTAGTAAGTATCTGAGATTGAATTTGAACTCAAGAAGATGCGTCTTCCTGATTCTAGAAGTAGGTACTCCATAAACTGTGCCTACTAGCTACCCCAATCCACTGGTATGCTCATCAAATCTGTCAACGACAAAAATATTGAAGATGATAGTTAACACAGTGAATGATGAAATTTGAATCCAAAAAGATCTTGAGAGGATATAATAGTGGGCCAAGGCTAAAATCTGATGTTGAGAAAACTGACCCTGATAGAAAAATTAATCAGAGATAAAAATGTGGGCTTGAAAAATATATCTATAGTTTAAAAATTCTTCATATTAATAACTTGTGCTTCTATTGCCTTTGACAAAATATTTTTGCATGTATTCATTTAATTCTATGAAGTAAGATATGGAAACTGTTATTATCACTATTTTATAGGTGAAGAAATTATAGCACAGATTTTTAAGTCCTTTATCAAAATAATAATACTTGAGATACCCCAGCTCAAAATTCCTGATCTAGTATTCTCTCTCTCTTTGTCTCTCTCTCCATCCCTGTTTCTGTCTCTTTATGATTTTAAATCACTTATCAAGATAATAAAAGCTGAGATACCCTCAGCTCAAAATTCCCAGTGTTTTTCTCCCTCCTCTCCTCTCTTTTTCTCTCTTGCTTTCTCTCTGTCTGCCTGTCTCTCCTTTCCTTCCCTCCCTCCTCTCTCTCTCTCTCTTTCTCTCTCTCTCTCTCTCTCTCTCTCTCTCTCTCTCCCCACCCCCTCATATTAACCACATCATGCTGCCTCCCATACATCAACGTGTTTGTATCCTCCCCAGTGCATTCCTGAGTCACCCCAGTGCTGACTCATTCACCTACAGAGGCCCCTTCCATTTAATTCACAGGGCTTCTGCCTCACTATCTGCAGTATGAAGTCTAACAAAAGCATGGGGCTCCTGCAGAACCTGAATGAGCATGCTTATATCAAACAGGAAAAGAAGCTCATTAAAGACTATTCTGGTCTTGCTTCTTTCCTGGCTGACCACATCTTTGAAATTCAGGGCCTTTCTGAGTGAGGGGCCTGAAGCCCCATGAGGCATAAGTTCATCATCAAAACTCCATTAATGTTGGTACTAGGGGGGATATCAAATTATATATCAAATTATGCCCTTGAAAAACAGCACTGAAAAGACAATATGCTATGATCCCTGTTGGAGATGTGACTTCAGGGCCTAAGGGAAAAGACAAGCTTTCCAACTGTCTGAAGAGAGACAAGAGACACTGCAGAGTAGCAAGTGTATAAGAGGAGCAATCGGGGCCCTGGATAAATGCAAGCTCATTTACAAAGCTGATCTTGGAAGTCTCCATTGCAAATGGCTGGGAGTCAGAACTGTTTCATACGTCATCTAATTGGAAACCAGCTGTTCTGGTACAATTCCATTTTCAAGTATTGCTTCTCCTTTCTTCCACTTCTATAATGTGGCACTCTCTCAGACTGAGAGTGTGAACATAATTGGTAGCCATGGAAGAAGAGATTAAATACTGGTATCCCAAAACACATACTTGAAGTAGAAGAGTAGCTTTACAGGGAAGGAACTTAGGAGATCAGGAAACTGAGGCCCAGAGAGTTTAAGCAATTTGTCAAAGATCACAGTTTTGTTTTTTGTTTTTTTGTTTTTTTTTGGCCAAACAGGAAAGATTGGGACCCAGGTCTCCTGATTCCAGAAACGATGTTCCTTCCATTGCATCATGTTGGTAAGAGTCTTTTGTGCAATTGGGAATGCAAATACCATGACTAGCATTTCAGAAGTCAGTCACATAATCAACAGTTATGTGATTCGACTTTGAAGGGAGTCATTTAGTTCAATTTCTTCATTTTACAAGTGAGGACACTGAGATCAGGGAAGTTAAACAATTTGATTAAGGTTAAATAGTAAGTAGTGGGGTTGATGGCCTCTCGTTCAGATTCAGTATACAATATTTAAATAACTTACCTATGATTTGGCTTAGAGAGCTACTAAGTTAGAGCTGAGATGGAAGTCCCACCTTCCTGAACCTGAATTTCTCCATTGCTAGAATTTGAAAGATTTGGATTTAGATTGGACCTCAGTGATCATTTAGTTCAATTTCTTCATTTAACAGATGAGGTTCAGGGAAGCGATCCTTTCAAAGGTCCTTTTTAGCACTAATTTTGTGACCTTATAATTATATTGGTGCTAAAGTTCCTTTTAATTCTTATATGGCATGGTTTTATTTTTCTCAGAAAGACATGATGTCCAAAGGCTAAGGAAAAAAAAACATAAGTGGTAATCATAGTGTAGCTACTGTTAAGAAGCTTGTTTATAAGAACAAGTTTTATTTAGTGAAATTTTTTTATGTTAGTACAAATGGTAAAACAAAAAAAAAGGGAGGGGGGGTATAGCATAACTGCTTATTAGAATTCAGAGAAAAATAATTTTGGGGGATTTGCTTTCATATGGGAGTGTACATTCTATGTTTTGAGTATTTTTTAAGAGGCTAGTTCCACATTGACATCAGTTAATATTTAAATAACATGTTAATAATCATGAGGCCATCTTGCCTTTTGGGATGGTGGCTACAATACCAGCCATGACATAAGGAAGGTCTGAGTTCAAATTTAGCCTCAGACACTTACTAGCTATGTGACCCTAGACAAGTCACTTAACCCCATTTGTCCCAGCCAAAAAAAAAAAAAAATGCCTCTTATAAATACTGTTTTTTAAACTTAGCTGAAAATCCTCCCCACCCTGATTTACCAACAATCTCTGAAATATAAGATGAGATGATCTTTTCTCATTCCCCCCCCCCCCTTTTTGACTTCTCTTCAGCATTTGATATTAATTGCCCATCCTCTCATCCTCAATATTCTTTTTTTCCTCTAGTTTTTCATGATATTGCTCTCTCCTAGTTCTCCAATGTATAAGATTACATCTTCTCAGTCTTCTTTACTGGGTTATCATTTAAATAGTAGGCATATATGCTGTAGGTACATTTCAAGATTCTGTCCTAGATCCTTTTCTGTTGTCTCCTTATGCTTTTCACATGGTGACCCCATGAGTTCATATGAGTTTAATTATCAACACTATGGTTAATGACTCACAAATCTGTTTTTCAGCTCTAATCTCTCCACTAAACTTCACTTCTACATCACCAAGTGCGTATTAGACATTTAGAACTACATGTCCTGCAGAAATGTCAAACTCAACCTGTCTAAAACAGAACTCATTATTTTTCTCCCAATTAACAACCCTTCCTCTCTCCCATCATTCCAACACATGACCTATTTGAATTCTCCTCTCAAATGCAGTTCTATTTCCCCAGAAATCCTAATTCACCACCTTGGTATTATCCTCCAGTTCTCACTGTCGATCATCTCACACATCCAGTCAATCACCAAATTTTGTCATTTTTCTCTCTACACCACCTTTCTCATCTATGTCCCTTCTCTTTACTGACAGCCATTCCCAGAGTTCAAACCTTCTTTACTTCTCGCCTGAACAATTCTAATTGTTTCCTAATTGGTCTCCCTCCCTCAAGTCTGTCCTTTTTCACATCCATCCTCCAAAGAGCTGCCAAAGTGATTTTCCTTAAGCATGGGTCTGACCATGTCTCAACCTTTCTCAATTAACTAAAATAGCTTCCCCTTGTCCCTAGCGCAAAACTTAAAATTCTGTGTTTGGCATTTAAAACCTTCACAATCTGGTTCCAAGATAGCTGCTACGTCTCATTACACACTGATCCTTTTTTGGGGGGGGGTGGGAGGTGGGGGAGTGGGAGTACTCTATAATCCAGCCAAACCCTCTTCTTGCTGTTCCTAACACATATAATAATCCAGTGTGGTTAAGAGTACTAGATTTAAATTTTGGCTCAAATAGTCTGTGATTCTGAGCAACTCACTGAAACCCTGTTCCTCAGTTTCCTTATTTGTAAAAATTGATAGAATGGTGGCTTGGATGAGATAGTCCTTTTCTAAAGCTATCTTCCTACTCTCTCCAGATACAAAATGTACTCTTTCCTCGCCCTTGACCCTTAAAATACTTTGTTTCCTCCAAAACTTAGATCAAAAACCATCTTTGACATGAAACTTCCTGATCCCACAGTTGCTGTATACTTTGTATTTCTTTTATATACAATTCTATATAAACAGTTGCTTCTCCTGATAAAATAGAAGTTCCTTGAGTATAGAGATGTCTTATTTTTGTTTTTGCATTCCCAGAATCTGACACATAGTAAGTATTTAATAAATGCTTGTTGATTGGTTCTAGTCAATTCAATAAGTCTCCTAGGTTTGTACCTGCTATGTGCAAGGAACTGATGCTAGGCAGTGGGTATACAAAGAGAAAAATAAGAGCTTTTGTCTTCAAGGAACTCTTATTCTCCTGGAGGGATACAATATATACACAAATAAATAAATACCATAGCCATACAAATTAAATAATGTTAAATTATCTCTTTCTCACAAGAGAATTGTTAGAATATAGTTTGAATATAATTGTTAAGTTGGGTACTCCTAGTAAATATCTCCTTTTTTGGATGTACTTTAAAGCATAAGCTCTTAATAGGTTCAGGTCATGGGAAAATGATTCCAAATGTTAGCTTGTACATCTCTTCTGGATGCTAGGAAATTATTGTGTTGTTGAGATAACAAGATGCAGAAAATCATCTTGGCAAGGTAATCCACAGTGGAAATGGACTGACTTAAGCTTCAATCTGCCAGACACGAGACTTGGGACTGCTTTCAGTGTTTCACCTACAATCTGGGGGTATTAAGATATAGAGGGCAGGGTCCAGGGAATGGGGAATATTTCCTTTTTCCTGTAAGTTGACTTTTATGGAATAATAGTGGCAGAGGGGACAAGGTGCTGGATCTGGAGTCAGGGAGATGAGTTCAAATATGACCTCAGAGACACTCTCTAGCTATGTGAACCTGAGCAAATCACTTAACTTTGTGTGCGCCTCAGTTTCTTTATTTGTAAAATGGAGATAAATAGTATCTACTTTGTAGCGTTACTGTAAGAGCAAATAGATAATGATTACAAACCAATTAGGACAATGCCTGGCACATAATATGTAATATAAATGTTAGTTATTATTGTTGTAGTTAATACCTATCCAAATAAACCAAATTCTGCTCAATGTAAAACTCATTCTCCAATTCATTATTAATGAATTGGTAGTTTAAGCAGGACAAGGTAAGGTGGATTGGTATGGCTTGAACCAGATTATCTCATAAATCCTTTCCAATACCAAGGTTCTGTAGATATGGAAGAATTGATCTGCTTAATTTCATGAACATACATAGTCAATTAGACAATTTGGACCAAAGAGATACTTTCTCATCTATGTCCCTTCTCTCTAGTGACAGCCATTACCAGAGTTCAAACCTTCTTCACTTCTAGCCT
The DNA here is from genome assembly GCF_902635505.1 of Sarcophilus harrisii. Classification (NCBI taxonomy): domain Eukaryota; kingdom Metazoa; phylum Chordata; class Mammalia; order Dasyuromorphia; family Dasyuridae; genus Sarcophilus; species Sarcophilus harrisii. The sequence goes on from NC_045431.1 coordinate 65,943,761, forward strand.
GAACAATTCTAATTGTTTCCTTAACTGTATAAATTAAGGATCAATTAGACAGTGATCTAATTATAAAGCATGGCCAAATAAAAAGATCATTACATTGAGTAATGAATGAGAACTGAGTTCAAGTTCTTACTCTGAGACATGCTAGCTTTATGACTCAAGGCAAGTCTGAGCATCATTTCCCTCATCTATAAAATGAGGGTGATGATACTTCTATAACTACTTCACAGAATTGGCAAATGATAGAATAAAATGTAATATGTGTAAAAATACTTTATTATCTTTTAAAGCGTTGTTAATTATATTGCCATGCAATTATTACCATGTCGTAATTTTGTTCTGTACAGGAACCAACTTGGAAGTGGGGAGATAATCTGTACCAATCTAGGGAAGGGCAGAGCCTTCACAAGCAACATCTGTACCTGGAAAAAGTTGCACAAGTTGTTGTATTGGGCATCCCCAAATAGACTCTTTAATAAATTGGTAAAGTAGGGAGAGAACCCTTGACCTCAAGGACATGGCTTTATTGAGGGAGAAATTCTGGGACACTAGTCCTAATGTTTATCACTGGTAGGCTTTTAATGTGATAAGCTTCAGCCAAGGAGCTCAAGGTGCCATGTTCTGAAGGAGGAACTTTGAGAAGTTTCTCAATTTAATTAAGTATTCAATCTGAATAGATGCTGAGCTCAGTTGTGTTTACTTGATGGAGGAGTTCAGGTAATAAGAGCACTGCATGAATTTTAGTGCTCTGGTGTAAAGTCCTAGTTATTCCTATTTATTTATATCTCTAGAAAGGAACACTCAGATTTCTTGATGAATAAGGTATTATTTGGTATAGTCACTATAGAAAGATTATGGAAGAGAGTGGGGAGAAGGGAGAAGAATAAGTATTTATATAGCATCTACTATGTTGCAGGCACTTTTACAAATATCTCATTTCATTCTTATAACAACCCAGAAAAATGAATGCTATTATTATATTCTTTTCACAGTTAAGAAAACTGAGGCAAAAAGAGGTTAAGTGAATTGCCCAGAGTTACACAGTAAGTGATGAAGATTGGATTTGAATTCAAGTTTTCCCTGACTCTAGGATATATCCATTATACCACCAACTGCCTTGGTAGATGTTATAAACATGGAAGTTAAAGACCTAATGAATAATTTAATGACCTAAGAATCCTCTAAGGCTAACTGGCCACTCCAAGGAGAAACAGGGATATAGGAGAGAGCTGAGTTTATTAAATGAATGATATATATTATTATGTGGTTTAAGTCCCAGAAATAGGATCTGAAATGAAGACCATTTCGATTATAAAGTCTCAATGCTATGAATCCTCACTTTATAATAAAATTAACTAACATTTACTTAATGCTTTTAGGTTTCCTGAATGTTTTTACAAACCTATTCTCATTTTCCATGAATACTTAATTATTCTTTGTTTTGAAGAAGAACTGTTCATCACTGTGAGAAAAAGAGAGGAGGACATCTGATTGTGACATACCTGACCCACAGTGCTAACAGCAGGGACATCCTGAGTTTTTAATGACTTATCTTTCATAATTTCTGGAGTTTTTTTCTGTCCAAAGTAGTTAATAACCAAAAGATCAATTTGTATTTGTAGATAGGAATTAAAAGACCTTGATCAAAGTTTCAAAGGCTAAAGAATGCTCAACAAATTAAATGCCAAATAAAGTGTCTGCAACATAAAGAAATGCTAGACTATGAAATAATCAACCTAAGTTCTTCTTCTCTATCTGGGGAAATGGTACCAAACTATTATTTTAAACTTACCCATAGGGTAGAAAATCCTGTTTCAGAGTCCTCCTATATTCTCTATTTGATCCAGGTTTGTGGTGCTCAAGAAATTCAGCTCATAATAACCAAGATCCTTATGACCTTAGTTGGGAAATGCCTACCCAAATTTTAAATATCATCTCTTATGTATTATTGGTGTTTTTTCACTTTGTAAAAATTATTTATGACTAGCTCAATTTTTTTTTATTTGCTAATCTAGGGAATTAAAGCTGGGAATGCTTTAACATAAGCTAACAGCAATTAACAGCAGAGAAAAGGAAGGAAATATCCTTCCCTACCTCTATCACTCTTCCCCCGAAATTAGTGGATATTTACCTAGGGAATGCAAACTAATTTTAATATTAGTACAAGAAGAACTTAATTAAGTAGGCAAGTCAGTCTCAAATAAGCCTTTATACTGAATTATATTCCAAAGTTGGACATAAATGACTTCTGCAATATTTATAATGATATTTATGTTCCTGAAAGTACAGAATTGCATATTATATCTCCCAACCAAAGTATCAGCAATCATAAAAGAGGCCCAGTGTCCAGGATTGGAGAGGCCAACAATGTGCTTTACTCTGCCCTTTTCAGGCCACACAGGGAGAACAGAATTCAGTTGTGAGTATCATTTTTGAAATTAAAATGCTTTGTTGTTTGACTTTACTTAAATTTGATTGACATCTCTTATTTTTATATCATTGTCATTTCTAGATATAACCCCTCATTAACTTTCCACCCCCATGAAGTCTTCTCTTGTTACAGAATAAAACATTCAAGGAAAACAAACCATACGGTGATGGCATCTGACAGCAAAAACAACACTTGGCACAAGGGCAACATTTTTTAAAAGTCTGGAGAGCGCTAAAGGAAAGATCACAGAGTATCAAATAATCAATCAAGAAGCATTTATTAAGTGTTTACTATCTAGGTTGAGATAGACCTTGAAGAGACCTTAGAAGCCATCTACTACAAGAACAGGAAAATAAATTTAGAGTTGAAAGGGAACTTAGGGGCCACCTAGTCCAACCTCTTCATTTACAGATGAGGAAACTGAGACCCATAATGTTAAGAGCAAAACATCACAAAATGAGTAAATTTGAGAGCTGGATTGGTGAAGGAAGTGGGACAGCCATAATAACTTGTTATGCAGAAAAGGGGCTCGATCTCATTCTGTTTGGTCCTGGTGGACAGAACCAGACAAAATGTGGCAGAAGTGATTGACAGGCAAATTTCTATCCTATAAAAGGAAAGAAAAACTCTCTTACAGTTAGAACTGTAGAAGAATTGAATGGGCTATTTCAAGAGGGAGGGAGGTTCCTCTTTCTTAGTGATCTTCAAGCAAAGAATGGATGACTGTTTTTTGGGTTTGTACTCAAGACTCTTGTTCAGGTTTGGGTTGGACTAAATGGCCTCTGAGATCCTTCAGGCTTCCAAGATTATGTGATTATGTAAATGTCAGAATGGGCATGCTAATGAAAGAAAGCATTTTCAAGCATATATACATCACTATTCATATGACTTTTTTTTTCTTTTCTTGCTTAGTATTGACTGATCACAAGTTTTAAAACTAATCAATAAGAGAAATAAAGAGCAGGAAGGGACCATGTTTCTCATCTACTCCAATGTCCTCATTTATAAATGAGGCAATTGGGACCCAGAGGTGGAAAGTCACTTGTGTTTCTTCATATAATTAATTAATGGCAGAGCAAAGGATAAAACGTAAGTCCCATCTTCTGTGCTCATTTGACTACACTAGGTTGAGCCCCTACTTTGATATATAATATCTTTTTGTATAAAATATTTCTATTGAAAGAATGACTTATTCTAAATAATAAGGCATAGTGGAACATGGAAGAATACTGGAATTCCATTCAGTTTTTAAAAAGAGAAAAAGAGAGGGAGGGAAAATCTTTGCCATCAATATTTCTAGTAAAAAATCTGAAAATTTGGAACACAAAATTTTGCAAAGATGAATGATGAAAATTATCTCTGCATGTATTTAGGAAAGTAAAAGCTGTTTTAAAAAGCCTGTTATCCAAAGTCGATAAAAATTTGAATCAGTTTTTTGGGAGGAAAATCAATTCCTTTGTGGGTAAATGTTCAAAGACTGTCCTCAAAAGAAACACAAATGATTAACAACTACAAAATGCTCAAACTCTCTGGTTATAAGAGATATTAAAACAACTATGATATACCACTCTATATACCCATTAAATTAGTGAACATTGATAGTAATGAAATTCAATGTTGCCAGGGCTGTAGAGAAGCAGGCACATTATATTATTGTTGCAGGTGGAGCTGTGAATTGGTGCAATCTTTTTGGAAAGCAATGTAATCATATATAATTAAAACTATTCAATTATCAGGCCCTTTGACCAAGTGATCTGACTCCTAAGACTATATCATAGGATCATAGATCTGGAGGTGAAAGGGACCTCAGAGGCCATCTAATTGGAAGAAAAGTGACTTGTCCAATGTCAAGTAGGTAATAAATGTCAGAGGTGGGAATTGAACCCAGGCTCTCTAACTCCAGAGGCAGAGCTCTTTCTATGGTACCATGCCGCCTAAAAAGGAATAGAAGACTTCGCTGTGCTAAAACAGTCATGGTGGTCTGATTTGTACAATTTGTACTCCAAAATTCGGAAATAATTTGTGCTTCAAAATATAATTGCACCATAAGAAATGACAGTTATGAAGAATGAAAATATGGGGCGAATGTCTATGAAGTGATGCAGGGCGAAGAAATAGAATTGGAACAGCAACATAGAGACTTACTGCAATCATGTAAAAAAGTAACAGCAACAAAATCTGAAAAAAATACATAGAAGAAAAAGAGATCAGAAAAGGGACAAGAGAGCAAACAGGATGTTTTGTTATCATCTTCTTAAAGTTAAAATGTCTTTTTAAACCAATTGCAAATAATGCAGTTTACAGCGTCCTACATGGAATCATTTCATTTATTTGAAAATTCCATTGGTATCTATTTAGTTCAAAATAAAACGAGCCTTTAAAAAAAAAGAGTAGGAAAAAAGAGAATATTGGCACCTGATAGGTTTCCCCTGAGAATATAAAGATTGTTAATAATGATAGTAATAATAATAATGATAACTAGCATTTATATATTGCTTCAAGATTTGCAAAGTGCTTTATGAATATTACTTCATTTTATATTCACAATTACCCTAACAGGTATTCACTATCATTATCCCCATTTTATAGATGAGGAAACCAAGATAGATAGATATTAAATGACTAGTCCCAGTGTCAGAGAATGAATAAATATGTGAGGATGGAGTTGGGCCAAAGTGTTACTCACTGTATTTATTACCTGGCTACCTGGATACCAGTGGTTCTCAAAACTTTTTTTGATTATTCTTTGGAGGAGGAATATAGGAGACTCACACATGTGCAAGGGTTCCAAGTATAAATTCAGTAAAATTTGTAGGAGACCAGAGAACACCAATAGGATTGGATTAGTTCCATACAATATCTAGAAAACCTTTTGAGAACCACAGTCTCATACAGTCTTGTCAGTAATCAATCAATCAGCATACATTTATTACACTTTTACTGCATAGGAGAAGCAACTGGATAGCACAATGGATATTGCACTGATTCTGAAGCCAGAGAAACCTGAGTTCAAATTCATTCTCAGATATTTACTGTGTGACCCTGGACAAAACACTTAACTCTGTTTACCTCAGTTTCCTCATCTATAAAATAAGCTAGAGAAGGAAAGAGCAAACTACTTCTGTATCTCTGCCAAGAAAACCCCAAATGGGTTCATGAAGAGTCTAATATGACTTCAACAACTGAAGAACAACAACCATATAGGAAGGACCCTATGTAATCTTTGACATGAATCATATGCATAGACCTATAATTATGATAATACCATAGCATTGTTGTAACAATTGAGAGAGAAGAGAGACCAATTGATCAGTATTTTACAGCTCAAACTGAGCTTGTTAGCATCCAGGCACATATATGCCTGTTTGGGCTAGGGTGAGAATACTTTTTTCAATACTCTTCTGGAAATATTTGCTGCTACAGCTGCAACAATGACAACAATAACAATAAGAAAATTATATATCCACCACAGAAAGTCCTACTCTCTACAAAATGGCTTCAAGACCTTGAGATCAATGTCTGTATAATTTGTCCAGTAGGCAAAAGTCCATATGGTATCCTAGAGCAGAGCTTCTTAAACTATGAGTTGTGATCCTTTATGGAGTTATGAAAAATTTGGAAACAGTAAAGGGTATCAAATATTCCACTAAGGTTTAATTCTTTATGTAAAAATAAACAAATACATCCATCTCATTAGTTTGAAAATTTGCTTTCCTCATTAATAAAAGGTAAAAGAATTGTTTTAAAATAAATTTCTTTATAATTTATTATCAGTAAATGTTTGATTTATATTCCTATTTTATAAGCCAACATACCCAGGGTCACATAAAAATTGTTTGGAGGGAGGAGGGGAAAGGGAGTGAAAAAAGTTTAAGAAGTCCTATCCTAGAGTATAAGAAGAACATTCAAAGACACGCTAGAGCAGGGGTCCTCAAACAAAGGCCGAGGGCCAGATGCAGCAGCTGAGGACGATTATTCCCCTCACCCAGGGCTATGAAGTTTCTTTATTTAAAGTCCCACAAAACAAAGTTTTTGTTTTTACTATAGTCCAGCCCTCCAACAGTCTGAGAGACAGTGAACTGGCCCCTTATTTTAAAAGTTTGAGGACCCCTGCCTAGAACATGGGATGAGTATTCAACTTAATTCAACAAAGCGTTACTAAATGCTGATTCTGTGCAAGGCATTCTATTGGATGCTAAGATTACCAAAAGTAAAATAAGAAACTTCCTGTCTTCAAGCTGCTTATATTCTATAAGAAAGATGCATATGTACATACATCAAATATTATATCAATTTAAATTTATAGATATGTGTGTGTGTATGTGTGTGTGCTGATTTCAACAAGAGAATGAAAAGAGAATTAACAACTTGAAAAGACAGGGGAAGGGGTTCGGGAATAGGGGAGTTATCTTAGCCCATAAAAGTACTGAATTATTCTGCTCTGAACATGAAAGAAAGTCTTCCCTCTAAGGAAACCTATAGAAGTCCAACCCTAGTTATCTTTCAGCTCTATCATCATAATCTATTCTCTTCTTTGCATGGGGAAGATCAGGCTACCAATTTCTCTACATCAGGTTTATTATGTAATTTCTTCTCTTCCTTGCCACTCCCTTAACTTCAAATTTTATATTTTAAATGGAATGTACATTAAATGTCATTCAATAATACCACCATTAGGTAGGTTCTTTAAGAGGTTCAAGACACAGAGAAAGTGGACTCATTTCAACACATTCATAGAAAACTTTTTGGGATAACAAAGAACTGGAAATAAGGTGGTTCCTCCTCAACTGGGGAATGGCTGAGCAAATAATGGTATAGAAATGGAATGGGTTATTATTGAGCTATAAGACATGACAAATATGAAGAACTGAAGATTTGAATGAAATGATGCAGAACCAAGTGAGCAGAATCAGAACAATTTATATGACAACAATAATGGTGAAGGGGAGTGGGAAGAAGGAGTAAACAATTAAATTAATGAAGTGTGTGAATATGACTTCAGGAGACTGATAATGAAGTATGTTTTCCAACTCTTGGTAGAAAGGTGATGGCTTAAAAGTGCCAAATAAGATTAACATTTTTAGACTTGGATAGTGTATTGATTTGTTTTACTGATTTTACTTATTTATGATACAACGGAGACTCTTTATTGGAAAGGTGGGGGTAAAGGTGGACAGTAGTTAGTAAGCAGTGATGGCAATGCAAAAAAAAAAAAAGAACAATAACCCCCCAAATTAATTTCAAATTGACTTTAATATTCACAGAAGAAAACAGCTGAAAATCCAGTAAAAAAAAATATAGATCAATCTCCCTAATGAATAGTAGTGCAAAAAATTTTAATGAAACACAAGCAGAGAGATAATGGTGTTTGAAAACTTTATAATAAAAAAAATTAAAGAATGTTTGTACATGAGAGGTAAAGGGGAATGGAGATAGAATTTAGAGAGTGATTCAAAGACTCCCCTATGGTCTTTGAAGTAGCTATTAGGAGAATTACAGCTTTGAAGACTTAGTCCAAAGTAGGCATGAGAGATTAAAAAAAAGAGAGAGAGAGAGAGAGAGATGAGAAGGCAGAGGGGAAGGGGCAGTCTATGCTAGCTAGATCCAGAGTGGGCAGAGATGTAGAGTGTGATATAATTAATGGAACCATAGAATTTCACATTGTTAGGGAGCTGGAAGGCCTATCTAGGCCAACTTGGTTCTTGGTACTCAGCTAAGAATATCTCCATCAGGAGTGACAATGGATTCTTCTACTTTAGTTTCTTTAGGTGAAGAAAAGCAGCCATTAACTTACTCAATTTAACTTTCTGTCTATCTTGGCAAAGATTAAAAGGATTTCACTGAGAAAACCATTCAATAGCAGTCGACTTCCAATATCAGAGCAACAAACTCAAAAGGGATATAATATTTAGATGAAGAATCAGAGGGGTTATAGATCAAATTATTATTTATTTTTTTCAAAATTTGTTGTCAGGAATTTGTATTTAAAAAAAAAAGTAAGTGAAAGTAGTCTAAATATCCTTACTCAAATGTAACCAGTCATGTCCTTTGTGAATCAAATTTGAATTGCCATTGATTAAAAAAGAAGTCTGATTTCTTGATATTCAGGAAAACAAAACCAAACAAACCAAACCACTTTCTCATCATGGTTGGATAACCCAAAACTTGGAAATTTTCCTCTTGGACTTCATGAAGCTCTTTGTGACCAAGTAAGCATTTTTTCTGGTGGCTATGACCTGAAATGATGGTGTGGTAGAAAAAGTGATGGATTGGAAATCAGAGGATCTAGGTTCAAAATCTATCTTTGCTATTTGACAGCTCTGTGACTTTATATAAGACATAACCTCTTTGTGAACCTCAGTTTCCTCAAATGTAAAGTGAAATGATTGTTCCTTTTTTTTTTTGGTGGGGATGGAGGGAGGTTATGTAAGTAGGGGAAACGTCTAGCATTATGATTTCTTCTGTGAAGAGATTTCCTATTTTGGAAATTTCCTTCACAGAAATAGATTCGCAACTTGTCTGTAACTTACAGATCCAGAGAGTTTTCTGGAGTCACTGAGAAGATGAAATAATTGCACAAATCTAGTAGGGTTGAAGGCATCAACATAGTTTTTCCTGACTTCAAAACTCTATCTATACACACACAGGCACACAGACACCCAGACACCCAGAAACACACACACACACACACACACACACACACACACCCCTCCCTCCCCCACACATACCACCTTTCTAAAGAATTTGAAAATGACTGAAAGTTATCACTGGAAGGCACTTAAAAAAAATTTACCAAAGATTCTTAACCCAGAGGTTCAAGGGGTTCTTCTAATATTTTGAAAAATGTATTTCAATAATAATCCTATATTTTTTATTTAAAAATATTATCCTGAGAATTGGGTCTATAAGCTTTACTAGACTTCTAATAGGTATTGGGACATAAAACAAAAAGAAAAAAGGTGAGGAATCAAGAATTCAGACCATTCTTTACAGAAGAAAATGAGGACCTAAGAGTGGCTGGTCCAATGTCATATTGCATTTGTAGCAGAGCCAAAGTATGAACCTAGATCTTGTGACTCTAAGTCCTATACTGTGAAATCTGGAAGAACTTGGGGCCCAGGAGGAGCTTGTTCCTTCTTTCTTTAGGATGATGATCCTGCTAATTTACTTCTGCTTCTTTATGAAGAAGTTGATATTGCCTTTGAGACACTAGTTCTGTCAATGGGTGTGTGAACAATTGCTTGGCTGATAAGCACCTAAAAAGATGAACAACCCCAGTGCCCTTTCTTAAGACATCTAAGTTATCAAATATCTCCCTTATCAATCTGCTGTAATATAACAGAGATCTAAGGAGATTCATAATTTTTATAATGCATGTGTATTTCCTCTTCTTTAGTTTATGACAGGAGCAAAAACTCCTTTTTTTTTTTTTGAAAGACACTAATATGAAGAAAAATAATCAATTGAGGACTTCATGGAAGTAAAAAGTACTTTTTCCTTCCTCTTTGAAAGAAGAATGCAAAATGTGAAACTTCTTTTGAGTTTTAAGATTAAAACCAAGGACCATAAAATATAATTAATTCATGCAATAAATATACCAAATATTTTGAAATATACTGTTTCCATATTATAGTCAGTTAAGAAAGTGGGTGGAGGAATGATGAACAAAGGAGAGGAAGAGGAAAAAAACAGTCAAAAGGAAGGACATATGCATAGAAGAGGAGAGAAAAGGAGGGTGAGCATTGCTAATTGCTTCTTTCTTTCCTGATCTTTTCCTTTAAATCTCCAAAAGGTTGGCTCTAAATGGAATAGGGAAAACAGAAGGAAAATCACTCCTCAGTCTGCAGCCACACTGACCATTAATAGACTCAAGCTGAGGTTATATTTTATTTGGCCCTTAACATTGGTGATTGTTCACTCCTGATCTAGTTTTTGTCGGGAGACCTTTGTATCTCATAGGAGCTCCCCATAGTAACTGCTATATTTTTATTCCTGTTGTTCAGAACTGATTACCAATGAACAGACTATTCAGTGCACAAAACAAAACCTTCCCAAATAACCCTACGGCACTCTGTGGGTTATTGGTTTGTTTATTTTTTTTAAGAACACAATCAATATATCAACTAAAGGTTACTCAAAGAGAAATTTTTCTTGACAGCTAGTTCAATAGAAGAAACTGTCTACTTCAACAATAGAAAGTTTAATGGGGAAAAATGTGAGTTGCCTACTATAAAATATAATCTATTTTCCTTGCCAAAGGTGACTTAACAGGTTCACATACCACTACCACTCTCCCTCCATCAAAAAAAAAAAATTATGATGCTAGTCATGCAACAGCAGTATCCCCTCTGTGTACTACCTCAAGATTATCCAATTGCCTTATGTACATTATTCCATTTGAACCTCCCAATTAAGTGGGGTAGGTACTATTTCTATTTCCATTTTATAGGTGAACAAATTAAGGCCAAGGAAGATGAAAATGACTTGCTCAGTGTTATACAGCTAGTAAGTCTTCGAGACAAGATTTGAATGCAGCTTTTCCTGATTTTAATTCCAATGCCACAATGTGTCTCCTCTCAAGTTTTTCTTAGACTAGAGACTAGGAGGAAAATGGGGGCATGTTTCCCTGAGTTCTGTTACCTCTCTGAGTAAATTGTCAGTTGTGAATAAGGCACTAGTATTTTCTAAGAGAAATCTAAAAACTCTTTCTTCTTCCTTTTGCCCTCAACACACACACACACACACACACACACACGCACACACACACATGCACACACACACATGCACACACACACACACACACACACACACATGAGTTGAAAATTAAACCCTTCCTGTGTATCACTGACTTTATCACAAAATAAATAATTGCATGCTATGGAGAGTGGAATTTTATGGTACACAATGTGCACTTATTAAAAAGAAATATTAAAATATCCTTCATTGTTCCCTAGGTGGTAGCTTCTCTTGCCAACTCTTAAATTTTTTTAAGATCATATGTTTAGAACTGAAAGAAACCTTGGAGGTCCTCAAGTCCAACTCCCTTATTTTATACAAGAGGTAACTCAGTTCCAAAAACATTAATAATCTCTCCAGGATCATACAAATAACACAATAATAAGAGGCAGAGCTAGGATTTGAACCTAAGTCCTGATTTCAAATACAAATCTAAGATCCCTAACTCTGGTTTTGTGCATGGTATGAGAAGAAAATATGGAATCTACCTGAGTATCATTAGGGCCTCCTCCCCCCAGATTGTGTTGTCATTGTTGTTTGTCCTTTGTCCTTGAAGAGGACCATGACATCAGGGAAGTGATGCTATGACATGCAAGTGGACTTGATTTAAGTGAGGAAGGGCTGTGCAACATTACCTGCCCCACTTTCTCCTCCAGAGCCATCCTTCTGAGCTGCATAATAATACCAAATATATCCATCCATCCATTCATCCATGCATGCATCCACACATCCATGCACTCATTCACCCACCCATTTATCCATCCATCCATCCATCCATCTCTCCATACATCCATGCATCCATGCACCTATCCATCCATCCATCTGTCTGACTGCCTGTCTTTCACTGTCTATTTATCTATCTATCTTTGTAAGCTTTAAGATTTGTAGTTCACAATACTCCTGTGGAGATACATATTGATGGTTTTACTATCTCCAGTTTATGGAGGCAGAAACCAGATTCACAGCTGATATAGCTAGTCCATAGTTCCATAGCTAATCAGTGAATCCATTGAGAAGCACTTATTAAGTATTATGTGGCAAGTACTGTGCTACTTAATGAGGATCTAAAGATAAAGGGGGAAAAACATAGTACTATGCTCTCAAGAAACACTGTCTATTAAGTTTAAGAAGGAAGATTCAAAATTAGGTTTTTGATAAATTCAAATTTGACACTTTCTCTACAAAATGGAACAAAATCCCTAGAGAATCAACTAAAAATTATTGGAAGCAATCTACACCTTTAGCAGAGTTGCAGGATACAAAATAAATCCACATAAATCATCAACCAACAAAATCCAACAGCAAGAGATACAAAGAGAAATTCTATTTAAAATAACTGTTGATAGGATAAAATATTTGGAATCTATCTGCCATGGGAGGGCCAGGAACAATATAAGCACAACTACAAAACACTTTCCACACAAATAAAGTCAGATCTAAGCAACTGGAAAAATATCAAGTACTCTTGGATAGGTCAAGCAAATATAATAAAGATGACAAAACTACCTAGATTAATCTATTAATTTAGTGCTATACCAGTCAGACTCCCAAGAAACTATTTTACTGACCTAAAAAAAATAACAACAAAATTCATCTGGAAAAACAAAAGGTCAAGAATTTCAAGGGAATTAATGAAGAGAAAAGCAAATGAAGATGGCCTAGCTGTACCAGATCTAAAACTATATTATAAAGCAGTGGTCATCAAAACCATTTGGTATTGGCTAAGAAAAAGAGAAGTTGATCAGTGGAATAGGTTAGATTCACAGAACAAAAGAGCCAATGACTATAACAATCTAGTATTTGACAAACCCAAAGACCCCAGCTTTTGGGAAAAGAATTCATTATTTGACAAAAACTGCTGGGAAAATTGGAAACTAGTATGGCAGAAAGTAGGCATAGACCCACACCTAACAAGATCAGGTCAAAATGGGTCATGATCTAGACATAAAGAATGAGATTATAAATAAATTAGAAGAAAATAGGATGGTTTACCTCTCAGATTTGTGGAGAAGGAAGGAATTTGTGACCAAAGAAGAACTAGAGATCATTAATGATCACAAAATAGATAATTTTGATTAATTATGTTAAAAAATTTTTTTGCACAAACAAAATGAATGCAAACAAGATTAGAAAGGAAGCAATAAACTGGGAAAACATTTTTACATCCAAAGGATATGATAAAGGCTTCATTTCTAAAATATAAAGAGAATTGACTTAAATTTATAATAGTTTAAGCCATTCTCCAATTGATAAATGGTCAGAGGATATGAACAGAAAATTTTCAGATTAAGAAATTGAAACTATTTGTAGTCACATGAAAAGGTGCTTCAGATCACTATTGATCAGAGAAATGCAAATCAAGACAACTCTGAGATACACTACACACCTGTCAGATTAGCTAAGATGACAGGAAATGATAATGCTGAATGTTGGAGGGGATGTGGGAAAACAGGGACACCGATACAATGTTGGTGAAACTGTGAACAGATCCAACCATTCTGGAGAGCAGTTCGGAACTATTCTCAATAAGTTATCAAACTGTGCTTACCCTTTGGTCCAGCAGTGTTTCTACTGGGCTTGGATCCCAAAGAGATCTTAAAGGAGGGAAAGGAACCCACATGTGCAAAAATGTTTATGGCAGCCCTCTTTATAGTGACAAGAAACTGGAAACTGAGTGGATATGTATCAATTGGAGAATGGCTGAATAAGTTATGGTATAAGAATGTTATGGAATATTATTGTTCTATAAGAAATGACCAGCAGGATGATTTCAGAGAGGCTTGGAGAGACTTACATGAACTGATGCTAAGTGAAATGACCAGAAACAGGAGATCATTATATATGGCAACAACAAGACTATATGATGATCAATTCTGATGGACATGGCTCTCTTCAATAATGAGAGGATTCAAACCAGTTCCATTTGTTCAGTGATGAAGAGAGCCATCTATACCTAGAGAGAGAACTGTGGGAACAAAGTGTAGAGCACAACATAGCATTTTTACTCTGTTGTTGTCTGCTTGCATTTTGTTTTCTTTCTAAGTTTTTCTTTTTCTTAGTTCTTGATCTTATTTTTCTTGTGCATCATGATAACTGTATAAATATGTATACTTATAATGGATTTAACATGTATTTTAACATATTTAACATGTATTGGACTACCTGCCAGCTAGGGGAGAGGATGGAGGGAAGGAGGGGAAAATTTGGAACAAAAGGTTTTGCAAGGGGTCAATGTTGAAAAAATTACCCATGCATATGCTTTGTAAATAAAAAACTTTAGTAAAAATAAATAAATAAATGAATGAATAAAATGGAACAAACCCTGGATTCCACTGAATAACACTATTGGAAGGCTATTGAGGCCCCTTAATTTTATAGATAAGAAGATTGAGAGTACTGGGTGGGAAATGGCTTGCTCAAGATCATAGCTAGCTATTGGTAAAGCCAAGAATAGAACCCTGGCCTCTGAATAGAACCCATACCTACATGATGCCTCTATAATTTCTTAGCTCAATCTGTAATTCAATTTTATTTTAGTCTATCCAATTCCCATTTATGGAGCCCCAGTGTATCTTTCAACTACAAATGTCCAAATCGGGCTCCATTATTGTGCTTCTCTCCCCCTGCCAACTTAATAAGGGCCATGAATCCTTTTATGATTCTAGGAGTATTTATTTCCTGGATGGTATTTTAAATGCATAAGATGACATTAGTCTTTTCTACATAATTAACAAAATATGCGCCATGGGAAAAAGCCAATGAAGAAGGCAGGTCACTATTAGCCTCGCTGGGATCAGCCCAGAGGTATCCAGGAATGTGAGTATGTGGGCTTAGGTTCAGAAATCTTTTAATCAAGCTTACTGATGCCAGGGAAAGAGGGAATTAAGGTGTGGAGGAAAGATCATTGAATCCGGAGTTGGGAAACCTAGGTTTGAATGCTGGCTTTGCAACTTAAAGTATCTGTGTGACTCTGGACAAGCTTTTGAAATTTCCATTTCACCATATGTGAAATGGGAAAGAGGCATGGAATAATAACCTAAATGAGAAAAAGGGGGAGTTACATTGGGAGATCTTGACAATTACTGGAATAAGAGAGCAACATTCGCATCCTAGAAAATCTTTCTGGTTTTCTTTTAAGTATTGAAGCCAGTTGGGAAAAGGAAGAATAGTTTGGGTCACATTCTTAGTCTTTGAAGCACAGGAAACAAAAAATAAAACCACAACTAAGTGGATGGATACAAGAAATCTTTTTGTTCTAAAAAAAGTACCTAAGAAATCAACTTTTGGTGAAAATTGCTTGAAATAATTCAAACAAAATATTTAAGATCTTTTAAGGAATAAGTGTTTATCATAATTTTTAGATAAACTTTGAGTTTATCCTCCTTCAGATATCTTCTTATTAAGAGTACAGGAATCAGGGCAGATAGGTGGTGCAGTGGATAGAACACCAGCCCTGAAGTCAGGAAAACCTAAGTGCAAATGTGGCCTCAGACACTTAACACAGCTATGTGACCCTGAGCAAGTCACTTAACCCCAACTGCCTTGGCAACAACAACAACAACAAAGAGTACAGGAATCTAGCTAGGATCATAGCAAAATATAATGGGAATGATACTGGATTTGGAATTAATGAATGCAGAATCACTGGCTGTAGATTCTGACACTTACTATTCATGTGACCTTGAAAAAAGTAATTAGAGGCTCTCTGAGTTGGTTTTTATTTTTTTGTTTATTGAGGCTAGAGTCAAATTTTATTTCTTAAACATATTTCCAAATTTGTCATTTTGTGCAGGAAAAATCAAACCAAAAGAGAAAAAACACAAGAAAGAATAAGCAAGTAAACGAACAAAGGTGAAAATATTATGCTTCAATCCACATTCAGTCTCCAAAGTTTTCCTTCTGGATGCAGATAGCATTTTCCATCCCAAGTGTACTGGAATTGCCTTGAATCACTGCACTGTTGAGAAGAGGGAAATATCACATTGATCACCTCATGATGTTACTGTTACTATGTAAAACGTTCTCTTGGTTCTGCTCACTTCTGAGTCTTAGTTTCTTTATCTCTAGTGAGAGATTTGGACTAGAGATCTCTAAAATCCCTTCTGTTGCTAAATTTATATCTATAGTTTTCATGATGTTACTGTTACTATGTAAAACGTTCTCTTGGTTCTGCTCACTTCTGAGTCTTAGTTTCTTTATCTCTAGTGAGAGATTTGGACTAGAGATCTCTAAAATCCCTTCTGTTGCTAAATTTATATCTATAGTTTTCAGCCTCTACTAGTGAGGTCCTCAGGGGTCCTGAAATCATAGGAGTAAGGGTTTCCATATGCAACCAGAGCCAGACCCAGTTATTTTGCTCTGGGATCATCTTCAAGTTATAGAGTTGGATGTGAAGCCTCTTTTCCTTCCCCTAACCTTTTCTCCTTCCTCCTTCTAGCTCTGGGAATAGTAATCAAATCAACACTTTCATTCCTGTTAAGGAAGTGTCAATAAATTATTCTATGGGCTCCCTTCTATCTCTGACTTCACGGACCAATATGCCTTATTCTCTTTTCTTATTAGAATTTAAATTTACTTTAGAACAGATATGGTCTTATTTTGTATGTGTGTGTGTGTGTGTGTGTGTGTGTGTGTGTGTACCCATACCTAAAAAAGCAATGATTGAATAAATGCTTATATATATATATATATATATATATATGTATGTATATATATATGTCCCCATACCTAAAAAAGCAATGATTGAATAAATGCTTTTATGTATATATCCCCATGCCTAAAAAAGCAATGATTGACTAATTGCTTGAAAAAAACATGGTCTCCCACTGCATTCAGGGCAATCTCCAATAGTCCTGCTCAATATCTTGCCATTAAACCCAGATGGCTCTGGAAGGGAAAGTGAGGCAGAGTGAGCACAGTCTTCCCTCACTTAAATCCAATTACTTACATGCTATGGCATCCCCTCCCTCACATCATGGTACTCTTTGAGGACAAAGAACAAACAACAATATTCCTTCCAAATTTTCATTTTACAAAATGCACTTAGCACAGTGCCTGGTATGTAGTAGGCACTTAATAAACTCTTATTGACCAACTGACAAATCAGGAAATAGAGAGTTTAAGCCTTGTGAATACTGTAAATAGGTCAAGCCCTGGATGTTTCTGAAATGAATTCTAATTCCACATCAGATCCCTGACCTCCTCCATCTCAGTTTCATCAGCTCAGTCTGTGGCATGTAATCAATAGCTGCCATACTCCTACAAGAAGAAAAAAACCTCAAATGCAATGCTTACAATACACTTTATTTTCTGCAAAATAATGCTCTAAAATAATTAACTCACTGGTGTCAGTTCGTTAGCTTCAACAGTGATGATCAATGCCTTTGAACACACACACACACACACACACACACACACACAATATCACCAGGATGTGTATGTTCTTTCCCCTTCCTCCACCCCCATCTCAATTGGTAATAATGCTCTGGATGACATGCACATAAAGGCACCAGAGGTCTGGGATTTTATTAATAGCTCCACCTTGAACATTTATTGGAACTTGAATCCATGATTTCAATTTGGGTTCCAATGTAAATTTTTAGTTTCCATTAGTCTGAAGTGAAGAAAGATAACAAGTGCAGGGTCATGTTAAAGTTCAGACAATGGAAGATTAAATGAATCTTCCTTTCAGTTTTAGCCAGGAGTAAATAAATATTCTTACCTAGAGATTTAGGAAATCCCACCCATCCATAATAAGGAAGCTGGCACAGTGAATAAATGGAAGAGGGATTTCTGAGCCTGTAAGAGCAGGATTCAAGGCTGACACACACTAACTGTATGGCCTGGAGCAAACCACAACTTCTCAGGGATTCAGGTAAAGCTGACCCATCTATCAGAGCCATTTCCACAGAGGAGATTTCTTAAGTCGATGAGCTATAGCCAAAACAACAAGAAAACGCCCTTTGGAATTATAGACTCTTAGATTTAAAGTGATATTTACTATATTTGAAATTAAAATAAATGAATTTAAATAAATTATTGATTTAACATAATAATAATAAATCTAATACATGTTAACAAAATAACATTTTAAAAAATCTATTTTCAAAAAAATTAGTGAGAAGTGACACTATTTTACCTGTTTTTGCAAATCTCTTTAACACTGGCTTAATAAGAGACAGCTGGATTCCCATATCTGCTCCTGCAATCAGTCTGTTGTGGTATGTTGTCTTGGTTCAAGTATGTGAAAAAAAATTAGCTTTGCACAGATGTGCAGTTGGAAAAAGAAGTATTTTAAGAGGCAAATAATATATTAGCGTGACAATAATTTTGAGGTACCAAACTCCTAAAAAGGTCTTGGAGACCAGACTGTCCCTCTTGTCCCACCCCTTTATTCTACTTACAGATATGGAAGCTGAGGTCTAATGAGATTAAGGTAAATTTGCCCAATTTTACAAAAGTCTCCAAACTCCAAGTTTAGTACTCTCTCCAAGATCCCATGAAAACTCTCCATTCTACCTTTAGTCGAGACTTAAGGTAATAATAATTAATATTTATCTATTATCTAAAGGTATGTAATATGCTTTACATTAATTATTTCCTTTATTGTTTTTCACTCATATCCTGCTCTTTATGACTCCATTTGGGGTTTTCTTGGAGTGGTTACCATTTCCTTCTCCAGGTCATTTTTGCAGATGAGGAAATAGAGGCAAACAGTGACTTGTGCAAGATTACACAGTGAGTGTCTGAGGTCAGATTTGAATTCAGGAAAATGAGTCTTCTTGACTCCAGGCTTAGCATTCTATCCATTACACCACCTAGCTGCCCTTTAACAATCCCAGTGTCTGCTACTATTACTCCCATTTCACGGTGAGGAAATGGAGGCTGAGAGAGATTAAATGACTTGCCCAGAATCACCAACACTCTATCCATTAGGCAATACTGCCTAAATGAAATTTTGAGACAATAAGAGGGACAGGTTATATTCCCTAAAGAATGAAAGGAATGTCAAAGTCATTTAGTGAATTTCCTTGCTGATACAGTGAAGAATCCAGTTTTCTCTTAATAATTCCAGAGGAAGAAAAGGAGAATTCTGTATTTTTTCCCCTCAGTGCATGCAAAGCTTTTGCTTCCTCAGACATCTGAAAGTAATCATCACATAAATAAGTGAAGACTTCATTGACTGGATAGGCTCTAAAAAGGCCAGGCTGATCAATCCTAACGCTTTGGAAAAGTCACATTCACTGTGATATCAATGGCAGGGAGGTCAACCACTTCCAGGTGTCGAAGCCAGGTCCGTAGCATGGGGACCCTTCCTCATTAGAAAGAAATGAACAGTGCAGGTGATAGACAGCTAAAACCAGAGGAAAGAGATGAACTGTTGCCCCCCTCAAAGAAACTGACAGCTGCAAAATGCCCTTGGGCATTTATAGGGAATTCTAGAGAAAAATAAGGCAAACTTCCCAAGCCTCAAACAGCTCCCTTGACTCAATCTTTGCTAAAACTCCTTGATCATGGGATCACCTTCGTTTTTTCTTCTTTTACTTGAGGCACTTCTTTCCAAGTCAATTCTTGGAATTGACTTATAGTCAATATAGTCTTGATTTTATCTTCTGTTTACTAACAGATTGCTCAAAATCATCCTTTGACCTCTATTTTTATCTAGCAGTTACCTTGTAAAAATTCCTATCTTAAAAAAAAAAAACTCATTAGACCCAATTATCCCCTCAAATTATTATCCTATTTATTCTCCTCCATTTCAGAGCCTAGAAAAAGCTAAGTATAAGCAATTCTCTGTTTACTCTCCATCTGCCTCATTCTCAAACCCTTGGTAATTCGGTTTCTAACCTCATCCATCAACTTAAACTTCTCTCTCCAATGTCACCAATGATTTCTTAAATGTCAAAACTTATTTATGGTCTTTTCTCGGGCCTCATTCTTTTTTCTTTATGCTTCTGAATATACCTTTTTTTCCCTGTGGGTTTTGATAATGTGATTCTTTTCCTACTTATATGCTTGCTTTTTTTCCAGTTTACTAGTTCAGCATCCATATCTATGAGTATAAACCAAGACTTTCTATTATATCCTCTTTTCTCTTCTATCCAGACTCTCTAATTCAGTTCCCTGATCTCTTCTCATAGGCTTAGTTATCAACTCTATGCAGATGATTCCCAAATCTGCATATATTCAGTTTCAGGTTCTCTTCTGAGCTTTAGCATTCTATGTCCAATAGCATAATTGATGTTTCCCACTGGAAAATACAAGACATTTCCTAAATTTAACCCATTTAAAATAGAACTTATTCTTTTTACCCAAACCTACCCTTGTGCACTTAGGTGTTATAGTGGATAGAGCACTAGGTCAGGAATACCCGAGTTTAAACCTGGCCTCAGATGCTTACTAGTTGTTTCGCCCTGTGCAAGTCCCTTAACCATGTTTACCTCAGTTTCCTCATCTGTTAAATGAGCTGAAGAAGGAAATGGCAAACCCCTCCAATATCTTTGCCAAGCAAACTCCAAATGAGGTCACAGAGTCAGACATGGCAGAAACAAATGAATAACAACCACAAAATCCTATCCTTCCAGTCCACACACATAAAAAAGCCCAAAATTATCCTCAATATCCTACCATACATGTCCGATTCACTGTCAAATCTTGCTTTTAGTTTCAGAACATTACTCCTGTTTTCTCTGTAGTCATAAGGTTGCCACCTTTCACCTAGACTATGTAACAGTCTCTTAACTGCTTTTCCTGCTTCTAATCTCAACCTTCATTAATCTATTAGCTGAAGAGTGGACAAAGTGGTTTTTGCTGAAGCTCAAAGCCGACCATGTTATTTCCTTCCTCTATAGGCTTGAATGCCTTCATATTGTCTCTTGGATAAAGTAATAACTTTTCTGTTTGAATTTTAAGGCTCTTCACAAGTTGGTTCCATCCGAGTTTTCTGACTTTATTTTATATTTTCCTTCTTTCATTCCACAGTCCAACTTTTGTTACTCAGCTGTGGCACTTCATCTTCCTTCTTTGTATCTTTTCTTTGACTTTACCCCATATACTGTAATATACTCCCACCTCCTCTTCACTGCTTAGAATCTTTTCCTTCAAAACTCAGCTAACTTAACATCTTCTATATGACCTCCTTCTTTCTTTGGTTGCTAATTCCTCCTCACTTCAAATTACTTTGCATATAGAAAACCCATTTGACTAGGAAATTGAAAATGTCTGTGCAGAGGGATGCTTATAGGACAGAACCGAAACCTTCAGAACATTGTGATACAAGGACCAAAAGGTCTGAAAGGTAAGGTAACCATTCTAAAGGAGGGGAAGAGCTTTCCCCAAGAGTGAAAAATGAACAAGTACACTTAGAAGAAGTCATCAGGTCTCCCCTTCCCTTGGGAATCCCAGTGAACTATTACAATGGAGAAGATAAGTCATAGCTAGGGAGGCAGCAGTTTAGGTGCCTTGCTGGACTAGGGATGAAGGCTGTAGCTGTTATTCCAAAGTGCTGAGTTGTAAAAGAGAAGAAGAATGTGGAGGGAGGCTGGAATCACCTTGGGGGATTTCTCACTCCTCCCCTATTTACAGCCTCCAACCTTGACCTGACTGATTTCTGATTTCTGGGAAGAGACATATTTGCTTTGAACTAATCCTTGTTCATTGTAAGTTTGCTTTCCTTTCTGCTCTAAATTTTGTCATCTGCTCTAAAGTTTCTTTTGTACTACTGGGATTGCTTCCTATACTGCTGGCCTGTATTTTCCCTTTGCAGTTAAATCCAGCTGAGGGAAACAACCAAGTGATAAGGAACTCAGAGGGGGTGATTAATGGGTTTTATTTGATCTGGAAGGTATGTCCAGACCAAAAATAAATGAGGCTCATTTCTCAAAAAAAAAATGAGATAATATTTATTCATTTTATAACCTCCCAAAGCAAAGAAAGACTATGGATTTGGACCAAAATCTAGCCACAGCTCAAAAAAATAAAGTGAGCCACTTCCTATTATTGAGTTTGCTTTGATCCTTCAGCATGGGCAAATTTAAGGAAACATGTCCTTGGAAAACTAAAGTAGAATTACATGTGGAAGGTGGGGTTGAGTATTAGAAACAAGATCCATATAAGATGGGGATGGGGGTGAAAGAGGGAGTAACATTTCTTGTGTTTATCAAACTATCTTCAACTTTATTCAACTGCTATTACCTAGCTGTCTGTCTGACTACCATCTCTATCCATCCATCCATCATACATTTATCCATCCATCAATATATCTATTCATCCATCTACTTACTTATCATCCATCCATCTACCATTTCTAGTGGCATCTACCATCTCTATTTGTCCATCTATCCATTATCCATTTGTCCACTTAGCTATCCATCCATCTTTTGCATATATTTATACAAGTACATGTTGTCTTTCCCAATAGAATGTAATCTATTTGAGAGCTAAGACTATCTTTGTGTCTCCAGGTGTGATTTATAACAAATGTTAATTGACTGACTCTTACATGGCAATATGGCTTCCCTAAGAGCAAAGAATACCTATAGCTCTTCTTTCTCACTCAGCTTTGATTGTATTGTTTGGCAAGAACTGTATAAACTACTCCTTCAATTAAAAGTATAATCATCAATTTACTACCAGAAAATCATACAATATTTGCACTAAAATTATCTTAGTGATAAATCCAGTGGTTTCCAGTTTTTGTAAGATGGAAGATCTCTTTTTAATACTAAGAAAATTTAAAGAACCTACCTGATAATAATTGTACAAGTATTTGTGGGCTGAGAAAATACATGTTGGGGAAAAGGTTGTGTAGTGGGTAGAATCCTGAACTTGGAAGCAACAAGACTTAAATTCTAATTTTACACTTCTCATTCAACAGCTGTGTGATCAGGAGCAAGTCCCTTTCCCTCTTTAAAATTTACTCTTATACTTTTTACTTCATCTATAAAACAGGAATAACAGATTCTCTGCAGTACCTCCTTATGAAACTATAATGAAGTTCAAATAATTAATATATGTGTACATATATATTACACACACATATATATCATATTATATGATAGGAAATTGAAATGATAAAAGATATTGCAAACTTTAAAGGACAACATAAATGTTGACTATTAATATTGATAAAGATGACAATATAGATTCAGTGATACTTTCAAATGAATGGATATTTTATTTATCTTGACAGCATCAACACGTTTCTTAGACATATCTGTGAGAATTATTTATTCAATGTATAAAATGCATCTTCGCTTTCTTAACATCCTGAGTCTTGCAATTCTCAGATGAAGAAATTGAAACTATTTCTAGTCATATGAAAAGATGCTCCAAGTCATTATTAATCAGAGAAATGCAAATTAAGACAACTCTAAGATACCACTACACACCTGTCAGATTGGTTAAGATGACAGGAAAAAATAATGATGATTGTTAGAGGGGATGCGGGAAAACTGGGACATTGATGCATTGTTGGTGGAGTTGTGAACGAATCCAACCATTTTGGAGAGTAGTTTGGAACTATGCTCAAAAAGTTATCAAACTGTGCATACCCTTTGATCCAGCAGTGTTACTACTGGGCTTATATCCCAAAGAGATTATAAAGAAGGGAAAGGGACCTGTATGTGCACGAATGTTTGTGGCAGCCCTTTTTGTAGTGGCTAAAAACTGGAAACTGAATGGATGTCCATCAGTTGGAGAATGGCTGAATAAATTGTGGTATATGAATATTATGGAATATTACTGTTCTGTAAGAAATGACCAACAGGATGATTTCAGAAAAGCCTGGAGAGACTTACACGAACTGATGCTGAGTGAAATGAGCAGGACCAGGAGATCATTATATACTTCAACAACAACACTATATGATGACCAGTTCTGATGGACCAGGCCATCCTCAGCAACGAGATCAACCAAATCATTTCCAATGGAGCAGTAATGAACTGAACCAGCTATGCCCAGAGAAAGAACTCTGGGAGATGACTAAAAACCATTACATTGAATTCCCAATCCCTATATTTATGAACACCTGCATTTTTGATTTCCTTCACAAGCTAATTGTACAATATTTCAGAGTCTGATTCTTTTTGTACAGCAAAATAACGTTTTGGTCATGTAAAAAAAACATCCTGAGTCTTGATAGTTTTATAAGTTAAATAAAAAGTAAAATAATATTTGGTTCTTGGTGAGTTTTGGCAAACTATTGTAGTTTGTAACATTAGAGCTCTTAAGGATCACAGGATCACTGAATCATAAAATCTGTAAGTTGAAAGTGGCCTTGGTGGACATCTAGTCCAATTGGTTCATGGAAGAATCCCCATTATAATATATCTGACAGGTGGTCAGTTTTTTTGTCAGTTTCTTTGAAGATCTGCAAGAAGGTAGACTTCTTGAAGACCCATTCTACCTTTTAAACAGCTCTCACTGTTAGGAAGTTCTTCCTGACATCAAGTTTAAAATGGCTTCTTTCACATTTTTATCATTGTTCCTAGTTCTACTTTCTGGAGTCAAATCAAACAAATCGAATTCCTTCTCCACATAACCTTTCAAAAACTGAATATGGCTTCCATGTCTCTCCCCAATATTCTTTTCAACAGGCTCAATTCCTTCAACCAATCCTCTTATGTCATGAACGCAAGACCCTTCTTTATCCTATTTGCCCTCTAAATTATAGTGGCCAGACCTGAACATAATCTTCCACATGAGGTCTGACAAAAGCAGAGAAAAGAGGTTTTGGAAAACTTCACACCCTCAGGTGGTGAATGATTAAATCCAACTTATTTATAATAGACATGATAAAATTGAAACTCAGAGAGGAGAAATATTTTGCCCGAGGCCATAGAGCTAGTTAGTGACAAAGTCAGGACTAGATGTCTTGTCTTTGGATTCCTAGTCTAGGCCTTTTAATGTTACAATCAATCACTCAATATTTATTCAGTGCTTATTCTCTTCCAGGTCCTATTTTAAGCACTGTAGCTATAATTATAAAAGTTATTCAGTCCCTGCTCATGAGGTGCTCCTAGATCTTCTGGGATTTACTGTTTTCTGTAGGTAAGTAGGTAATATTTTTTTTTCATGTGTTAATATATGCAATTGTCATTTTCACAGACTGTCTTTCATTAAGTAGTTGGAATGACTCTACAGTGAAGGCCTCACTTTATCAAACAGTTGAAAACCACTTTTGACCTGCTCTTTCAGTTTTGAGTTGTGTGCAAAAAAAAAAAAAAAAGACATTTCAATGATTATCTAGACTAATTCTATTCCCTAAAGAATCCCCATCCATTTCCCTGACAACACACATACCAAAGAGTCATTCAGCTGTTGTTTGATGACTTCGAGTGAGAAGGAAGCCTTTGCTTGAAGAAAGAATACTGACTTTGGAAAGAGAAAACTTGGGTTCAAATCTCACCTCTTGGACTGAGTGATCTTGGGTAAATCACTTCACTAAGTCGAAGTTTCCTCATCTGTGAATTGAAGAGGTTGGTCTAGATGGCCTCTAAGTTTCCTTCTAGCCCTAAATCTGTAGTCCTATGCCCTCCTAAGACAATCCATATCATTTGGGAGAATAATAATTGTTGGGAAAAATTTCCTTAGTTCAAGCCTGAATTCACTTCCTTGTTACTTCCACTTACATTTCTTAATTCTGCCCTTTGGATCAAGCAGAACAAATTTTGACCTTCTTACACATGACAACCTTTAAAGTACTTGAAGACACCTATTATGGGTCACCTAAGTCTGCTTTTCTCCAGATTAAACACCCCCCACCTTCTGTCAATCCTTAATTGCTAACAAGTGTAGATCAGTCATCATGTGGCCTGCCACCCCCTGAATGTCCTCTGGTTTTTCATTGTCCTTCCTAAATCATGTTGCCCAGAATGAAACATCATCTTCCATATATGGTCTGATCAAGGCAAAGGATACTGGAACACTCACCTTACTAGAATCCCTCTAATTTTATTGGCTTCCCTATCATATAGATTAAAAAAGAGAGGGAGAAACTAAATTCTATTTTATAGCAATGACTGAACTATTC
This sequence comes from Sarcophilus harrisii, assembly GCF_902635505.1. Lineage (NCBI taxonomy): Eukaryota > Metazoa > Chordata > Mammalia > Dasyuromorphia > Dasyuridae > Sarcophilus > Sarcophilus harrisii. The sequence goes on from NC_045431.1 coordinate 65,969,956, forward strand.
TTCAGTCATTTAAAAACTGTATCATATTATCTGACATGTATAAAGCATTTTTGTAAGTGTTACAAGACATTTGATCCTCACAACGATCCTGGGTGATAGATGCTATTATGACCCTCATTTTAAAAATGAAGGAAATGATAAGGGAGAATAGGCTGAAAAAAGTATCTGTAGCATGATTTCAACTCATATCTTCCAGAATCCTAATTTCACATGGTTTCCATTAAGCTACTTACCTGACACAAGTATGATAAATACAATTAAAATAAATAAAACTTTTTAAAAAGAAATAATCACAATAAACAGCTTAGCAAAATTTGTTTCTACTTGCCATGCCATCTTACTAAAAAGGCTGTCTTGTAACATGGGGTTTAACTATCAAAAAATGGAATCAAGACTAATGGAAAGTTCCATCATGCCTAAAAGATAAATCTAGCAACCATTAATATAGACTGTTTAAGAAATCTATCATTCCTCCTTCTTCTTTACATTCGACACATTTGTGATGTTTTTATATAAGGAAGAGTAAGTGTCATACAGAGGGCTGCCATTGGGTCAGGGGGACCAGGATTTAAGTCCTATTGGCTGTGTTAAGACTATCTCAAAGACTATAAGTTAACCTATGTATGATGTTTCCACCTCAGATTCATGGAACTTTAGGATGGAATTATTTAAAAAGAACCATAAAAATAAATTTCTTTTATTAAAAAAAAATCTCTTGATGCCATACAATAGGATTTCCTTTCTGCTTTTCCCTTCCCACTCCCGTTTCTCAGACCTTCTTCTGAGTACTAATTAAGGTGACTGATACTTCAATAGAAACAGCCTGAACAATTTTTTCTTTTATTTTTATGGTCTGATAATAAGAAAACACAGGGAGGCAAGAACATGAGCTTTATGTGTGTGAGGTTTAATTCTGGCAGAAACAGTTTGCTTTCTGTCTTTGTATCCCCAGGGCCTCATACAGTGCCTGGCACCTAGTATAAACACTTGATAAGAGCTTTTGGATTTGAATTGAAGTCATCCAACTTAGAGACACAGAATAATGCATAGAATTTTGCAGCCTAAAAGGACTTAGGATCGTACTCAATCCAACTTTCTTGATTTAAAAATAAGAAAAGAAAAAAAAAAACGCCTAAAGAGGTCAAAGCTCATATTTGTAGCTAGAAGGGATCCTGAAAAAATGCTAAACTTGAACTCAATTCCTGGTTCTAATCTATGTGACCGTGTACAAGTTAACTTATTTGAGCCTCAGTTTCTCATTTGTAAAATGAGAACTTGGAAATGAGAATTTGGACCTCTATGTTTTCTTCCAGCTCAAAACCCATGATTCTTATTCCTATCCCCTCATTTTACTGATGAGCAAGCAGAGATCCAGACAATTCACATCAGTAATAAATGACACAGGTGAAATTTGAACCTGGGTTCACTGATTACAAATCCAGGCTATACTATGATTTGGTTTAGTAACTTGGAACATGTCATCCACTTAGTTAATGACAAAGATTTACCTCTATCACTAGAACTTGGACCTTCTGACTTCTAGATTTTTTTCAACTAAGACCAGAAGCCATTGTATGCATAGCATGGAATCTCTTGTCCCTAGCTCTCTCTCTCTCATTCTCAATCTCTCCTGAATTCTTTGCTAGTAATATTTAGTTAGGGAATAATATCACTGAACAACTCTTTGCAAAAAGGGAGTAGCAACCTTAGATCAGAAGATCTATTCTCTACCTATGGAACACAAATTGTTCATTTAAATACATGAATACATCAGGAGGACTATGAAAATTGCCTGTTAGAGAGTCAAGTGTTAGGCAATACAAAGAAAAATGAGTGTTCTCAGTGCAGAGAGCTTAGGTTCTGATGGAGTCTAGGAGGAGGATAGCTACATAAGTTGCCAAAGAAAATACAAAATAATAGGGAATGGAGAAGGGATTGACAACTGAGAAGGGTGACCAGGAAAGGAGTGAGAGACCTTGAACTTAATCTTTTTTTTTTGTTGTTGTTTTGAAAGGCAATTGGCATTAAATAATTTGTTCAGGGTCACAAAGCTAGTACATGTGTGAAGCTGACTTGGAACTTAAGTACTCCTGACTCTAATACTTTATCCACTTTACTATTAACTGCCCCCCTTGGACTTAATCTTGAAGGGAGTTAGGCAGGAGAGTGCTGGTAAATATTTAACAACTGGCTCTCAGGAAAATGGCACACTTTAAAATTTAATCTGCTTTGGTAACATTTTTGCTCTCACATTTAAAAAGTCTAGACAATAACAAAATAAGTCAAGTCCTGATTTGTGACCTTTACCAATGACTTGAGGTATAAATGATCCCACTGAAAATATAACAATCAGTATTCAAACCAGTATGCTGATTCAGCACGTCTCTGGAGTTAGGGGTTCCAAAAGGCAGAGATAAATAGGAAGAACAATATAGGTATAGAGTGTGTGGTACTAGACTGTCTGGGCAAAAGCAAGGAGACCAAGGGTAGAATCTGGTGAGTGGGAATAGGAATGTTTCCTGAGTGGCTGTTTAGATATAAAGCATTATGGGCACAAGAACAGAATACACATTCCTTGCCCTTAAGGAGAGTTATACTCTCATAACAGTATAAAATGGCTTACTAATAAGCTAATGATAATGCTAATAAAACCAGGAAACCCAGGGCACGGTAGAAAATGGAACAGCTGAGATCATGTTTTTTTGTTTTGTTTTGTTTTGTTTTTTAAAGTCATCTCATAGCAAACTCCTGGATGCTTTCTAAAATGTGATGGAAAATTAGGTAAGTGGTAGAGGAAACCCAACTGAACTCTTTAGGAGATCCTTCTCCAGTGTTAAAAATCAGGGCTGGAATGAGATCATAGATCTGCCGCGGAGAAGCAGCTGGTAATTGCCCACTTTCCACAGCATTCTAAACACTGGACCAAATGTTCTCTATCAATCAGACAAGCGGATCGATCATTCAAACAGAATTTCTGTCATATCAGCAATATCAGCCTCAAAGCACAATTTACCTTGTCTGATAATGTGGTGATAAGAAAATTGCTTTTTTTTTTTCTAAATGCCTTCCCCTCAACTTCCCAAATCAAATAATTCTAAATCAATTTATTAGTTTTAAGTAGTCATTTCAATCGAATAAGCATTTACCAGATGCCTACTATGTGCCACTAGGCTTTGAGGATACCAAAACAGAAGCAAATCATTCCTGCTCTCAAGGGGTTTACCTTCTGGGGAAGGAGAAAAGCCAGGATAGACAGACAGACTGACAGACAGACAGACAGATAGATAGATATAAATATACTTACTCAAGGAGCTACATGACATACAAAAGAAATCCAAAGTAATGGATGCAGAGGGGGACCAAAATATATGGATCATGTCATGAATTTGCATGTTATTTTTTTACCTATTTTACCTATTAAAGAATTAAAGTGTTTTAAAACTGCAAAACACAATCACATTTTTAACATAATCTGTGTTTCTACCAGTTATAAAAATTAATAATAAATATATAAATATTACAATTTAATAAATATAAATATTACAAGAAGTCCTCCTCTTTTCCAATTTCAGAATTAACATTTTCTACAAATTCCAAAAGGATCATGAACTAGAGTATATGTTATTTGCATGTTGACTCTGAAATATTAAGGAAATTCTGAAGTTGGTCACTTAGGGATGGTCCTGTGTGCTTAAACACCTATAACAATGGCTCACTATGAAAAATCAAAGAACATGAAAGGCCTCCATATTGTGTCAAATCATCAAAGTGAACAGGTTCTTGATTTACATAGTTGATAATGGACCTCATGAGTAAAAATCAGTTTGCCAAGATACTAACCCACTCTCAGATCCCTATTTCCAAGAAGACTATTAAAGCCTGCTGTCACCACCCAAATCAAAGTCCTAGGGAACAATTTCTATGGATTATGCATTACTATCATATCACAGAATATTCACTTTAGGGCTGTTATATCTCTTGACAGTATACTAGTTCAACCTTTTCATATAGATAGGGAAACTGAGGTCCAGAGACATGTCCAGGATCATAATGATAAGTGATAGAGGCTAGGATTTGAACTCACGTGTTCCAGACTTCAATGCTTTTTCACTTTACCATAATGTCATTTTATCAGAACTCTAAGAAGACTAGCTCGACCATGGCTTTATTTCAGGATGTACATCCAAACATACATAGACATATTATACACATATACACAAATATCTATTACTATATGTCAGTCTGGGTCAGTTAGTCTTTATATTGCATTTACCATGTACCAGGAATTGTGCTAAGTGCTTTTCAAATATTACCTCTTTTGATAAAGTCTTGGGAAGTAATATTATTCTCTTCATTTTATAGTTGACATAATTCAACTGTAGTTGATTCAGAGGTTAGTTGTCTTGTTCAAGGTCATATAGCAAGGAAGTGGATTTGAACAAAGATCTTTTAAAAGATTATATATTTTTAAAGTGTGTTACATTTATATTTTTTGTAGCATTTTTCTCCTTTAACAGCATGGAAACTAGCAAAAATAAATAGTAAAAATAGGAAATAACCAAATTACAAATTTCTTCCCCATAAGTTGAAGACTTCCTGGACCTAATTCCCAACCTATTATTCTTCCCAAGATGGCAGTATCTTCAGTAACAACCTTGTGGTATTCCAAAATCTCTCCTAAAGGGGCTGAGTATTCTTTCTTCTCTCCACAGTAATGGTGCCCAAAGTATTTCACTCACTGGGCTGATGGTCTTATCCATCACCTCCCTGAGTGATCTGGGGGACTGTTTGTGTTATTTGTCTTAGGCTTTCTTTGGTGTTATTTCCCTGGGTGCCAAAATTACTAGTCATTGTTCTACTTCACATCATTACACAGACACTAATGTTGGCTCAGTAATGGCATCAGCTCATCGAACTGATCTCCAAATCTGGCTAGGGAATCAACTTTATAATTTGTTCCTGAAAAGGTCTTATGTCTATGGTGGCAGAAAAATCACAGATTCTAGAGCTATAAAGGAGGAACCTTAGGAAATTGAGCTCCAATAGGTTAACTGCTTTGCCCAAAGTTGCACAATAACTCATGGTGGCAGAAAAGTAGACTTTTAAAATATTTAAAGAGGTGAAAAAAAAAAAGAATTTGTAGCTAATGGCTGAATGATTTATTTACAGATGAATGTCATTTGCTTACAAGCTCAACTTCCTGGAAGAAGGATGGGCATTTAAAAACTTGCATTAATAACAAGATCCCCTTGGGTGTTTATCTTGATGGATTAGATAACAATTGGGTAGGTAGATGAACTACCAATTCAAAACCTTTCTCCCTAATCTTTATATGATAATAACCTTTTATGGACTCATGAGTTATTTACAATTTGTTGTCTAGTGCTTCAGGTGGAGGAGCAAAAAGAAACAATGCTTTTAGTTGGGTAGATTTTAAGAAAGGACATCTAAAGACACTGTTTCTGGCCATATAGATACAAGGCATTTTCAGGTCTTAAGCAGTGAAATTTTATCATAGCCTTGAATGGCAATGCTAAAGTCACTGAGGTATTTTAAAACTTTATTGACATGTGTGTGTGTGTGTGTGTGTGTGTGTGTGTGTGTTTTATACTACTATTCTTTTTCAATTTGCTTCCCTTTTCAGAAAGCTCAATAGTTAAGCAAAACTGAGCAAAATAACAACCAAGTATGGCAGGGTATGCAATAGTCTGCTTCCATAGTTGTCCCACCTCTTTAAGGAGAGGAGAGGAAAAAAAGGAGAGGTCCATATCTATGCTAGTTACAAATACAAAATAATGAGGGGGTGGAGCAGGGAGATGACTGTAACTGGAAGAATATCAGGAAAGAATTATTTTTTTTCTTCTTTCTTTCTTTCTTTCTTTTTTTTTTTTTTGCTGAGAAAATTGGGGTTAAGTGACTTGCCCAAGTGAAGAAAGGACCGCGAAACCTCTTTGAAAACTGTTTCAAGGAGAAATTCTCCTTGAATCCTTCTCTGTGAGACCTACCTCAAGGAACCAAGATAAAGTGGTTTACCTTGGTGGGACTAGTTGAAGTATTCAGTTCCAAGATTTTCTATCCCTATTGTTGACTCAAAAGCACTCCCACTAAGTGGTCTCATCTAGGCCTGGGGGCAGTGACAGCATTAAGGGAATCTCATTCAATTGAACTGTCTGTCTCAGATTTCCTTATAAAAATGGCGATTTTAAACCCTCTCCTTGCAGAGGAGCTAATATGCCACCTGTGGCATATTAGAAAACTCTGCCTGCTGGAATATTCTCTTTCATCATTACCCTCCTTTATCCTCACCTATTCCCCAATGAGACTTTATGTCTCTCTATCGGGACCTTACTTTATATCTCTCTGTGGGGACTTTGCCACTAAGGAATTGAGCCTTTCTATTCATGCATAGCAAAGGCTGACTTCCGAATGCCCATAATAAACTTCTTTTTATCAGTCTAGCTTTTTGGGGTTCATAAATTCCTTTACAAAGGCCCTCTACACTGCCAGAAGGGGGGTTCCCAAAACTCCCTACCCTACGCCAAATCCAACCAAACCTCTTTATCTGGTTCCCTGAACCCCAAACCTGCCACTAATCTCATCATTTAACTCCCTGACCACCAATTACCCTAATCTCATTTTGGTTCCCTAAATCTAATTGCATCATTTGGTTCCCTGACCACCCAAAATCTAGATCTCATCACAAGGACACAGCCAGGAAATGTTAAGTGTCTGAGGCCACATTTGAATTCAGGTCCTCCTGACTTCAGGGCTGGTGCTCTATCCACTATACCAACTAGCTGCCCCCAGGAAAGAACTCTTAAAAGAGATAGAACTTAAGAATGATTGGTTGATTGAGTGAGCTAAGCGAGATGCAAAGGTAAGGAGCTAGTGATTTCCAGATATTGTAAATAAATCATGCAAAGGTATGGAAATGAGTAAGTAGGTCAGTTTGGCTTAAAAATGAAGGGATTAACCTGCAAAAATAGGCTGGAATCATATTATGCATGAGAAATATAAGGAAACAAGCATTTATTAAGCACTACCTGGGTACTAGGTATTGTACTGTATCTTGGGATACTAGAGATAATAAGAAAAAAAGTTCCTGTCCTTAAACAGATTTCATTCTAATGGGATAAGACCACAAACAAAAGGGAGTTTGGAAATGGATTGGGAATAGGGTAGAGTGACCCTTCATGATTTTGAAGTTCAGAAAGTTAAGGACAAGGAGAGGTAGATAAATGAAAGTAAGTTGCTGGTCTGGATCTTTCACAAGATGGAGGAACTCACCCATCTAAGATGAAATTCAAACAGAGTCACTTGTATTCTAGTATAAAGAAGAGATAGAAAGCTCTGAAAGCTTATTGAGTAGAGGAGAGTGACATTTTCAGAATGGTGATTTAGTAATGTCAATTTGGAAGATGTATGGATTAGAACAAAGAGACAAAATGCAGAAAAAACAATTTAGAACTAAGAATTTGCAGTAGTTTAAATGAAGGTGATGAGGATTTGACTTAGGGTGGTTGTAGTTTAAGTGCTGAGAAGATGGATATCAGAAATGCACGATTTCCCATAAGAGCTCCAAAGAAATGAAATAATTCTCTCAAAGTAATTTGAGACAAGAGTATGTGAGAAAAATACTCACAATAGTGTGCCATGCTATGCAACATTAGACCACATTTCTTCCCAATGAAATTCATATTCTGAGTGCCTTGAACAAAATACTAATTAAGTCAAAGAATAGTTATGTATTCGGGTTGCTATGCAACCAAATGGCAAGGCATCCTTACAAAATTAAAGTGAAAATTAAAAGTTGATAAGAAGGCTGGAGAACATCAACATTCACCAACTTCCCTAAATCAGGAAAACATTCAGATTTTCTAAGGTAGAGATCTGAGACAGATGTGAATGAAATGATAAATTAATGGAACTAGATCAGAATAAGTCTCGTTACCATGGAATGCCAGGTACAAAGGCTGGATTTGCTTCTTGACAATGTGATCTCTTATGTGGTTTGATCTTGGACTTTAGGTAAATTTGTTGATTTTATTAGCTATAAAATAAAAAGCTTGGTCTGAATGACCTTGAAGGTCCTTTTCAAAATAAATCTTATATTCTATGATTCAGTTCTGCCATTGCTACAAAGTCTAACTGTAGAGTCTCAAACCTGACATTTTTAACTTGAGGGAAATATTTTCCTTAGGAGGGAGAAGGTGGTTCACATGATCTCACAAAAGTCTTTTTCAGTTCTGGAATTCTGTGTCATAAAAGGGTTTTGTACCATCTCCCTATATGATGCTTTGTTAGGTCCTTTCGTATGGGGAAGTCAAATGGGGAAGCAGCCTAAGACAAAAGAAAAACTGCTGGATTTACGTCAGAATGCTTGGTTTTGAATCTCCCTCTCCCACTTACTAACATGGTATGACCTTGAGAAGTATCTTCACTTTCTGGACGATAGTTTTTTCATCTGTAAAAAGAGGAAGTCAGAACAAGCAGTCTCTGGAGTCTTAAACAGGCTCAGAAAAGAAATAATCATTAATCTCTACCAATGGGCAATTTTTTTTTCATTTAAATGGATCAGATTGACTTGAATTTGAGCTGATTTTAAAGTTTAACAAAGCTATCATTCCATAAATTTGAAAACAAGAGCTGCCTTCTCTTCCCCTTTTCTTCTGGTTCCCACTTCCTCAAAGGCTAACTAGCAGAGAGCATTTCAGCAGTCAGAATGATCTGGGAGTCCAAGAGTTCCAAGTAAGACCAAGGAGATCTCTCTCACCTAGACACCCTGGCTGGCAAAGATGGCAGACCTCAAACTATTTTGGCAAGAAAAAAGTCAAGCATGTGGGGGTGCTGTTGGTACAACAGTGCTAGTTTGCCTCTCAGGGTCTAAAAATAGCTGCCAAAAGTATTGTAGATCCTGTTCCCCCAGACTGGCAGCTGCTTGACATACATAGATGTATATCTCCAGCTCTTTGTTTGCTTGCTGACAGGACTGGGGAATAGAGACTGAGCCAGATTTTAAGAGAAAATCAAGGTCAGGTCTGCTTTGTAGAATAAAATCTGATGGAGTTTCAGAAGAAAAATGGCTAAATATGCAGTGCCCCAAGCTGGGAGTTATCTCCCCGTCATTAGGACAGAGGATGAATTGGTCTGGAGCAACAACTGCAAACTTTCTCTTCGGTTCCAGTTCTGGGACTCGGGCTAAGGACACAGGCTAATAGTGAGAAGGAAACTTATCAAGCCCTGATTTATAAGGAAATCGCCCTGGCCTGGCATGTCCTCTAACAAACTCTGAGCAGTTCCTATTAAACTTAGCATAATGAAGTGAAGCCAGAGGCTGATATTGAACAGTGACCTTATTGTGCTGGCTGCTCATACAACAAAAATGACATTAAAAGGGCATTAGGATTTGCAGCAGCTCTTTTTTTGTGCTGTCTAAAAATTGGAAATGAAAGGGATGCTAATTCATTGGGGAATGGCTAAAAAAGCTGTGATGGAATATTATTTATGCTGTAAGAAATGACAAGCAGGATGGTTTCAGAAAAACTTGAAAAGACTTATGTGAACTGATGCATATTGAAGTAAACAGAACTAGGAGAACACTGTACACAGTAACAACAATACTGTTTAATGAAAAACTGTCAGTGACAGTTATTCTCAGAAGTGGAATTCGCACTGTGAAAAAGTGATGGGATTTCATATCTAAGGTTTTTAGAGTGATATAATAAAAAACAAAAGAGACCTAGTGTTGGGGCAAGATCAGTTCCTATATTGGCCACTCACTAGTTCTCTAGGATCTCGAGCAATGCTATTCCAGGGCTCATCTGCAAAATGGGAATATAGCACTAGAGATTTCTGAAGGTCCTGTTCACCTGCCTGGTTTTCACTTGATCTCTGTGTAGAGCTGAGGGTCTAATCCAGTTAGTCAAACAAATATTTTCTAAGCACTCACTAGGTGTCTAGTATTGTTCTGCATGCAATAAGAGATTAACTTATCAGTTAAGATCACTGCCTAGAACAACTTTGTTTTAACACCACGGAAATGTCTCAGTATATATCCACTCAATAAAATTTTATCTTGTAGCAAAGAAAAAGTCATGTAAAACCCTCCTGAGCTCTAGAAATAGGAGTTGTAACAGTAATAGTAGTGTGCTGTTGGCAACATCTGGAAAGCTAAAGGCCCTTTTGTCTGGTTTTATTGGAATCCTGAAGCAATATTGGTCACATCTGGCAGCCTGGGCAGAGAAGCAGATGGCTCTTTCTCTAGGAGAGCTGGATGCGTGTTCAGGGCAACACGAGGAAGCAGCAATCCTTAGCTCTTTGTGTCTGGGACAATAAACCCTTGGGAAAAGAGAGTGAGGGTTGAGGATGGCAGGAATGGTCCATACTGTTGGGTGACCTTTGGCACACGCCCATAGCAGAAAACAGACCCTAGACTCAGGGCACTGGTAATAAATTATTGGACAGGCTCCTAGACCTTGGAGTGAAGCACAATATACTTCCAGCAGATTATTTCACAGCCAAATGGAGGAGAGATTACTATCAGCTTGGGTACTAAAGAAGAAGGCTTGGGAGTTGGGCCAAGGAGTAAAATGCAATACAGCAGAGTACATGTTAAGGGAGAGACAGCAACTATAGACCCCACCTCCAAGAATTCTAAAGACACAGAAATTCCCATGTACTTTGGCTGTTCCCAAAATGTGAGCAGTAAAATTTCCATTTCCAAGAAGAAATTATAGAGTTTTTAGTTGGTACTTATAATGAATAACATTTGCATAGTTTCTGCTTTGATGTAAAAACTGATAAATGGAAGTCAGAGAAACAAGGGAACATCTGAATGATGTGATGACAAGTAAAAGAAACACAGAACCAATAGGATAATGCTAATAGCTAGCAAACATATAGACCTTTACAATTTGCAATGTAGACACATTATCTCATTTGATCCCCACAACATCAAGGTAGGTGCTATTATTACTGATAATTAGGCTATTATTATTCTCATTTTTTCCTATCAATCTGAAAGAGGCCAAATGACTTGCCCAGACTCCCACAGCTATTATCTAAGGAAGGATTTGAATTCAGTTTTCCTGATCCCAAGGCCGGGGAATATTTTATCCCACTTGATCACCCAGTTGCCCCGCATCCAAGATACTCAATGACTCTACAGGGAAAAATATATGCAGAATGCTAACAACAGTGTAAATTTAAACATCACTACAAGGAAGTCAAAGTTTGGTTAAGATCAGAGATAATATATAACCAAACGTAAATCCTTTTTCCTTGTGGCAGAAAGATGGGAAGCTACAAGGAAAGAATATTATATTTATTTTCTGATGCAGTTATTGAATCAAATGTTTTTGCTTAACTGTTTTTCTTTGTTACAAGGTATAGCTGAAATGAGTGTGACTGAAAAACTGAAGACAGCAGCACAATGTATGAGACAGAGAAAGAGAAGAGACAGAGAGAGAGAGAAAGAGAGAGAGATATTCAGAGAAATAGAGACAGAGAGAAATAGACACACAGACACAAACACAGAGACAGACACTCAAGAGACAGAAAGAGAGAGAGACAGACAAAGAGACAGAGAGACAGAAAGAGAAAGAGAGAGAGAGAGAGAGAGAGAGAGAGAGAAAGAGACAGAGAGACAGAAAGAGAGAGACACAGAGAGAAAGACAGAGAGAGAGAGACAGAGAGAAAGAGAGAGAGAGTCAAATGGACAGATAGAGAGAAAAGGACAGAGACAACTAGCCAAAGAGACAGAGACAGAGACTAAGAGACATAGAGACAGAAAAAGAAGGGAAGGGAAGGAGGGGAGAAGGGAGGAGAGGAGGAGAGGGAACATCAAATAGCTCCTCCTTTAAGTGAAGTAGAATAGTAGAAAGAACACTGGATTTAATGCCAGAAGATCTGGCCTTAAATCTCAAATCTGCTACTTACTACCTGTGTCAAATTTGATATGTCATTTAATACCCATGAATCTGAGTTTTGTCATCTTTCAAATAACAATATAGACAAAATATTATCACATAATCTCTAAGAACTCTTCTAGTACTAAATTCTGTGAACCAGCCTATGTTTCAGGCTGTATAATTCGATGATTTACTTGTATACTGTTAAGTAATATTCAATTTGGAGAGGCACCATTTGGCATTCAGATATAATCCCAGTAACTCTGTTAAGCGGGGAGGGGGGGAAATCAGATTTCATTTTAAAGTTTTATTTTCAATGCGGCAAAATGTCAACCTACAAACCAGCTAATGATTGAAAAATAAATCATATTCTAAATTAATATAATTACTCAAATTCATTTGAAAATATCTACCTTGTTTTTGGCATGTATTTATTTGAAGATGAATCAAACAGACTTTTGCCTTACCCAAATATTTTTTCGATATAGACTTCATTCAAATTTTATATTCTAACTTTCAAGTTTTTGTAGTTCTGCAAATTTTAATTCACTGAAATAAGAATGTTTATTAGAAAGTTGGTGTTAAGAACTTGGAACGTCATCGTAAGCCATATTGCTTCATAAAAACAGAACGATATCATATGCTTTATAATAAATTTCATTCTGTGAACCTTATTTGGCACCCTCATTACCCAAAGTGTTAATTAGACCTTACTTTCAGAGGGCTTTATTCTAAGAGTGGAACAAAAAGGGTTGAATAGAACTTAACATCACCACCACCATATGGAAGCTTATAGCCTAAAACAGACAATAATGGTAAAGAAAGAAATGTTGAGGCAGCTAGGTGACACAGTGGATAGAGCCCCAGCCCTGAAGTCAGAGGACCTGAGTTCAAACATGGTCTCAGACACTTAACACTTCTTGGCTGTGTGACCCTTGGCAAGTCACTTAACCCCAATTGCCTCAGTGCAGAGAGAGAGAGAGAGAGAGAGAGAGAGAGAGAGAGAGAGAGAGAGAGAGAGAGAGAGAGAGAGAGAGAGAGAGGCAGGGAGAGAGAAATATTGAATGCTATGGTGGAAACAATATTCTAATAGTAGGCATCTCTGGGGAAAGGGTGAGTAGAAAGTAAAAAAGAAAAAAAATAAATTTATAAGATAACTATGATATATTTAAAAGCAAGTTTGTGATATTGCAATTTCATGTACAATCATCTTTTAAAAAATTATACTATGTTATGGAAATGCTTGTTTTATTCCGTGAATTAAAAATAAAAGAAATAAAAATTTTAAAAGAAACAGTATCCTAATCCTTTTCACCATGTAAATTAGTCTTTTTTTTTTTTTTTTTAACTTTAAGAGGTATTGAAACCATCCGTGAAACTTAGCTGGCTCAGAGAACCAAAGATTGCAAAAGTTGTCATCACTCCCTTGTCACCTGCACACAAAAGAGGCAAGAAAAGCATGAGAAAGGTTCCAATGCTTGAATGCTAAATCCCAAGGGGAGACACAGACAAGGGAGATTTTTAAAGCTGATCTAACTCAGGATGTGATCAGTGCATGCCCTTGTTGATTATCATCCTGCTATGGCTAACTAAATCTTTTTCTGTTAGCCATTGAATGATCTATGACCCTCATAGAGCTTACTTTATTCCATTATTGAATATAATTACCAGGAGACAAGCCTGAGTCAGGTCCAGCCCAGAACAGACAGAACAGAAAATGAAAATCCATGGGTAAGGCCTGATAAGCAGTTATTAAGAAATGGCATTTCCACTGTTGCCCAGGATTGTAAAAATACAACATGTCTACAGCAGCAATAATGCAAAAGGTTCTAAGATGTTAAACGTATAGCTGTAAAGCCTGTGTCTTTATTGGTGTCGGTAGGCTTATCTGTTGCCCAGTTAATTTCTTTTTCCTCCTTCACCCATCCCATATATCTTTCTTTCTTTGTCTGTTTTGTCTCTCTGCTTCTTTCAAAATCTGTGTTTCTCATTTTGTTTTTTTCTAACCTTTTCCCTTTTACTTCTCTCCCTCTGTATTTTTTCCTTAGAGTGGCAACAAACCCAAAAAACTTCACATAACTGAAGTAGATATTTAATATCAGTTACAAATAAGGAAAATTTGTGTTTTCTAATCTTGGTTTTAAATAGAATGAATAAAGGATTTTATTGAAAACATCCTTGAGACTTGATGGGCTCAGGGTTTTTGTCATCATATCCTGTATATCTGAGCATAAAACAGAATGATTAAAGCATTACTTGTTGGAAGTGAAGAACTTTAAATTAATACTTTTTGCTTCTGGAGTCCTTCATTAATTTCTCCCCTCCCTCTATACAAGCTCTTGATAGAAAATTATTTTTCCATTATGAATACTTTGCCACTTCAATGAATTTGTGATCTCACTGACATGGATCCTTGTCATACTGAAACAGTTTACAATCCATCCATCTCTTCTCATCCTGTATCCATTCTTATCTGTGTCCTCTCTTAAATCCTCTCACAGAGGAACAACTTAACAAGGTGGAGGATATCCTATTGTTTTCTTAGAAATCAGAGTCTGGTCATCTTGCCCTCTCATCTTCACACTGAATGGCTCACAGTGACAATGTCAATTTGGTTCTTACTCTTCTGCATGACTCACTCACTTCCTGTTCTGATTATATATTTCTCTGATAGATCAGTCTATTAATTTAAAAGGCAAAAAAGTAAAACTATTTATTATGCATATTATAAATAAAGATACTGAATCACAGGAGTTGCATATCAAATGAAGAGTTTGAATTAAATGAATTGTGTTAAAAACTATAGAAAAGGTGATTTTAAAACATAACAAATTTCTTTAAAAGAAGATAGTAATTATTGCATCTGGATCCCAAAGAGATCATATAAAAGGGGAAAAGACCTACATGTGCAAAAATGTTTTTAGTGACGCTTTTTGTGGTGGCAAAGAACTGGAAACTGAGTGGATGTCCATGAAGAGAGGAATGGCTGAAAAAGTTATGGTATATGAATTGTTCTATAAGAAATGGTGAGCAGGTTGATTTCAGAAAATCCTGGAGAGACTTACATGAACTAATGCTGTGTAAGTGAGCAGAATCAGGAGAACATTGTACACAGTAACAGCAAGATTGTGTGACAATCAACTATGATAGACTCTTCTAAGCAATAGAGTAATTCAAGACAATTCCAATAGACTGGGAGGGAAAATGCCAGAGAATGAACTATGGACATTAAATGAGGATAGAAGCATACCTCCAAAAAGGTGAAAATGGTATGTAAGGGGAAACCTCTACATCTTGAATCAGCCCATTTCACTTCTAGAGTTTTAATTATTACGAATTTTGAGTCTTTATTGCAAATCTAAGTTTATCTTTCCACAGTTCTTACCCATTATTCTAGGTTCTGAACTCTGGGACCAACCAGAATAAGTTTAATCCTTCTTCTATGTGGCAGACCTTCAGATAGTTGAACTAGAGCTAGAACTAGCTATTTTTTTTTACTTGAAACAAAAATAGATGAGAAAGTGAGACAAGATAGAGAACAGTGCAACTGCAGGTATAGTTGTACTAGAAGTAGGGATGGACTTAATGTTCATATGGCAAGGCACAGGGATTCCAGTCTCCTTGAGGAGGGATTGTACCCTTCCCTCCATGTCTTTAATTAGGATGAAACCCTGTTTGTCTCTTGCTAATTAAAACTTTGAATTGAATATAGCAATCATTTTTTTGCCCTTTTTGCCTCCCTAACCCCCAAATAGACTTCTTAATATTACTCTCATATCTATCCAACTCTGTATCTATAGCTAACCACATTATCTTTTATTATATATAATACATTTTTTTAAAAAAGTCAGCAAATCATATGCCTTAAAGAAACCATCACTTTTTATAAATTCTTATAATATTGCTGAGAAAGAGGCCTTGAATTGAATTTTGATTATACTCCCATTAAAGAGAAACATGAAATGCAGAGAAGAGAATAATAGAAAAAGTCTGCTCCTCAAAAATGGTGGATCCTGTTTAATGAAAAATTTTGTTGAGCTCATACAGATTCAATGTCGACTTTTTTTTTTTATCATTTAATCACTCTAAAGAACCTCTTTCTCAGATTCTTACTCTTCCTCACCTTTCTGGTGTCCTTTTTGAGAACAAAGAATAAAAAATAACATCTGTCCATTAATTGCTGCATGGGTATTGCTGGGAAAGACCTTAGCCTAAAATGGCCAAGTCATCTCCAGTGTCCTGGGCCATTGCCAGTCATCCTGACCAATATTTTGCCACTGGACCCTGCTCTCCAGAAGAGAAAGTGAGACTAATGACTTTGCACAATCCACCCTCACTTAAATCCAATTTATTTGCAAGTCCAGACTTCATCTTCCTGACTGGTCCTTGGGTAAAAACATGATGTTTTTTTCCAGGGTCCTTTCCAATTCTGCATCTAGGATCCTGTGAAACTATTGGCTGACGATTTCTCAATCTAAATCAATCAAATAGACTCAAAATCATGCATAGAGAGGAAAAAGCAGGGAACTTTTAGCATTCACACCCATAATGCTGATGAGACATCCTCTGCTCTGGTGAAAGAAATTGGCTGACAAACTCACCAACTCAATAGCTGGGTGCCTCATCTTCCCCAGAGGCTCTGTAGGATGGACACTAAACATGTGGGTCAGGGAAGGTGACATTTTGGGGGGGCTTTCCTGAGAGTCTCCCGATTGGCTCTGGGCCTCAAAATCCAGCTTTCACTAGACACACCTGACTATCATCCCTCTTCTATTCAGGGGCTCTCATTCCAAGAACAGAGTTATGAGGTCATCTCTTTGCAGTCCCCCCTGCCCTCACTCTCCACAATCTTTCAACTGCAATACAGGAAGATTAAGAGCTTTAGGTTAAGTGGTGTGGTTATATAAACACCAAATGCTTTTTGCTGGTGGAAATTCTCCCCTTGTGAGTTATTTCCTCAGTGGGAACTTCATCATCAGAAAGGACACAAATACATTCTCTCTATTGAAAGGAATTTGCTATGTAAAATAGCCCAGGTTGGCTTGATCCCCTAAGCTAACCAGGCAAATTAATATATTGTGTTTGTAGGGTGCGTCTAGTGACTTGGCTAGGATGAGGACCATGTCTGAAGTTTATCACCCACTGTGATGAAGTAAAGAAGTGGATGAATAGAAGAGATGCTGGTCTGGTTTGGAGGAATTATACAGGCACTAAGTTCAGAGGAGTGATTTAAATTGCTCAGAGTCTCAGGTTCTCTCCAATTCTTCTTCATCTGTACATTGATGGGGTTGAGTGACTCCGAAGTCCTTTCCGGAAAAAGCTCTATAACCAAATGAATTAGGGAGCCCGAATGCTAAGTCCAGATCTGTTGTGAGCTAATGGGGCAAGGGGGCAGCTAGATGATACAGTGGATATTTAGAGTCAAAAAAACTTGAATTCAAATATGGCCTCAGACACTTACTAGCCTTGTGATCTTGTTTGACTCAGTTTATTAATCTGTAAAATGAGCTGGAGAAGGAAATGGTAAATAGTTCTACTATTTTTGTCCAGAAAACCCCAAATAGGGTCATGAAAAGTGAGACACGGCTGAAACAACTATACAACAATAAGGCAGTCTCTAGCCTTCTCTGAACCTGAGCTTTGTCATCTGAAAAATCAAGGCGGATGAACTAAATAAATGAGCTCATCTAGTTTGGTAATTCTCAAGCTGTTTAACAGAAAAGAAACTCCCATCTATAGTTATAGAGTTGGATGAATTTAAGAAAATCAGCTTCTCTTTCTCTCCTCCAGAGATGCTCTGATGAATCTGGGGATTTCACCAATGGACCTCTTCCCTCCAGTGATACAGTTTGCAGTCCACCTGTTCCTGCCCATCCTGTGAGCTGACTATAAATTACTTACAGCTTTATCAAGGCAGAGCATTAAAGATAAAAATAAACCATCGGATTATGAATGAATCAGGGAAGTAGGGCAGAGTCCACAGCAATATGTACAGAGACATAGAATATAAACATGTGATATGGCAAACATAATATTAAACTTTAATAAGAGGGGCTGATCATATAGTGAGAGCAAGGAGTAACCAGCAGCCTTCCTGCTCTGCTGGTGTCTTTTTCATGCTAAGAGATTTAAAGGAAGGGCCCCGGCATGCTGGGTGAGCTCCCTCCCTGTCACAGATAAAGAGGATGATGTGGATAAGAATCACATGGGATGGGGAGGATCCCAGAGAGACTGAAAACTGCATCTTTAGAGGGAGCAGGTTCCCCAGATTCATCAGAGCTTCCAAATAAAGCAGGATACAAAATGCCTGGATCAAATCATCCATCCATGGATGAAGGGACTCTTTCTAGTCATGCAAACCTGAAACTGTTGATCATATCTCCTCCATCCTGTACTACTTAAGAGGAAGCTAGGTGGTACAGAAGCTAGAGTGCTGGACCTAGAGTCAGGAAGACTCATTTTCCTGATTTCAAACCTGGTATCAGACACTTACTAGCTGTGTGGCTTTGGGCAAGTCACTTGACCCAGTTTTCTTCCATTTCCTCACCTATAAAATGAGCTAAAGAAAGAAATAGTAGGTGCCTCCAATATCTTTGCCAAGAAAATCCCAAATGGTCTCATAAAGAGTTGGATATGACTGGAAACAACTGAACAACAACATGAAATTTTAATAACTTTTAAGAGAACAACAAAAATAAAGACATAAATGTCTGTATATACATACACATATATACATGTATATATGCCACATATAAATAGAAAAAAATTTTAAACCAGAAAGTTCCATTTGAACTTCATATTGTTCCATTGTTTTATTGAATATCATGCTGTCCAGTTTAGCGACATTTTTCTAAGAACGTGGAACTCAAAACTGAGTACAAAATTTCAGATGTGATCTGTCCATGGCAATTTTCAATAGGAATAACAACTGTACTGCTAATAGATTTTTGGCTTAAAAAAAAATTGCAGCCCACTCTGACCTTCAGATCAACTACTATCTGGCAACCACTTTTCAATACATACTTATAAAGTTTTGGTGTTTTTTTTTAAAACCCAAGTGTAAGACATTTTCTACATCCTTATTTAATTTCATCTTAATGGACTTGGAGCAATGTTATAGCTTGTTGAGATCTTTTTGTATCCCTTGTGTCATCCAATGTATTAGCTATCCCTTCCCTCCCAGCTTTTTGCCACTGTGAATTTAGTAAATATCAATAACTTTATCAGTAACTTTATCCAAGTTACTGATAAAAGTAATAGCACTCTGATAACACAGAGCCAAGCAGAGATTCCTCAGTGCAATCCATTAAGATTTCATTCCAAATTGACATTGAACTATTAATGTTTATTGTATGGGTCTAGCTACTTAACCAGTTTCAAATACAAGTATTATCTACCCAAAACTACCCATCCTGTTCAAAAAAACAAAGAAACAAAAACACTTTAGAGGTTTTTCAAATACTTTGCTAAAAATCTTGGTAAATTATACCTAAAATACTCTCCTGACCTATCAGTCTATTAACCCTATCCAAAAAAAAAAAACCCCAAATAACATTAGTCTGGCATGTCTTGTTTTGATGAAACGATATTGTACTTCCCCTTTTAGATGTTCATTAACTTTTAGTAATATAGCCTAGAATTTTACCAGGAAGCTCTTTGAAGTTCTTTGGTTGTCTTTCCTTTCCCAAAATAGGAACAACATGATTTCTCTTATACTCATTCTATCATTCTCCATGAACTTTCACATATCACTTGCAACAGCACAGCAATCATATCTGGTTCTTTGCAGGTCATTTAGACCAGGTAATCTGAGCTCATCTTACTTTTCTATCTCCCTAATTGTCTTAGATTTCAATTCCTGATTAACCATTTTTATTCTGCCCATTTCATGGACCATTTTCATCTGCAAAGAAGATAAAACCAAAAACAATTGGGAGCTTTCCCTATCATAGATAGCTATTTTCTTCTCCACTCCAGGAAGTAGTCCAATTCCTTCTTTTATCCCATTTCCCCCCACAATAACAAAGAATAATTTTGGCATTCTTAGTAATGGTAAAAAGGTAGAAAGCTATCTAATTTTTTTTTTTTCTTATCCATTCTCTGCCACATACTCTTGCATCAATTTTCTTTACATGACCTTAAAAATTTAAGTTGATTGATGAGCTCCCTGTGCATCCACATCAATCTCTTTAGGTAATTGCCCTTTTCCCTTTTCTTGTAAAGTGTTTCTCTTCGTAACTCAAATTTTCTTTTCTTTTTGGTGAGGGGTGCTTCCTATCCTTCTTAGGCTTAATTTCCCAGGAGAATTTTTGGCCAGGGTAGCCTACCTTTCTATGATCAAGTGTCTATGATGAAAGAGCCTCAGCTTTCCTTTCCTTTTTAAATAATAAATTCTGTAATGAAACAGTCCCTTCCTTCTAAGGCTAGATGACTTATGTTCAAGTTTTGGCCCTGACCTTGCCCAGATGTGAAACTTGGGCAAACAATATGATTTACTTGTAAATAATGGCTGAAGTTTGGACACGATCCCCAAAGTCCCTCCTAGTTTTGATTCTGGATGACCCCAGTGAATACAAATTTACTAAATGGATTACATTTTAGAATGGAGAGCAGGAGGAGTCTAGAGGATGGATTCTATTGGTTTTGCTTTCCTTGTTTCTTTTTTTCATTGCCTTGAATAGTGCAAATGTCAAATAGGAAACCTAATATCTCAGTGTTTCCAGGCTTCTCTGATTACATATCAAACTTATGTTTGACATTTTTTGAATTCACTTAGACTGATTTAAGTTACATTCACAACCTCTAGAATTCCACTCTTAAAGAAGCTAGATTGGAAAATTGAGATTCTTTTCCCATCTTCTAGGGGAAAAGTCCCTAATTTAGTCCCCTTGAAGTTATAAGGGTGTCTTAATAAGGATGTACAGCTGTGCTGCTCATTCATACTCAAAAGCCCTTTTACATAGCATATGAGAACTGTAAAGCTGCCACTGAGACATATTTAATGACTCTGGAGTTAAAGAAGCAAATGAAAAAATTAAGCAGTTTTTTAAAGAACCTTTTAATTTGAAAAAAGTTTTATATCTAATCTGTGTGCATATATACACACACATATGTGTGGATGTTTGTATGATATTCTAATTTCCTGTAAAAATATCCAGTCCATTTCCGTAGGCAGTAAAGTTCACATGTGGCAGGACCTACGTACAATTATGACAATATTTATATGTGCCAGAGCTGTTTGGGGCTGATAGTCGCTTTGGCCTGAAAATACAGGCTCATTATCATATGAAGGGAGGGAACAGATGTGCCTTCTTTCAAGGAAGTCTGAAAAGGAAGTCCATTGGAGGGGGAAAACAGGCTGCTGAACAGCAAAATAAAGGCAGGTGGGCAATAGAGATAGAGTAATAGTTTGGGGTTTATATTTCACTTCTGCCTTTTATGATCTTTGCTACATTGATTAACCATTTAACATGTTTAGGTCTCAATTTCCTTATCTATAGATCCATAAAACGAGGAGGAGAAGATCAATCACCTTTAAGATCTCTTCCAGCTCCAATTTGTAATTCTAGAATCTAAAAAAAGGGAGGGTTTCTTAATTTTTTTTTTTTTTGTATAATGGAGTCCTTTCACCATCTGGTGAAAACTATAGACTACTTTTCAGGAGAATATTTTTAAATGAACAAAATAAAATAAATAAAATAACACAGGAAATCAATTTTATAGAGTGGATCATCAAAAGGACCTGAATTCAAATGCTGCCTCAGATATTTACTAACTGTATGAATATGGGCAAGTCTTAACTCTATGTGCCTCAGTTTCCTCTTCTGTAAAATGAACTGAAGCAGTAAATGACCATTCCAATATCTTTAAGAAAATCCCAGACTCAGACATGACTGAAATAAATAATCAACAATCATCTAAGTTTATTAAAAAAAAAAAACAAGTTAATGGGTCCAGATTAAGAAGAGATTTAATTGTGATTTTTTAAACAACATTCAAAAATATGTCCCCCCAGACCTATTTCAATTACTTTCACTGTTTTCAAGTTATACTTAGCTGTAAGGTCAAGTCAATACAGACGGTAGATCCCACAAGAGGGCGCAACAAACCAAGAAGGAACCCAAAGGGACAACTAAGTCCTCATCTTCCTTCTTCTGGTCTGTGGTTCTGCAAAGTGAATTAGCCCACTGACTTTCCCCCATAATCACAAAATGAGTGATCCTTATTCAACTCAGGAAAGATGCTCTAAGCATCCCTACTGCACTAGCCTGCCCTACTAAGGAGGGACACTGTTTGCAAGGGCTGTGAGAAGGGAGTGCTTGTATGTTAAAGGCATTTGAACAACTTTTCACAAATTCCAAAGCTGGAAATATCTCCCAGTTCTTCTCCAAAGCAACCTTAATCTTTGCATCTTATCTTGAAGTCCTCCCCAATATCAGGGGTACTTACTGCCTCCTGCAGGACTCCCTGGGGCTAAGTCACTCCCATCCCCTGTTTATGAGGTTGTACAAGCACTAATAGCATCCCCCTCCAGTTAGTGCCCATTGCCATCCATCTATCATTTTTGCCAACTCCTTTCTCTTCCCTTACTGAATTTTCCTCAAGCTCAGTTTTAAGTAATTACAGTTTTGGCAAATTCTTTTTTTTTTTTTAAAGCCTTTTATTTGCAAAACACAGGCGTGGATAATTTTTCAACATTATCTCTTACAAAACCTTGTGTTCCAATTTTCCCTCCCCTTCCCCCAAACCCTCCCCTAGTAATCCAATATACATTAAACTTGGTAGAAATGTTAAATCCAATATATGCATACATATTTATACAGTTATCTTGCTGCATAAGAAAAATTAAATCAAACATGAAAAAAATGAAAAAAAATAAAATGCAAGCAAACAACAACAAAAAGAGTGAAAATGCCATGTTGTAAACCACACTCAGTTCCCACAGTCCCCTCTCTGGTATAGATGGTTCTCCTCATCACAAGATCATTGGAATTGGTCTGAATTTGACAAATTCTTAAAGCAGACATCTAGGGCAAATCACTTTCCTCCAAAGAGAGCTCAATGAGAGTCAATATCCTCATCTTTAAAATAGGAATAATAATCGTATTTGTACTCTAGAGTCTCCACTTTCATATTGTGAAAGAGCTATGAAAGAACCCATACTGGGGTTCTGAAGAAACTGCTTTGTTAACCCTAAAGTACTACACAAATATGATTTGTTATTGTTCTAGTTCAAGTTACTTTAAGATTAAAGATTAAGGACAAAATAAATGAAAAAGTAAAGGATAAGAGACTCAAGATAGAATGAGACTCTGAAGTGAACAGTGCTTCATACATAGTAGACACTTGAATTAATAAATGAATGAATGAATGTGGGTTACCATAGTCAAAGATGAGTAAGGAGGTTAAGTGAGGTTAGATACAAGACAGTTATATATAAGATTGAGAGAAGGAGG
The DNA here is from genome assembly GCF_902635505.1 of Sarcophilus harrisii. Classification (NCBI taxonomy): domain Eukaryota; kingdom Metazoa; phylum Chordata; class Mammalia; order Dasyuromorphia; family Dasyuridae; genus Sarcophilus; species Sarcophilus harrisii. The sequence goes on from NC_045431.1 coordinate 65,993,321, forward strand.
GGAAAATCTAGGGATCAAGGGTGAAGGATGTCCACAGACTTGGGTAAGAATCCTCTCTCCTATTTATTCCAAGTGACTTGGTTTGAATCCGTTTACCTCTCTGAGCCTTGATTCCTTCATCTATTTATAAAAGGAAGGGGCTAGACTCACTGATCATCAAATTCTTGGGTTGTTTTTGTTGTTGTTGTTGTTGTTTTTGTTTTCCAGTATCAATGTTCTGATCTTAGGTGCTAAGCCAGAGATCACATATTGCTCTGACTTCAAATAACACTCTTTTGACCCAAATCTCAATTACTTTTGACCAATAATAAGCTCAACAAGGAGTCAAAGTTCCCAAACTTAATCTAGCATGAGTAATAGAATTATCAGAAATTATTTCCCATTCAAATTTCTTTTGGTCCATTTCACACACATCTTCCTATTAAATGCAAAAACCCACAAACTGAATACTGGACCATATCCTTGCTTGTGTTTACAAACTGGAAGGACTTTGTCTCAAGCAACAAAGATACCCTTGTTTCCACCATTCCCCTTCCCTACCTGGCTTTGGAAAGTCACAGGTTGGAATCTGAGAATACTCTATTCCCCTGGCAACTCAGCTCAAGGCTCATTTTGTGACAGGGCTGGTTGGGCTTGGCAGAAGGTAAAATGTCACCAAACTCAGGGCCAGTAGCGTGATCAAGGAAAAAAAAATAAAAACAATAATAGCACATCCTCAGAAGAGAGCCATGAGCAGCTGGTTGTGATCACTTTCTCCAATTTTTCAAGTGTACTCATAATATTCATAAGCAAATCACTTAACATGATTGGAACATCTAATCATTTCAGAGGCACTGAGCGAGGTTGAAGGCAACGGAAGATGTAAAGAAGTAGAATATTTAGCCTCTGCCCTCAATGATTTAATTGGAGGGAGTGAACCCATTATTATCATTACCATTATTAACAATATCATTCTTCCCATCCTTATTAATAGAGTTCTGATAGAAATGGTTCCAAAACAAATCTGTGATCTGCTATTCTCTTATATTTTGTGTTCTGCTATAAGGTAGATAAAATAACTATTATTTGTAAGTAAATAAAAATATTGGGATTAAAGATCATCTTCTGTTACAGTCCCTGAAGGAAACCAGGACACTTTCAACAGCAGACAAGATGCAACCCTAATCTATTCCCATATAGCTTTAATTTCTTTCATTAGTTCCCTATATAAAAAAAAATTTCAGTCCACATAATTTAGATATTTTGAATATTTATTGTGGTGATACAAATATATATGTTAGAAGTATTGTTTTTTTTTTAAATATTATGGGTCAATGTTGTGTTCAGATAATTAAGGGAGACCTGTAGGGGCAGGTATAAGTGCTACGATGGATATAGTGCTGTATCTGAAGTCAGCAAGACTCATCTTCCTGACTTCAAATTTACTCTCTGATACTTCCTAGCTGTGTGACCTTGAGCAAATCACTTTACCCTGATTGCCTCAGTTTCCTTATCTATAAAAAGAACTAGAGAAGAAAATGGCAAACCATTCCAGTACCTTTGCCAAAAAAGCCCCACATAGGTCACAAAGAGTGAAACATGACTAAAAAAGACTGAACAACAACAATGAATTTAAAATTTTTTTTATGTGATGAAGCTTTGGATTTCAGTATAGTTTACTTGTTGAATCTTAAGAATATTTTGAGGTTTAGATTTGAAATTATGAGGATTTTTCATGTGTTACTTTATAAAAGATAGGGAGTTTCTGTTGTAGAATTCTGTGTGAATCAGGACTCGATAGCAGTTAAATATTTGCAACGTACATCTATATTTGTAATCTACAGTGATATGTTGCATAGAGTCTACCTTTCCTCTGTATAATCTATTTTAAAAAATAAATCTGGGTTCCCTAAGGATAACTTGCAGTATCTGGGAGAGATGACCAGATCCCAAATTGCCATTCCCGGTTCTTAAAAAAAATCATCATTATCATCATTATTCTTGTGACTGATAGTTTTGTTGGCTCAGAACTGTGATTTCATGTCCATAGAGAACCTCACATGGTGGAAACTGTATGGGAACTCCCTCCACTTACTCGTAACAGTCATGTGTAATTTGTGATACTAGAAAGTTGCTTCAGGTACTGAACAGGTGCCTGTGGTATTTTGACACAGTGCCTAGCATGTTGACTGATTTTTTTTCTTTTGCTGTTTAAGAGACAGAATTTGAATTTCTGATTCCAAGGCTAGCTCTCAGATCATTATACCACACTGCCACTATTGTTGTTGTTGATGATGGTGGTTAGTTATATAACTAAGATAATTCACAATTCCAGGAAGAATGTTATAACCAACAAATTTTATGAAAACATAAAATTTAAATGTGGCAAGAATTTGGATGGGATGGAGACTGTGGTTTGTCATAGAGAAGGTTTTAGAGGAAGACAGCATAGTGGATATAAAACAAGAGTATGCTGGACTTAAACACAGGAAAGACTTTTTTTTCCAATCCTGCTTCTGACATTAATCATGTTAACCATGAAAAATTCACTTACTCTCTCTAAAACTCAGTTTCCTCATATATAAAATGGGAATGATACCTGCAGAGTCTACCTTACATTTGTGAATCCCCCCTGTGATAATATATTCAAAGTGCTTTGTAAACCTTCAAGCAACTTGGTTGTTTAGTTGCCTTGACAGTTGTTATTACAAGAAGAAGGACTTAACAAAAAGAATCCAATTCAGTGGGAGAAATAGGAAGGGGAGAGTATTTAAGATAGGAAAAAATAAGAAAAATATAGAGAATGAGTGTAGTACATTACATTATAGGATTTAAGAGTGGGAGGAAGCCTAATTTCCTCATTTTATATATGAAGAAACTCATATCCAGTGACTAAAATGACGAAGTCACACAAGTTCATCTACAGGATTTTGGAGGGATGAGCAGAAAGTATATGTAGGAGAGTGATGGTTGATAAGATAAGACAGATAGTTTGTGGTCAGAGTACCTTGCACAGGAGCCTAAGAAATCCAGGTATCTATAGTACAGCAGACGATATACCAGACTGAATTAACAAATCTAGGTTTTTATAGTCAAATTATCCACAAAGGACATACAGATTCTAACCTATTTGGGCTAGGATTTCCTCATCTTTAAGATAAGGACATTAGATGATAAAGAATTCTTTTCTTTCTAAAATTCCATGCTACTTAACCTATGGAAAATGGGAAACTATTGAAGATTTCAGCAGGATCACTATTTTAGGAGGATTAATGCAGGTTTACTTTGTAGAATGAACTGGGCCTGGGAGATCAGTTGAAAAGCTATGAAAGTCCAAGAATAACATAATAAAGACCTCAACTTAGAGGTTGGTAGTAGGTTTGAAAAGGGGCAGATGTGAAAAAAATGTGAAGGATTCCATTAACAGTACTGGTAACTGCACCATCAAGATAAAGGAGTAGATATGAAGGCTTCAACCTTGGGAAATTTAGAAAATGATGGTAACAATGATAGATCTATGGAAGCAACAAGGAAGAGATTATCTCGGGGGAAAGATGATAAGATTCAATTTTACACATGTTGAGTTTGATATAGGAACAAGATCTCCAGAAAGAAATATCTAGCAAGCAGGTAGAAATTTAACTCAATAAGTAGAGATTAAATACTGATATGTGTCTGTGTACTGGATGCCATAAGACATCAGTATAGTTTATGACCTCAAGGAGCTTCTTTTCATTCTACTGGATTAGAGCATGGGAACTTTGGGAGTTCTGCCCACAGGGTTGAAAATCTAAATTGTAAGAAAAGATGAAATTTCTAAGGAAAAATAGCACATATAAAACAGAAGGCTAGAAACTAAACTTTGGGTGGGGCATGTGCATATTTGGAGGTCAGGAAGAGAAAAAACAACCAGGAAAATATATTAAGTATCTCTTTTTTAAAAAATTCTTTTCTTTTAAATTTTGAGTTCCAACTCTGGCTTTTCTTCCCATCCTCCCCCCTACTCACTGAGAAGAGAAACAATATATTAGTTATACATGTGAAATCATGCAAAACATATCAGCCACTCCCTCCCCCCCCCAAAAAAAAAGAGAAAGAAAATAATATTTCAGTTTGCATTGTTCATCAATTCTTTCCTTGGAAGTAGAGGGCACATTTTCAATATGAGTCATTTGAAATTATCAATTGTATTGCTCAGAGTAGCCAAGTTGATCATCATTACAATATTGCATGAGTTCATATAACTCTTGCAATGTTCTTTCTGAAAATTGTTCCCCCATCATTTCTTATAGCTCAATAGTTCTCCTTCACAATCATATGTTCAGACATTTCACCCATTTGATGGGCACCCTTTCAATTTCTAATTCTTTGTCTCAACGAAAAGAGCTGCTAAAATATTTTTATATAGATAAGTCCTTTTCTTTTTCTTTGATCTCTTTGGCTTAAAGGCATGGTAGTAATTTAACATTTATGAAATTACCACTGTTATAAAAGATACAGAAGATACAAAGATAAAAAAAATTATATAGTTCTTCATCAAAGAAAAATCAAAGATTTTGTTCTGATGAATAAAGAGTCATCAGAAAGACAGGAGAAAAGCCATGATAGTGTCTATATAATGTGATGAAAGCCAAGGGAGGAAAGAGTCCTTAGCAGAATGGCAATGGATCAGTAATGTAGAAGAGGACTAATATAAAAAGTCTTTGGCTTTGGATATTAGGGGATACTAGTAACCTTGAAGAGAACAACTTCAGCACAATGGTGTGATCTGAAATCAGATCCTTGAAGATCAAGATTTGGATGTTTTGTTGTTAAATCTTTTGAAGAATGGTAATGGATCACTAACATAGAAGAGGACTAATATTTTGTATTAGTCTTTGTTTTTGTCTTATAGCTTTTGGAGTTTTCTTGGTAAAGATACAGGAGTGGTTTGCAATTTCATTTCCATTTCATTCTACAGATGAGGAAACTACAGAAAAAAAAGGTTAAATGACTTATCCAGGATCAAATACAAAGTGTCTGAGTCTAGATTTGAATTCATGGAGATGAATCTTTCTGACTCTGGTTCTGGCGCTCTATCCACTGTACCATCTAGCTGCCCTTTGATGCTTAGTGAAGAAATTGGGGAAAGAACAATTGAGCCATTTGTTTAAGAAATCATCACATGTCTAATGTGGGAAATTCCTGTGCCAAATTATGTATTTGTGTCCTGAGGGATTTTTTGGGGGGATTCTTATTATTTTTCACTTGCTAAATGAGAAGGGAAAGTTGGTGAGAAGGGCAAATTATATTTTAAAAACTTGTTACTTGAAAAAAACATTTTAAGTTGACCCTGTCTTCCTCCAAGGAATTAGCATTCAATTCAAGGAGGAAGAAAAGACCTTGACACAAGCAAGTCAGTCTAATATAATTTGAGGAAAGCTCCAAGAATAAAAAAATTTCCCATAAGAAGTGGGAGCATTTGGGTTTGAAAGAAGCTAAGGATTCTCAAGAGGAGATGTGAAGAGAAAGCACGTTCCAGACACGGGGGCAGTCTGGCCAAAGAAATGGATACAGCTACAAGCACTGAAGCTAAAATAATTTCCATGTAACCAAAAGTAAGCCGTATTTTGTAATCTGGTTCATCTGGTATGGTTTTAGAAGAAGCTCAGTAAGACATTCCTTGTCTACCAAGATAGATAGCAGCAATTTTTCAATTTACAAGTCCAGGATTCTGAGACGGTTAAAGTGGCTGACTTGCCTCTCTGTGGCAGAAAAGGGACTGAGACTGAGGGCTTCCTTACCCAAATATATTCCCATTCTCTCTACCACTGTCTGTGATGTCTCCGTTTTATAAAACAAAACAAAAACTCCAGATAATTAACTATGTATTTTCCATTGTAGAAAATAGGAGACTGGAATTATTTGTCTCGTGCTGGAGCTAGAGCTTACCAGCTTGAGCTAGTTGTTAAATTTTCAGTGTGAGCATTTATACCTCAGAAATGGTCAAATGCCACAATTGGGAATTCATTAATTGTTCTGTTGTTTATCTAGACATAATAAAGTGGTGGATAAAATGCCAAACATGGAGATTAAACTTAAAAGTGAAATGACAGGCATTTTTCTCTACCTGGAGAGCCAGTTGTTAAATGTTTATTGGAATATCCCTGGTCCTATGTCACAAATAACAAAGGAAATAGGTTTTCTTGACCTGTTGGCAAATTATTATTTCCTAATATAATTATTGTTCCATGGAGTTAGGGTTTTACACCCCAAAGATCTGGGATCATATATCACAAATAAGTGCTTTGAAATATCCACTGAATTGAAAATAAAATTTTGAAAACAAAAAGCTTTAATTAAAAAAAAAAAAAGATTCTCTGTCCTCCTTTAAGACCAAGCTAAAATCCTACTTTCTACTGGAAGCCTTTCCCCTCTTAATTGTAGTGTCTTCCCTCTGTTGATTATTTCAAATTTGTTCTGTAGGTGCCTTGCTTGTACATATGGCTTGAGTCATTAGAGCCTTTTTATAGCCTTTTTTGTATTCTTGATGCTTACTTAGCACAAGGGCTGACACATATGATAAATGTTTACTAATTGACTTTTTTTTTCCTATTTCATCTTCCTCCCTACATTCCCCACCAAAACATCCCTGAAACAAAATATAGTTAAGGAAAATAAATCAAAACATTAGCCACATCTAAAAGGGTATGCCTTATTCTGCACCTATAGCTCCCCACCTCTGCTGAAAAGAGGGATGAATTGTAGATTCTAATGGACTGGCTTTATGTGAGCATGTGTGTGTCTGTGTCTCAGCTTGAAATACCTGATATCATAATCACCATCTCTGTTGTTGTTCTGACAGCAAATGCCACCCTCCACCTTAGCTGAATGTCTCTATGTGGGAGTCTAGCTGGCAAGAAATCTATATGTAGGAGGTAAAGAGTAGGAAGGGGAAGGAGGTAAGAAAGGGGATAATGACATTCTCATTTTTCCTTTACTGGAAAGGCCTGGGATTTGGCAGCAAGAAGCTTTATTTTTATTTCCTGTCGGTATATCCTGATGGTGCTAAAAACAACAACCACCAAGTCCACAACTCTCCATCCAAATGATCCCTGCTACCGATGCCGATTTTAGATTTGAAGAGGTGTAGAGGATGTGAGCTCTAAAAGCTGCTGAACCTACTCCACAAAAAAGAATTCAAAAATATCACTCTGAGCCAAACAAGACAACAAAATCTTAAAGGAATTTATTAATGACTAAAGAACAATGTGACTTTTACTTTTATCAAACTGAGAGTCCAGGATAGAACCACAGAAGTTTATAGTTGGAAGGAGTCAGAGAATCACAGAATTTTAGTTAAAAAGGAGCTCGCAGCAGCCTCCCAATCCAACTCATACCCCATAAAAGAATCCTGACTTCAATATACCCAGCAAGAGATTATCTAGCTACAGCTTGAAAAATCCCTGTGAAGTAGAAAGCACTCTTCAGTTTAATTCACCAAAATATCTATTACATACTTTGGAGCAAGGTACCAGAGATAAAAAAGACAAAAACCAAATAACGTCTTACTCTTAAACTGATTTCTGATTAAGAAACTGACATTCTATTAAATCTGAGTTATCATCCAGAACCCAGATTCTTAAACTGTGGTTCACAATTCTATATGGAATCTCATAACTGAATGTGGGGCTTGTGAAATTATGATTTATTTTCGGTACATGTTTGATTTGTATATTTATTTTATATACCTACATACCCAGGGTCATGTAAAAATGTCTTATGTGAAAAGAAGTCTCAAGTGGAAAATGTTTAAGAAGCCTTGATCTAGAGTAATGCAATGTGATGGAGAAGAAAGATTAGTGAAAAGAGCTCAATGTTTAAATCCCAAGCTTTTATCCCTGGGTTCTCAACAATGCAGTTAACATTTCTGGTCTCAAGATGCTTGGCTATAAAATATAGGAGGTGGGATTTATTATCCCTAATTTTTATTTATTAACTATGGAAATTATATTATTATATTGATTTTACATATTATTGTAATATTCTTGAGTCTAATTTTTTTCAACCATGTCCAACTTTTTGTAACCCCATTTGGGGTTTTCTTGGCCAATGAAATGTTTGAATTTGATCTTTAGAGGATCTCAAGAACAAGGAGTCTCATGGATACAGTTCATTTCTGGAGAGTTTTGTAACTAAAGTGATTCATTATTAAAATACCTAAGAGTTAAGTAGATGGAGGAAAGATCAGTAGAAGCTAAAATCATTTCTATTTATGATGACCATGACAAACTGGATAGAGATGGTGAAAGAAGGACCTTGGAACAAATCATTGGGGCATGGAATTTAAAGCTGGAAAGAATGATAGTGATTAACACACTCATTTTTAGAGAGATGGGAACCAAGGCCCCAAAAGGTGATGGGATCATAGATCTAGAGAAAGGGATATGGGAGACCATCTCATATTTTACAATTGAGGAGATTAACCAGAGAAATCCAAGCTCACATAGACAATAAGCATCAAAGGGAGTGTTTGAACCCAAATCCCCTGACTCTAGAGTCTGTGGTCTTTCTAATGAACCATGCTGTAGTCTATCTTTGAAGTGATCTTGCACCAGATCACACAGACGGAGTTGAGATTTAGACCCAAGTTTTCTGATTTCGTATTCTAGGTTCTTAAATATGGTTGCATTTCCCCTATTGTAACTAAACTAGAACCAGACCTCTGATAGTTTGCAAAAATTGTCCTTTAATAGAGCAAATATTATTCTTCATGATCACTAGACAGTCCCCTCAGCCAGAGATGGGGAATATTTTTTTCTGTCAAGATCCATTTGGTTATTTATAACATTATTTGTGTCCATGCAAAATGATCAACTTATAGAACTCAAGCAATGGGAGATTGTACCTAGCTTTCAGCTCATCATTTCCTGCGGTTGTCTTAGCAAATGATTACATGGGGCTCATACGGCCCCTGGATGTTCCTCACCCCTGATTTAAGCATCTAAAATCTGAGCCAATGCAGACCGATTTTTTAGTCTTTCTTCATTCAATGGCAGTTGAATGCATCTCTCGCTACTGTGGTCATTATTTAAAAGAATCCTGGAGATGATACAGGGATGATACAGGGGATGATACAGAAAGGCAGCTTACATCCTACCCCATGGGGCAATATATCAACAAGGTCAAAGTTATGAAAGAGATGATATTCAGTGCATTTCCCCAATCTCTTTTCTCCTTGTAGATCTCCTATAGTCAGGAGAGTGCTGGAACCTGCTCAAGAGAGCTAATTTTCAGTGGAAGTACTTACACCTCAGAAATTGGCTGACTTACAGATCAGACAATTTGATTTATTGCTTTATTGACTGCCTAGACTTGAAAAATTATGGAATTAAATATTAAAAATATATTGTGGGTGCATTTCCCCCTTCCCTCTTCTTAGCTGGTTGTTACACATTTAACCTGCTCATAGTTCTCCTTAGCTTTTCCACGTTTCCTGTGTGTTTCCTCCATTTCTATCAAATGGGAAAGAAAGCAGACTCTGAGCTAAGTGAAGCCTTCTATTTTTTTTTTTAATAAGCCCATTAAAAGATTAAGTTGTCAATGAAATTTGACATTCAATTCAACAAACATCTATTGATTCAAAGCTGAACTCATGGAGCTTATATTCTACTTAGGGTTCTATTAGATCTCTTCTAAGTTTAAATCCTATGAAATGAAGAGTGCCTTTGCCTATGACATCATGATTGCCACTTTTTATTGTTACTATTTTTGTACTAGATTTGTAAAAACAAAAACAAAAAAGCCTGTAAGCAAATTCTGACAAGAAATTATTACATACAATAATAATATTTATGAACTATAAACATGATAGGAAAGAACTGAATCAATTGAAGATTTCCTGAAATATAATTATATTCCTCTTTTTAAGAGCTCCCCATCCTTACACTTTAATCTCATTTACAGAAAGGTAGAGGTTCTTAAAAACAATCCATATAATGAAAATCATTATTCTAACTGCATAAAACTCCAAAGTAAGCCTGAAAGACTAGTAAATCTATTAGGAAATACTTTTGAAAATTGTGATTGAGGGCAGTTACAAATGAAAAGCCATGCCATAACTGCACATGTATAATCTATATCAAATTCTTGTCTTCTCAAGGAAGGAGAGGGAGCAGGACAGAATTGGGACTCAAAATTTTAAAAATGAATGTTATTTGAAAATTGAAAACAAATACATTTTAAAAATTAAAATTAAAAATAAAAACTATGACAAGTTAAGCTCTCAAGCTTTGGGGATTTCTAAAATAGAATGTGTGGTTTGAAAAATAATTTCCAATTTTTGTGTATAATTGGTATCAATGTTAATTCCCCTAGATCTGGAGTACTTGAAAAGTAGAAAAATATGACCTCAGTCCATTTCTTTAGTGAGAGACGGATCTCCTAAAATTTGAAGCAAGTCAGCTTGTAGCCCATAATTTTCATTTCCCTGAGAATTGCTCCTGCACAAACTCCCAGAACAAGATCTGGTGCCACTGGTGACTTTGGAAGGGAGTTGTCAGAACAATTTCAGGAGAGGATGTATATTCTGCATTATCACTGTCATTACTACCTCTTTCTCTACTCTTTGCTAAGTCCCTCAGTACATGTCTGAGAACCAGAGTGAGATTTAAATAGATATAATTTGGGACTGCGTGGAAAAAGTCAGACCTGGCTGAGCAAATGACTTCAGACATTCTGGCTACAAAGGGAGTCAGCAGAAGGTTTTACTGAGGGAGAAGGAGATTGGAGAGGTTGCCCCAGTGGCCAACATAATGCAAACAACTGGCAGGTATTTTCCATCGATCCTCTGATGTACCATTTTTCTTTGGCAAAGAATAACAAGGCTGTTCCACTGGTTACATTCAGCACTGATGCTGATGAGACCAAGTTTGGGGGGTTGATTTTCCTATGGATTTTCGCATAAAGGTGGAGAAGTTCAGATTATATGTATATCAAAGCCTGACCAGCTTGCAAATATGGCTTGTGGTTGACCACAGAGACCAAGAGACTATAACTGTCAGAACAAAGTCATCTCTCAGCTTGGTAAAAAGGACTTGAGGCATTTCCCCGGAAATGTGGGAATGAGCAGAGCAGCAGCAGAAGGAGTCAGCAGCAAAAGGTAATCCAATAGAGAGAGCCAGCTAACAGATTTTGAGGCAGAAGACAGTTGAAATTCCAAGTCTTCTACTTAGTATCTACATGGCCTTAAGCAAACTGCTTGCTCTCTCTGAGCCTCTGTATATTTATCTGTGAGATGATGATGACCTGGAGCTCTGGTTCCTTCCTGCTTTTAATCTATAATCCTTAATGAAAATATATGTGTACAGTATGTCCTAGATCTTTAGGCTGCAGGTGGATGGTGCAGCAGACAGACCACTGGGCTTGGAATCAGGGAGACTCATCTTCCTAAATTCAAATTTAGGACTCAGTCACTTTCTAGCTGTGTGACTCTGGGCAAGTCAGTTAACACAATTTGCCTCAGTTTCCTCATCTGTCAAATGAGCTGGAGAAAGAAATGGAACACCTCCCCAATGCCCTTGCCAGGAAAACCTCAAATGGAGTTGTGAAGAATTGGACACAACTGAAAAAATAAGACAACAATATAACATTTAGTGATAAATAGAATTTATATAATGCTTTATGGTTTGCAAAGTGCTTTACAAATATCTCAGTTTATTCTCACAAAAACTTTAGGAGATAGATGGTATTACTACTATCTATATCTTGTAGTTGAGCAAACTAAATTAGCATAGAGATTTAAGTGACTTGCTCAGGATCACACCGTTAGAAGTGCCAGGGAACCATTTTGAGCTCCAGGTAGGGTGCTTTATCCACCATACCACCAAGCCACCTAAAGACCTAGATAAGTCCCTGGTTAGATTCGGATTGTAAAGGCTTCAAAGGATTCTGCAATGCTGAACACAAAGAAAGCTTTAAATGTTTGGTGATTCTAAGTCTGCAAACAGATCTGAAAAGCTTCTTAAACTTTTTCCACTCCCAGCCCCTTTTTGCCTGAGAAATGTTTACATCAGTGGTTCTCAAATTTTTGTTCTCAGTATTTTCATGTTGTTGAAAAACTATCGAGGATCTATTCAAAGAGTTTTTGTTCACATGGGTTATATTTATAGCTATTTACTATATTAGAAATAAAAACTAATTTTGAATTTGTAGACCCTCTGAAAGGATTTCAGAGAGCCCAACAATTCTTTGGACTACACTTTGAGGACCACTGCATGATCCCAAGTATATAGGTATATAAAATAGACATACAAATCAAACATTTACTGATAATTCATAATTTCATGACCTCCATATGTGGTTTTCTAAGTCAATTTGTGGCTTCATTCAATTTTGCATACTATTCAATCATTTTTCAGTCATGTCCAATTCTCCATGATACCATTTGGGATTTTCCTGGCAAAGACACTGTAGTGGTTTGCCATTTCCTTCTCCAACTCATTTTACAGATAAAGAAACTGAGCCAAAAAGGGTTAAGTGACTTACACAGGATCACACAGCTAGCAAGTGTCTGAGGACAGATTTGAACTTAGGGATATGAATCTCCCTAACTCTGGGCCAGGTACTCTATCCAACATGCCGTCTATTTGTTCTCCATACAGTTTAGAGGGATGGTTTTTATTTGAGTTTGATATACTGCCTATGCTCAGTTAGGAGAAAGCACCTATAACTTATCAGAGGCTAGGAACTCTACCCAACTCTTTAAACTGGACACTAAAAACAAAATACTATGTGTTACAATGGTATATAGGAGTTACAAGCACTCTTTAATTAATTATGTAAATTAATAATTTTAGTTAATCATTTTCATAGCATTAATTATATAAGATTAATAATTTTAGCAGATATTTCATTAAATGATGGTCTTTTGGCTTTCTCTTGTAAAGTAAAGATGAATCATGGAGGCTGCTCAATATTTATATACCCTTGAAATCATTATTCTGAGAGAAGAAATAAACTCTAATTGGTTAAGAATTAATAAGGGAATAAATATTGTAATGAAAGGTAGACCTATTCTAAGGAGATATTGGGAGCTGAACTCCCCCTTTTAGGAGGCTTAGAAATATAAATGAATATCATTTCAGATACAGTGAGTTCTTCCAAAGGGTCAGCAATTAGATCAGAATGGAAAGTCTGGTGGAAAAGGAGCAGAATTTGTAAATGAAATACCCTTTCTTCATTGAATTTCAAGAACCTTTTCTACATAAAATGGCTTGCCTTGGACCACTCTGAAAACCACGAAAGGAAACTTATGGATCTGATTGGGGAGACATTTGATAAGAATTAAAGACAATTTAGCTTAAAAGAGAGATGGGTTTACCAGAGTGCCCCCTGGAATCATTTGGGTCCATATGTTTCCCTTGTTCAAGTCATCCCAAGGGGGAACAGATGTAGGCCACTGCTACAAATAAAAGCCCAGGCATGGGTAATCAGGGTATCCAATAATAATAGCTCTTGCCAAAGACCATCTGCTACTGGGCTCTGGCACTAAGACTATATACATGAGAAGCTAAGGCTAAGCTTTGCGGTTGATGAGATGGAGAGGGAAAAGGCTGGAAGCTATCCAGGGGGTATCACCCATTCCCTCCCCCAACCCTGCCCTCCTACCAAGGTCTACCACCCTACTGCTGATCAGAAGCTCGGTTTATCACTTTAGAGGAATGTTGGCTGTGTGTGGCTGAGGCTCTTTCCCCACAGGAAGTACAGCCAAAGTGTTAAAACACGGCTGACAACATTAAGAGCAATAGCACTGAGAAACAACATAACAATAACAAAACAAAACAAAAAAAAAAATTGCATTTGGCTAAATTGGTCTTTATAGACACTCAGTTGGTGCAGACACTAAAAACCAAGCCATTGAATCTTATTTTACTGCTCTTCTTCCAACATGGTGGAATAAAATCCCTCCAGCTGCCTCAGTTCTGTCACCCAAGGGTTCTCTCCTCCTCTTTCATCATTTACTTTTTTTCTTCCCTACTTAGGAACATATGGACTTTATAACTGAAACTATTATGGCATGTGTGAAGCCCTAATAGCAAAATGCATCAAAATATCTTTTAATTTCTTTTTGATATTGCAGCTTCAGTGATTGTAGCACAGATCCAAAGAGCAGCATTTTAGGAGACTTGCTTTTTTCTATTTATTGGATGAATCTGTTGTTGGAAACTTCTGTTGGTGTTTGGATATGTCTCCTACAACTCATTCTTCAATATGTACAAGTCATCAGGCAGATTTCAAACCTGAATGAAATAAGGCCCTTGGGATTATGATATTTTAATCTGTTTTAGCACTAGGCTGCAATATTATAAATGAGGAATTATGAAGGAAGAGCAGTATACAACTTAATATTTGTATAGAAAAAATGCAGAAAGTAAGGAATAACTGATAGACAGCCAACATGTTTGTTATTGTTTCCAGATAATATTGAGATTCCTAGACCAGGGCTTCTTAAACTTTTTCCACTCATGATCCCTTTTCACCTGAGATAATAACCCCAGATATATAGGCATGTAATATGTGGTCTGTAATACATGGTAATATAGATCTGTAATATATATGCAGCATATAATATAGGTATACAAATCAAACCTTTATTAATAATAAGTGTTGATTTTGTGACTCCCAAATTCAGTTACAAGACCCCATAGAAGATCATGAACCACAGTTTAAGAAACTAAGATCTATCTAGAGAACAAGCCACAAGTCAAACAGATGCCTTGTGAAAGATTCATGGGATGGCACAGAAAACACTCACAGTCACAGGGGATGGACAGGCGTGGGCGAGTAATGACAGGAATTTTAAAAGAAGTATTCAGGGGCAGCTAGATGGTGCAGTGGATGGAGCACCAGCCCTGAAGTCAGGAGGACCTGAGTTCAAATTTGACCTCAAACACTTAACACATCCTAGCTGTGTGACCCTGGGCAAGTCACTTAATTTCAATTGCCTCAGGGGAAAAAAAAGTATTCACATTTTTGAAATGCTGTATCTATCCAAAAAAAAAAAAAAAATCAAAACAACACTCCTTTTCCCCATACTGCATACTTGCCTTAACTAATAGGTCTGAGTAGGCTGGTCTGGAAATTAGATAAGAAAATATGCTTATCATTATCCATGATATATATATGTATATATATATATATATATATATATATATATATATATATATATATATATATATATTTTGCTTAGACTAGATTTGAACTCATATCCTCCTGACTTTAGGGCTGGTGCTCTATCCACTGAGCCACCTAGCTGCCCTGTTTTTACAAAGACCTTCTGAGATTTCTGTTTTGGACCTGATTTTCTGTCCCATCTCCTTTTACTTTGCCCACATAAACAATAATAAATGTGTCCAAAGAGGACTAATGAAGGCATTTGTGTTGTATCAAATGATCTAAAGAATTTCCATATATTCACCCCTCACATCAGCATTCCTTTTAAAGCAGCAATATGAGAATGGACTCATTCTGAAGTTGTTTTTTTATTTTTTATTTTTTTCAATCTGAAGTTTTTAATGCAAACAACTCCCACAGATCAAAGAAGCTGATTCTTGAAGACTCATCCTGGGAGTTGAAAATCACTATGAAAGCATGGTACAAAAAACCAACTCGGAATGCTTTGAAATAAACTGTCACAGAAGACTGGCCAACAAAATTTGCCATCACTCAAGTATCATTTATTTCATGGCTAAAAACTGAATTATTAGTAGGAAAAATACCCCAAGACTTGCTTTCTCACTTCCACCCAGATCTTTTAAGGGCTTACAAGACAAAGTACCCTATGTGCAGCTCTATCTGGACGTTATCTTTGTTCATTTTTCATAGGAATTATAAAATGGGGCCAAAGCAGGTCCCCTAATGCTATATATAACTGAGGTCATTGAGTTTGAGTCAGAATTTCAGAGTATAGATAGGAAAATGTCATCACTGTTTTTATTGACTAGAATGACTTTTTTTCCTGAGATAAGTATTTCTCTAGACTTATATGTCATTAGGATGTTTGTTATATCTCTGGAAGGCTCTCCACAGCTATAATATAAATCAAATAAATCTTCTATGGTTTTGTGTCTATCTGTATTAACAAGATACATAAACGGGCTCACAATAGGGTACTTCCTGGCTGGTTAAAAAATTATGTATATATGTTAGGAGAGGTTACATCTAGGGCCCCTTAAACACACCCTTCAAAGTCGGGAAAGACTCAGAAGTGTTCTGCAGCAATGCTGCCAGGGCTATGTCTGAGTGTCCTTCCCACAGATTCAGCCCTTACTGGAAATGGCCCCTCCTTGGCTGAAGGGAGATACCAAGTATAGCCACAGCACAGAAGATGCTGGGAGGAGGGAATACAGACACATCCCCACTTTCTCTTCTCTCCTTCTCTCCCTTGGTACTTTCTTCTGATCTGTACACTCGTGCAGAAACTCAGAGGCATCCCTCTGTTAACAAAATTTCCTGGGTAACCCATACAAGACAGCTCTACCTTCCCAAGCCCCAGAGGCTTGAGTCTGATTCGCAATAGACTGACCAGTCTATCTAAATCAACAAGGCTGTAGCCAGATGAAATATTCACCAGCAAATAGTCATAGTCCTTTCAAAATCTGGAAAATCCCAAACAATGTGGCCTCCATATGTTGCTGGCTGTGTTGTGATTATTGACAATGCATTTCACCTGGTCCACATATGTCTATGGGGCTTCTCTAATTATAGAACAAACAGAATGCCCTTTTCACAGACCTCTTTCCCCCCTCTTCTCTTCCTCAGGAAGGGAATGTTCCTGAGAAGAACTGACTTACAATGACAAGAAATGGGCATTCTCCCTCTGTTCGCTAACCTGCATTCTAGTTGCCAATGCATGTACAAGCATCTGTTGATGGTCAGCCCCCTTTCCTAGTGTAGGCTGCTCCCTATATTATAGCTCAGAGCTTCCTTCCACTCCCACATTTTTCCCAAGGAGCCTGCCATCTTTCTCTTGAAGGGAAGCTTAGCATTCTGCCAAGAGGAATTAAATCACAGCTCCCGTTTCTCTTTTTTGTGGCTTCTTTGTATGGGGTACAAACTTACATTTAAGTCTTATTTATCAGATTCTTGTAAACAACGCTCTCTGAACTAATCTGTTCAAAGATTAGGGACAAGGAGCTGATGACTGTTCCCTTCCCATTTTATTTGATAGCTCCACGAGAACAGAGGAATCTTGGAAGAGATGAAATTCTTGAACTCATAATTCAAATTTATAGATTATAGGATAGCCAAAGAATCAGGGGTACTCTGCTGGGTAGACATGGCCCAGACTGCATTTGTGACGTGGTAATTATTCTGAGTCTTTTGATTGATCACCCTAAGGGAATTTTTTGATAGTCTAAGGACTGAGAGTTTCATTGGCACCCATTAACAGCCCTTCCTACTCCTTAAAGGATCCTTCTAATGCTGCCTTTGCTTGTGTTTTATTTTACTAGGTCTCCATTTCTCTGTGGACCTTCTTGGATTATGCTGTTAACAACAGACTATGAAATAAAGCTGGAGTGGTTAGTCTTTTTGAATTTCTGGGAGTAGTTTGTTCCAACTGAGCTCTTGGAGTGGTATGTGGCAGCAGTTTCCTAGAAGGGGAATACTTTGAAATAATAATATATTTTCTGGTGGAATGCTGGCTCATCTGTTTCTGGTTTTACTCATGTCCAACCCAGCAAAGAGCATACCTTGTCTCTGGAGCCACTATAGTAGATCTTGGTTGCAAATAACTTTTATCAGGTGTGAAAAGGTTTGATTAAAACAAAACCAGATGGACACTGAGGTAGATAGTCAAGTTTCATACTTTACAGAACAGAACCTCAGAGTTATAAGCAGTGGTTCTCAAACTTGTGTTTTCAGTATCTTTATCCTATTAAAAATTACTGAGGATCTCTCCAAAGCGTTTTTGTTTATCTGGATTATATTTATAGACATTTACCATATTGGAAATAAAAACTATTTTTGAATTTGTAGACCCTCTAAAAGGGTTTCAGAGGTCCTCAGGATTCTCTAGACCATACTTTGAGAACCACTGGTTATAAGGGACTTAATTCAGAAGTTACCCAGTTTAAAAGTATTCTTATATAGGCATTCCCTCAGCAATAACCCTGACTAGTGATGCCCTCCATGAAGAGGGGATTCCCCTCTTTTCTCAAATAGCTCTTTCCATTTTTGGATAACGCTAATTGATATGAAGTTTTTCCTTAACTCTCTCTACTCCTAATTCTGTCCTTGAGGGCCAAGCAGAACAGAAGGGCTAGTCCCTCTTCTACAGTTGAGTCATCTCAATTCTTGAAGTCACCTAAAATGTATTACCTCTATAAGTATTCTCTTCTGTACATGTTCAGTTCCATTGATCTATAATCAATGAATACACGATTTTTACAAGATCATAGAGGTATAAGGATGCTCAGGCATTGTAAAATTCCTCTCATTTTATATTTTCCAGATGAAGTAACTAAGGTTCAGAGAATTTAAATGATTTGTCAAGCTGATATCACAAGGCAGATTTAAATCTAGGTTTTCCTGATTCCAAATCTATGGTACCATGCTGCTTCATAAGTATGGAGTTTTCCCCCAGGTGGACAGATTGCAATCCATTAATACATTTTCAGGTCTTGTGATTCTTGTCTGTGCCTTTCTAACACTCATCCATAACAGACCCACCAATTCATCTAAATGTGTTTTAGTAAATGAGCTAGAGGGAACCCTCGGTTATTTTGCTATGTCATAAATGTCAAAGAGCACTGAGATTGTCCATCTGTCACCCGGTTTTTCTGAGCTCCATGATTTGTAATTGACATATTTCTCTGTGCCCCAATGGTACCCTCAATTTGAAATCTTTATTCCACTTGGATTTCTGAAGTCGTTAATTTATTAATTAGTTTTCCATAAACGTGCACACTTGTGCTTACAAGTATACAAGAAAAGAAAGGAAATCAAAGCCAGACAAATGATGAATTACAGGACTGGTCTTATTAAGCTACTGATGGCCACACAGTTGACATCCTACAGCACATACTGCAGAAGCAAGAACATGAAGAGCTAAGGCAAAAAACAAAACAAAACAAAAATCCACCCCACTTGCCCCATAAAGTAAATTGTATAATTGTATAATGCATTAGGCAACTGTTACATCAAAAATTCACTGATGTGAGAAAGGTTCACATTTGACATTCATTAAGAGTTAGTGGTTAGTATTAGTCAGAATTCCTGATGATTCATCTATGATACACATGGCTACAAATGGTCTTCAGTCACTTGGCCAGATGTTTCTTATAGATCTTTCAGAAGGATTGGAGCAAGTCTCATAAAACTTGGTGGTGCTTTTTTTTTTTTTTTTTTTTTTTTAATCTTGCTTAGTCATTAGAGTGCCTGGCTTTGCCAACTGCTCAACTGTTTGAAAAGAGAAAAAAAGCACCCACTCTAAGTCTCTGGTACATTTGGGAATCTTACTGAAATGATTACAAATAGCGCTACAAGGAAATTCCAGTGTTTAGTTAAATGGGGAATGTCAAAAGCCAGTCAAAAGCCAAGCAATGAAAAACAAAGTCAATTTTTATTTTTTTAACTACCAGTAATACAGTATTATGTCTTGTAAAGTCTTTTCTTAATGTTAAACACCATTTGTCATTCTCTAATTCATTATAATCCAAAAGTTCATTGGTATTTGAGAAATGTGGCTTGAGGATTTGGATGGAAATGAAATGATTGTTATATTTATCATATTATAAAAATCCCAAGGATAATCCTGACACCTGACCTCATTTTATACTTTTTTAGCAGTGGTTACAGCAAGTGAAGAAAAAACCAAAATTTTATGTATACATACATAACTATATTTAAGTTGTTTGGTCTCATTTCAGTCAGGTTTTCTTGGCAAAGATCTGGAGTGGTTTGCCATTTCCTTCTCCAGTTCATTTTACAGAAGAATAAATTAAGGCAAACAGGGTTAAATTGTTTGCCCAGAGTCACATGGTTAGAAAGTGTCTGAGGTCAGACACTGAGGTCAGAAATCTGAGTTTTTCTGACTCCAGACTGTATGCTCCATCCATATACCATCTAACTGCCTTTACATAAGTGTATAGAATGTGGTTTTTTTGTATGTATATATAATATTATTTACATATGACATATAAATGTAGAAAGATACATAAATCAATACATGTTTAAACTATATACACACAATACATATACACCATTACCCCAATTCACTGGTAGATGACATTTACTTTTTTCCTTTCTCCTTTTTTCCCTTCCTCCTTCCTTCCTTCCTTTTTTCTAAGGCAGTTGGGGTTTGTGACTTGCCCAGGATCACACAGTAGTAGGTATTAAATGTTTGAGGCCAGATTTGAACTCAGGTCTTCCTGGCTCCAGTAGTGCTCCATCCACTGTGCAATCTTAAAAGAAAGCTGGAAAACATTCCTCATAATGCTTTTGAGGAAAATATTCCTCATAATAGTTTTTTTGATGAAAATAATAATATACATTCAGAAAAGTTTCCAAAATTAGCCACCAAAATATATATTCTATATTGACTATAATCTCATCCATTTATTAAAACATTCAAGATTCATTCATAGTGACTGGACATGTTTTTCCTTTGCTTACTCCTGAGGCTCATAGAAACTATTTGATGCTGAGGATGTTGGCCTGGCCATTTTCAAAGGTGCTCTGACAGTTCATGCAAGGACCAGCATTTTAATTTTAAAAATCAAAAAAACAAACAAAAAACTGTCTGTTCATGGCTGGCATAGCATTTAGTTTTACCGCCACAAGTTGAAAGAAACTATGAAAATATGAGAATGTAAAAATTCCCTTCAAAGATCAGGAGTACACATTTCTCTAAGTCTACTCAGGTCACTTATTATTTAATGTGCCATTTTGCTGATGATTTTTAGCATCTGGTTTCATCATCATACAATTCCAAATCACTTCCAGATCTTCCCCCCAGGAATTGCTTAGATTTTATTAGGTCCTAGAGGAGAGGCAGTTGAGAGACTGATAAACCCAACACTCTCCTTCCCCAACATAATTCCAGACTTGTAGCAATTTGCCCCCTCCTCAATTCCTGGAGAGATGAAATTAGATTATCCTTTAATGGGCTACATACATCATGAATGATTTAATTATGATATGGGACGGGGGGAGAGAAGAGATGCAACTGCAAAATAGCTTCTGAAATTACGTCAATGCATGAAAATTTTTTTTCTTTAAACATTACCATTGGCCAAAAGTATTCTCGCAGTTACTTTGGGTTCTACCCTAATTTAATTCACAGTCCCTTCCAATCTGGCTCTAGCTTATGATTCCAGACATATTATTTCACATCATACTTCTTCATTCACAAACATTGTTCCAGGAAAATTGGCCTAATTGCCATTTCCTGAGTATAACCCTCCATTTCCAATCTCCATAACTCTGCATAGGTCTCCTGTATGAATGGTGTTTTTCAGCATCTCCAACCCCTGAACTGCCATGCCCTACCCAAGGCCTTTGTTGATCTCCTCTCCTCTTTAATGCTTTGTGTTCTATCCTGAAACTAACTGTATATATTTCATATGGACTTCCTTGTGTACCTGTTGCTTCTTCCATAGAATGTAAGCTCTTTGAGGGTAGTGATGATTTCTGTTTTGGACTTTTTATCCCTAGCACTTAATGCTCCCTGGCAAGTAAAAGGCACTTGTTAAGTTTAATTGAATTATTTTCCCATACAATCTTATAGGAATTGAATACACTCAACTCTGGAAAGAACTTAACCTTTAACCTCATGCTTCTGTGGTCAATGAAAGCTCTTGATTCAGGGGCTCAGTAACCCAGACAAGGTTAGTTTCTTTGGAATATCACTGACCCCAATCTGGACCCATTAAAACAATCATTTTGGGCTTGGGGCCACCTAAGTCACTCTAAGCCACCACCTGATGAATTCAGTGTTTCAGTCTTTTGCCACAAAAAATACCCAATTCTTTTCTCTTGGGCTCAAATATCAAAGAGATTTTATTCACTCTTTCATTCATTCATCCCATAAACATTTACTTAGGATCTACCATGTGTAAGGCACTTGGAGCACAGAGACAAAAAGGAGGAAAAGAAAAGTCCTCCCTCAAGGAATTTAAATCCTGCTTAAAGGATCAGAGACAGAATTTCTGGGTCTTTCTTTTTGCCTACTGGGGACATCTTTTACTCTTTCATTTGTCCTGACTTGCTGTCAATAAAAGAGATACTCCTTAGTATTCTTAGGGTAACAGGACACTCTTTTGGTGGTTTTTCCATCCTATGGTTAATTCCTGAGGAAGGGAGAATGAAAGAGGTAAACAGGAAAGGGAAGTTGTTTCTATTCTTTTTCTCCTATACTCAGAGATACTTCCCAGCAAGAGTGCCCTGAGCTATGACTATGTGGGAACTCCAAGGGCAGGTGCTCTTCCCTGCCCCAAAAGAAGCCAAAGGAAGTCTTACCCTTGTTCCTGCTTTTCACTAACTAAACATCCAGGCAGAGGAAAGGAGAAGGTTTTGCAAAACAACCTTTCTAAAGCATCATGAGAATCTGGATGAACACTTGCTTATGTACTAATCCCAGCAGAGAATAAAAGAATTGGACGCTTTCATCCAACAACTAAAATATATAAATGTGAAAACCAAGGCACAGGTAAGCGACATGGCATACCAAGCTCCCTTAGGTAGTCAGTGTCCTTATTGGGATATTAGCCTAAGTCCACCGACTGGCAACTTTTCCTTTCCAACTTTCTTACCTAGAATTAAAGAGTTAAAGCATTAACATGGACATCAGTGGTCATTTAGCCCAAGTCTTATCCAAAGCAGGATTCTTCTCTACCTCTAAAATCTCAATAAATTATCATTTAGCTTCTGTTTAAAGCTCTTACTTAACATAAAACTCACTGTAAGAAACCACATTCCACTTTGGGACACCTTGAATTATTGAAAAAATTTCTCTTACCCTCCCTGCAACTTCTACTATCTGGTTCCAGTTATGTCAAACTGAACAAGTCTATTAGTTATCTTCTAGAATGTCACAATAGGCAGGAATTCTCTGATCGGAGCCCTAATTAAGATAGGGCAACCTGGGTTTCCCCTAAGGGACTGAAATTTAAATGGTACTAACTGCTCATGTATTCATCAAGGAGAAACAATTGACACTAGCAATTAGTTAGCAAGAAGTTTAGTTAAAATGGGAAGTTAACAATGGTTTACACTTCCTTCCCTCCCCTCAGAGCCTTGTGCTCCCCCCAAATTTAAAGTGTTTCTCTCTAGCCACTCTCATCCTTTCCCCCTAAATTTGTGTCACCCTAATTCCATTAGCAGTACATGGCCTAGATGCCAAAATTGCTTTTTGGGACTCTGCCTCCAATTTCCAATTCACTGGGGGAAAAAAAAAAAAAGACTTTCTACCTGATCTTAAGGTAACTCAATTTGTGATCAGACAAAACTTTAATCTAGAAATATCCCTGAACAAAACTTAGCAAAGAATGAAGATAGGCTGACATGATGAAAAGGCAAATCTTCAAATGAGACATTCCCTTTGGCTCCGGAGAAAGCAACAACCTGGAAACTCCAGACAATGGTTAGAACTATGGGCAAATATGAGTCTCTTTTACATGGACCATTTAACAATGTCTGAACACTATAATTAAATTTTGATCTCTTTTTAATATGTTTCAGATGCTATGGACACTATGAGTCTTTTTAATAAAAGCTGAGAAGAATAATTCACCAACCAGGATAAAACTGAGAGTATGGCAAATGCCTCAGTTTCTTCTCTGCAATGTTTCTTGTGGCCATACTCTCTTTCCATCATCCATTGTTTCTCACCTGCACAGTACTAATCATTTTCTAACTAGGTTCTGAATTCTGGTTCTGCCCTATTCCCACCTATCTATGGCCCTACTAAATGAACTTTCCATTTAGATAGAGTGATACCCTTTCTTATCCACCTTCAAAGGCTATTCTTTTCTGCCCAATCTATCTTGCTGTCGCTCAGTTTTTATATTAGCATGAGTCTTCTTCAGGTTCTTTTTGCCAGTCAAAATAGAATGAAATATGCCCATCAATGCAGAGCTGGATGGAAATAGGTTTTATTTTTCATATTTGTATAACCAGTGCCAATATAGTGGGAGACAATTAGAATGAAGGATGAAACACCAGAACTGGACTCAGGAAGATATGATATCAAGCCCTGTCTCAGACACAGAGATAAAAAATTAGTCTTCCTTATTCTATTTCCATAATATATCATATAGAAATGTAGACCCCAGTCTCCTAAGTATAAAATGAGGATAAAATGGCTAAATAGAATGACTGACATTCACAGATCATTTTAAAGGTAGCAAATGATTTTCTTATATCATTATATATGTATGATTAAATATTATATTTGTATATAAATATATAATAATTCATATACAATATTATATTTTCATATCATTATATATACATCATTATGGTCCTGAAAGGTACCGCTACATAGTAGACATTTAATAAGTGTTTATTGATTGATTATTGGTTTTTCCAAATACTCTTTCAATCTTTTTTTTTTATTCTTTAAACCTTCAGGCTTTCCCTCTGAGACTATCCCAGTTTAAGCTGTGTATATTTTGTTTGAACACAGTTGTTTCTGTGTTGTTTCTCCTAATATGCTGTGAGCTCCTGGAGAGCAGGGATTGTTTTGGTCTTGCTGTGTTTCCCTTTCTTTGTAGTACTTGGCACAATGTCTGGCCAATAGTAGGCTCTTACTATGCTCATTGATTGAATGACTGATTGTTTCTATAGATGAGGAAATAAATTCAGAGAGGTTTAGGGACTTTCTCCTGTCACACAGCTAATAGGCATCGGAGGTAGGATTAAAACTTGGGACCTAAACTCTAAAGTCCAACACAATCCATGATCCCAAAAGTATCTAACTCTAAAAGAATGGAGGCCACAAATCTGGGCAACAGGATTCTTGTGGCTGACATATCGACTTAGTTTATTGTATCTTTACTTATTTTGTTAAATATTTATCATTTACATTTTAATCTGGTTCAAGGTGTTGACAGCTATGTTTTCAACACTTCTCTACTACCCTATCCCATATACTCCCTTTCTTGTAGTCCCTTTCAACTCCAAATAACTAAAAAAAAAAAAAAAAACACTGCAAGGAGAACCTTTGAAAGATCACATGAGCTCCTAAAGGAGAAAGATAGCAGGATCCAAAATATGGTAATTGGAATGGTCTCATTCCAGAATGCAGAATATGCTGGAACGTAGGCTTGACAGCTTGCTGGCAGGACTAGCCTGTCCTCGGCAAAGCAGACTTGCCACCCTCTGGCAGTCTCACCCCATTAGCTCCCACATACTTCTATGTGTGATCCTCCATTTAAACCCAAATGCCCTGGGTAAGAGGAGATGGAGATGGAGATAGACTATGGAAGGGAATGAGATCTGGTCTTCTGGCCTTACTTACTCTCTACAGGACACACTTTCTTCTTCCCAAAGACACTAAGATCCTGAGACTTAGAATCAGGAAATTGGGTTTTCTTCTTTACTCTAACTTAACTACCTGTGTGACTCTAGGCCAAGGCACAACTTCCCTGAACCTGTTTCTACACTGATAAAATAGGGATAATACACTCATTAAACTATCTATTGGGTTCATTGTAGGGAAAGCACTCCATATGCATTCAAGCCATATAAAATTGTAATTTATGTAAAAACAGAAAATTAATAATCTTTTGCTACTATTACTGCTACTACAACTTCCTCTTCCTGCTACTGTTACTATTACTCTATTATTATTAATGTTGCTGCTGCTGCTACTACTATTATTACTATTACCACTCTACTATTATTGCTGTTGCTGCTCTACTACTACATTACTACTACTACTACTACTTTCCTGCTACAACTTCTACTTCTCTTCTCCTCCTTCTTTTCCTACTGCTGCTGCCCTTGCTACTACTACCACTATAACTACTACCACTACACAACTTTTCTACTCCTCTTCCTCTTCCTGTTACTGCTGCAGCTACCCACTCTATTACTACTACTGTTGATGCTGCTGTTTTTGCTTCTGTTACTATTACTACTCTACTATTACTGTTGTTGCTGCTCTACTACTACATTACTACTACTACTACTACTACTACTACCACTATTACTTTCCTGCTACAACTTCTACTTTTCTTCCCTTCCTTCTCTTCCTGCTGCCGCTGCTATTGTTATTACTACTCTATTACTGCTGCTGCTGCTCTACTACTACAACATTACTACTACTACTACTACTACTTTCCTGCTACAACTTCTTTTTTCCCTTCCTCTTCTTCCTCCTTTTTCTATTGCTGCTATTGTTACTAGTACTCTATTACTGCTGCTGCTACTACTACTACTCTACTACTACTGCTGTTACTGCTCTACTATTACAATTAGTGTTTTACTACTACTGCTGCTGCTGCTACTGCTATTACTGTTACCTCTCTACTGTTACTCCCGCTGCTGCTGTTATTACTACTATTCTACTATTGCTGTTGTTGCTGTTCTACTACTACTACCACTACTACTACTACTTTACTCCTGTTGTTGCTGCTGCTATACTAATACTCTGCTCCTGCTGCAGCTTTTGTTGCTGTTTCTTACTACCAGCTAATTTTTATCTTAGCACTTTAAGGTTTGCAAAGCCATATATGTACACATCCATATATATGTGTATTCTTTTAGTCTTTTCAGTCATATTAAACTTTTCATGACCTCATTTGAGATTTTCTTGGCAAAGATACTGGAATGGTTTGCCATTTCTTTCTTCAGTTTATTTTATACATGAAGAAACTGAGGCAAGCAGGGTTCCGTGACTAGCCCAGAGACACACAACTTGTAGGTGTCAGAAGCCAGATTTGAACTTAGGGAGATGATATTACCATTTAATAAAACAGAAAACACTATGCCTTACTTGGATTTTTTATATGGTTCCCTGGATGAGTAAAACCAAGAGTAAGATTGTTTTCATTTATAATTCTCCTCCTCAAGTCATCCATCTATTTGGAAGCATACAATGTAGCATCTACACATATACTAAGTTATAACTCAAGGAAAACTGGTTTTGGACTAGGTAGATCTGGGTTAAAATTCAGGCTCTGATGCTTTCTAGCTACCTAGTTTTGATTTATATGGCCAGTATTTATTATGTACTTACTATGTGCAGACCTCATGCTAAGCAAATCTAGGACACTATCCAATGTGCCACCCAGTTTCCTCTGAATTACTCACTTCTATTTTCCTTTATTTATTTATTACTTTATTTATAAAATTAAGAAGTTAAAATAGCCTTCTCTCTTCCCATTAGAGGAACATGGAGTACACATGTGAAATGCGGCATGTGCTGTCACTGTGTCCATGTTTTTTCCTTGTTATCTGATGAGAATGCTGAAAGAGCATTTTCCTTCTAATGGAAATGAAATGATAGAGAAAAGATGGATTTCCCAGAATTCTCAGTCCCTCTTTCCCCATAAAATAATAGCATTTATTTTCCTTTTTTTTTTTTTCATGTAAATAGAAGAACTCATATAATAAGCTTTGGATCGTAATATCATTTTCCACAAGAGGGGAGGCTATGAAGCTTTCTGCCAAGGACAGAAGCATTTCCAGCTGGAAGTCTAAATTTCATTTAGTCTCAGAGAGGTGGACCGCACTTTGTGTTACATCTGGGGTGGTGAAGAGAAAGCAAACAAGGGAAGATTAACAATATGTTTATTTGGCAGGTGGGTTGATCCTCAGTCAAACTGAGACCTGTTAAAGACCTTCACTGCAAAAGACCAAAGTCTTCCACAACATCCAGGGCCATCTCTGGTCATCCTGCACTGGATTTAGATGGTTCTTCTGGAGAAGCAGGTGAGACTGGTGATTTTGCACATCCTCCCCTTACTTAAATTCAATTCATTTGCAAGTCAGATATCACCTCGATGATGTCTTTTGGTCCTCTTCAAGAACAACACAAATCCACTACTGTGTTTTAGCTATTTTTCCCGGGGGTCCTCAGACTTTTTAAATAGGGGGCCAGTTTACTGTCCCTCAGACCGTTGGAGGGCTGGACTAAAGTAAAAACAAAAACTTTGTTTTGTGGGCCTTTAAATAAAGAAACTTCATAGCCCTGGGTGAAGGGATAAATGTCCTCAGCTGCTGCATCTGGCCCGTGGGCCATAGTTTGAGGACCCCTGAGCTTCGTGCTTGTAGCAATAAGTAGTTAGTTAAGTGACTTTTTGGCCTTCACATGGCCAATATGTGTCCAAAGTAAGACCTGAATTCAGGTCTTCCTGATTCCAGTGGATTTGATCCCTATTTATTATGTCATATGTCCGCAATTTGGAGACCTACAGATATAATAGTGATGAACTAATCACCACCATCATGAAAATGGATTATTAAAAAACTGAATGTCATTTATACTATAAAAACTGACATTCCTAAACTGCCAACATGCAAAAAGCCATTGGTATATACTTGCATATTGACAATATATAAGTTTATAAGTAATAATTGTGAGTCCAAACAGAGACAAGTAACCCAAAGCAGCCATATCAAACACAAAAGGATAGTTGAGGTGCCAACAGGAGAGAAGGTGATAGACTAACTAGAGTGAGAACAAAAGGGAACCTCTAGAATTTAAGCCACCATTCTATTGTGAATTTGGAACAAAGGTTCTTAACCTAGGGTCTGTGATCTTGGATAGGAAAGTAATTTACCTCTTTATTTTCACTAGTGTCTAACTGAAATTAGCAATTGCTTTAATTATTTTCATAAAATGAAATAATGGAATCATTTTATTTATGACATAATTTAATAAAATAATTATTTCAAAAATAATAAAACACACTTTAAAACATGAATTGGAGAGGACGTCTACAGGCTTCACCAGAGAGCCAGAGGGGTTTGTGAACCCCAAATGGTGACCATCTTATGTCTCATGCTGTACCTGAAAGGAAGGAAATTTATGACTAGATATCATCTTAATTCTATACTCCCAAAGAGAGGCAACAGAGTGCAACAGACAACCAACCAATTTTTGACCCACATAGATCCTAGATTCAAGTCAAAGCTCTGATACACACCAGCTGTGTGACTGAGTAATTTATTTAACCTCTCAGCGCCCTAAACAGTTTTTACAGACAAGTTACTTATCGGCATAGTTGGAGGGAGTTTCCACAATGGGAGTATTCCCCATGAATATAATTACAGAGGTGCAGTCCTCTCCCTGCCAAAATTGTCCCTAGATTTTGGCTGAGAAAGCTATGTGTGGGAGGTGGTTATCACACTTAATGAGTTTTTTCCTGCCTTTGTTTGGGAAGGGGAGGAGAAAGATGAACCTTTGAGCAAGTGGAATTATACACTTTGTAATGTAAGTCTTTTGCTTTGCATCTAATTATTCTGTCATAAAATCTAATTAAGTTGTTATTTAACCATGACACTCTGACCTTGTGTGTCAGTAAATGAAAGAATAGCTAGGAGGAAAAAAGGAAGGCTGGAGCTAAGCAAGTCTAGGTTCAGCTTGAGGTTAGTAACAGACTGTAGGTAAGAATCTGTGTGCAGGGGGTGGAGACAAAATTGTGGAGAAAAGGCAATGGCTGTCTGAGCTCCCCCCTCCCCTCCCAAAAGCCCTCTGAACATATTAAAATAATGCCATAAAGCAATTTCTGGAGTATAGTACTCACAAGGGGATGGGGTGAAATAGTTTTCCAGTCAAAGACAACTTAGAAGGTCACTAAGAAAGTTCTGCTACAACTGGAGAGAATGGGACACAGTCTAACCATGGATGAGCAGGTTCCAGCAATTCAGGAACAGACCATGAGAGAAACTAGTTCAGTAGTAGCAGCTGCTTCCAGAGCTTAGTCCACAGACCATAAGGAGGTAGAACAACTGATAAGAAGGAGATTATGGGATGGGGACTCTTGTTATTACAGAGGCAGGACTCTCTTACTTTGCCCAGACTTGGATCCAAAATGTGGAAAAACTGGGACACTAATACATTGTTGGTGGAGTTGCAAACTGATTTAACCATTCTGGAGGGTAATTTGGAACTATGCCCAAAGGGCTATCAAACTGTGCAAACTCTATGATCCAGCACTGATTCTACTGGGATTATATCACAAAGAGATCTTAAAAGTGGGAAAGGGACCCACATGTGTAAAATATTTGTGGCAGCTCTTTTTGTAGTGGAAAGAAACTGGAAACCGAGTGGATGTCCATCAGTTGGGGAATGGTTGAATAAGTTATGGTATATGAAGGTTATGGAATATTATTGTTCTATAAGAAATTACCAGCAGGATAAATACAGAGAGGCCTGGAGAGATTTACATGAACTGATGCTATGTGAAATGAGCAGAATCAGGAGATCATAATACTCGACAACAAGATTATGTGATGATCAGTGCTAACGGACATGGCTCTTATCAACAGCAATGTGATTCAGTTCCAATGGCCTTGTGATGGAGAGAGCCATCTGCATCCAGAGAGAAATTGTGGGGACTGAATGTGGATTACAACATAGTATTTTCACTCTTTTTGTTGTTGTTTGATTACTTTTATTTTCTTTCTTATTTTTTCTATTTTAATCTGATTTTCCTTGTGCAGCATGATAATTGTGAAAATATGTGTGGAAGAATTGTACATGGTTAACATATATTGGATTATTTGCCATCTAGGGGAGTGAGGGGGAAAGGGAGGAAAAAATTTTGGAACACAAGATTTTGCTAGGGTGAATGCTGAAAATTATGCATATGTTTTGAAAATAAAAGCTTTAATTTAAAAAAAAAGCATAACTGTTCAAACCTATAAGAACTTTCTCATTATTAGAGAAGTTAGAAGAGGTACATAGAGTCAGAGTGCACAGGTGAGTTGAATGTGAAGGGATAATATCTAAAAATAAAAATAAAATTAAGGGGTGAGAAAAATGAATGCAGTGGGAAAAAGGGAAAGTGAGAGATATAGTGGCCTAAATTATCTCACATAAAGAGGTTTATAGTAGAAGGGAAGATGGGACCAGAAAGAGTGAACCTTACTCTCCCAAAAATTGATTCAAAGAAAGAATAAAGAAGGACATTCAATTAGGTATATAAATCTATCTTACTCTATGGGAAAGTAGGAAGGGAAGGGTATAAAAGAATAAGGAGGGTGATAGAAAAGAATAAGGAGGGAAGTTTGGGGGAGGGTATAGTCAGCAGCAAAACACTTTTGAGAAGCGACAGGATGAAAGGAGAGAGAATAAAATAAATGCCTGTGAGTAGAAAAAAATAGGATGGAGGGAAATATAGTTAGAAATAGCAACTGAGGGCAGCTAGATGGCACAGTGGATAGAGTACCAGCCTTGAAATCAGGAAAACCTGAGTTCAAGTCCAGCCTCAAACACTTAATTCTTCTTAGCTGTGTGATCCTGGACAAGTCACTTAACCCCAATTGCCTCAGCCAAAAAAAAGAAAAAAATAGTAATTGAGAAAAAAATTGAAGCTTTTTTATGATAAAGACCTCATTTCTTAAACATACAGAAAACTGAATCAAATTTATAAAAGAGCCATTTCCCAAATGATACATGATCAAAAGATATGAACAGCTTTCAGATTTTGATTGAACAGCTTTTGATTATTTCAGATGAAATAATCAAAGGCACTTATAGATATATTTTTTAAAATGTTCTATGTCACTATTGATTGGAGAAATGTAAATGAAAACAATTCTGAGGTACTACCTTAGACCTTTAAGACTGGCTAATAGGACAGAAAAGGAAAATGATAAATGGTGGAGGGAAGGTGGGTAAAAATGAGTAATTAATGCATTGCTGGAGGAGTTAAGAACGGATTCAAACATTCTATAGAGCAATTTAGAATCATGCCCAAAGGGCTATAAAACCATACATACCTAGTAATACCACTCCCAGATTTGTAAGCTAAAAGAGATTAAAAAAAAGAAAAAAGAAAAAGGATCTATATGTACAAAAATACTTATAGCAGCTTTTTTTCTGGTGGCAAAGAATTGGAAATTGAGGGAATGTCAATTAATTGGGGAATGATTGAACAAATCTCAGAAAATCCTGAAAAGACCTGAAAAATGAGCTGATAAAAAGTGAAATATAATGGGTACAAATGAATGACACAATTATTCTCAGAATTACAATGATCCAAGACAACTTTGATGAAAAATGCTACCCATTCCAAAAGAGATGGTGTCACAATACAGATTGAAGCATACTTTAAAATTTTTTCTTGTTTTTTGGGGGTAAAGTTGTTCCGTGTTTTCTTTCACAACATGGCTAATATGGAAATATTTTACATGATTACACATGTATAATCTATATCAAACTGCCTACCTTCTCAATGGGAGAGAGAAGAGGAAGGAAGAGAATGAATCTAGAACTCAAAGCTTTAAAAAAAAATGTTTAAATTTGTTTTTACATATAACTTAGGAAAAATAAAATACTAAATAAATCTAAAAAAAAGATAGGATAAAATCAAGGAAACATTATTCCCCCTTTGTAGGCATCTAAATTTGGGTTCCCTCAAATAACATTATGACAAACAGAAGAACTAAAAGTCAAAATTGTCTCTAAGTTAGACAAGATTCTATAATTCAGAAACTGTATTCCCATTTATGATCCATGAAACCAGACCAGACTATTCCAATTACTAAGAACCAATCAAATCTAATAATAAGTAACAAAACATAAAATGTACTAGAATTATAAACCCTAGCCACTGGAAAAACAATATCTCTGTTTCTTCTAAAGAGTGCATAAGTTCTCTTAGAACTGCCAGGCCTTTTAAAATCTCTCTGAATTTTTTTTTTTAAAACAGCACTGGTAATTGTAAAATCCATTTTGAATTTGACATTAAACAGGTATAAATTCTATGCTTTCTTTGTATTTTACAAATTTTATTGTATTGGTCAAAAAATGTGACTCCAGTAGTAAAATATTACTGCTGCTCATTGTAATGGTATGTGTTTGAAATACTATCCATTTGCTCTTCACTTATTTTGCTCTAGTCATTGGCAATCCTCCAGGAATCATTACCATATAAAATAGCTTTTATTGTGCTATTGTCTAATTCGTATACTTTCTATATTTTATCTTTCTTGATAAAAACATCCCCCCCCCAAAAAAAAAGAAAGAAAGAAAGAAAAAAAAAATCAATGTCGATTCTGGAGAATAAGGCAGAGTTTAGGTAATTGATAGTCACAAGTCCCCTAGTCCTGGTTCCTTTTAAGAAGTAGATTTTTAGATATAGAAATATTTGAAATACTGAGGTAGGTAGGTACACTGGGTTAGATAGAAAAATTAAGATTAATAATTATTTATTAAGCACCTATTATATGAGATACTATGGAAAGCACTTTAAAAATATTATTTTATTTGATCTTTACAACAGCCCTAGAAGGCAGGTGCCTTTATTTATCCCCATTTTTGAATTAAAGAAACAGAGGCAGAAAGACATTATGGGTCTGAGGTAGGATTTGAACTCAGTTGTTTCTGCCTCTGGATTCAGTGTTCTACCCACTATGACTGCAGTCATAAAAGTTAGTGATTCCAAATTTGGGTAAGATAAGGATTGCCTCGGTGGGTTACTCATATGATCATCTGGGATGTCCTAAGCCATGCTACTGTTCAGCCCACTCAATTTCAATTTTAAACATTTGCCTGAATAATGCAGTAAGAAAATAGAGCAAACCGTGCTACTTCTACCAGTGGATGTAAAGACTTGAAACTTATTTATGGGTGTGCTAAAGGAAACGCTCTGCTCCCTGTAGACAACAAACCCTCTGCCCGCATAAAATTTACACCTTATTATCAAGGGAAATTGGAATGTTCAGGATAAACAAGATTTAAATGAAACAAAATTAAATTAAATTAATGACAACAGATAAACACCTGCAGGTCGCTTGTCTGCCTACAAGCCCCCATCTTTAAGCAGAGCCTGAGTGGGTGGTTTCTAAAGCAAGTAACCACCTCAGTGTTCAGAGGCTGCACTTCAGCTCAGTAAATTCTTCCTCCAAAATTTTGTGCGTTTCTGTCTGAGGTATTTTCTCTTCCTTGAAGCTATGAAGGGAGGCAATTTAGCCCAATAGCCACGTCTATTCCCTTGCAGAGTGTCCTAAGAAAGCTAAATCACAGAATTCCCTGGGAAAACATAACAAATCAAAAAATGGATTTGTTAGCAGTCACAAAAACATAAGGGGTCCCCAAATGGAGAAAAATAGATGTATTTCATGCATTTCTATAACAAGATTTGCAAAGCACTTGACATATGTTAACTCATTTGAATCTCACAACAACACTGGGACAGATTAGAGCTATAATTATTCCTATTTTATAGATGAGGAAATTGAGTGCGGCAGTAATTAAATGAATTACTTACTCAGAATCCATAGCTAATTAATTATCTTAGCAGGATTTGAACCCAAACCCAGCACTCTATCCATTGAGCCACCTACCTGCCCCAAACATGAGCATTTATAAATTGTTGTAGCCAATGACATCAGGTTAATATGAAATACTTCATCTTCCACAGATTCTTTCTACCACACTCTCCTTTCCATATGGTCTATTCAATCACCAAACATTTATAAAGTCCCTAGGATGTGCAGATACACAAGGAGGAGATACAAAAAAAAATGATTAAAGAGACTCCTTGCCTCATGGATTATAAAATCTAGGAGAAGTTAAGATACAAATGCATTCAATGAACAAATAGCATTACAACCTGGGTTCAGTAGAGAATTACAAGGGGGAAAAAGAGGCTATCTGAATTCTTATTTGGGGGGAGAAAAGGTTTAACCAGGGAGAATCCAGGGATGCTTTTTAGAGGAAGTAATATTTGTCTTGTCCATCTCTAGTTTTTTCTCCTCCCCCAAACCCTCCATTAGCTAGCAACAATACAAAGCTGTCTCAGTTTCACTGAAAATTTAAAGATCCTTCAGAGCCCGTGGATTCCACAGTTATTTATTTATTCATTAAAGACTAAACGTGTGATTTTAATCGGTAGAGTGGGAAGCAAAAGGCTTGACTTGGATACTGAAGAAAGAATTAAGAGACTTGTTTACATCAATTGAATATATCTGAGATAGGTCTTAAAAATGGGTCTTCGCTTTTTGGCCAATTTTCTTTCTTTCTTTCTTTCTTTTTTTAATAACTTTTTATTGACAGAACCCATGCCAGGGTAATTTTTTACAACATCATCCCTTGCACTCACTTCTGTTCCGATTTTTCCCCTCCCTCCCTCCACCCTCTCCCCCAGATGGCAAGCAGTCCTATACATGTTAAATAGGTTACAGTATATCTTAGATACAATATATGTGTGCAGAACTGAACAGTTCTCTTGTTGCACAGGGAGAATTGGATTCAGAAGGTATAAATAACCCATGAAGAAAAACAAAAATGCAAGCAGTTTACATTCATTTCCCAGTGTTCTTTCTTTGGCTGTAGCTGCTTCTGTCCATCCTTGATCAATTGAAACCGAGTTAGATCTTCTCTTTGTTAAAGAAATCCACTTCCATCAGAATATATCCTCATACAGTATCGTTGTTAAAGTATATAATGATCTCCTGGTCCTGCTCATTTCACTCAGCATCAGTTCATGTAAGTCTCACCAATCCTTTCTGTATTCGTCCTGCGGGTCATTTCTTACAGAACAATAATATTCCATAACATTCACATACCACAATTTACTTAACCATTCTCCAACTGATGGGCATCCATTCATTTTCCAGCTTCTAGTGTGGCCAGTTTTCTATCCACTATGCCATTATTATATTATATAATTATATTGATAGAAGAAACTCCTCAAAAAGTGTCGAAAATTATAAAATCAAAGATCTGGTTAAAAAAATGCTATATCCATCATACACGCCTGTATGTAAACATAATACATCTGTACAGTTGCATATATCTGTATACCAATGAGTAACAGGAACAGACAGAAAGAGTAAAACAAGATAGGGACATACTTGCTTGAAATACCTTCTCCAAGAGTCTGTTCTTATCTCTCTCCTGATCCAACTTGCTACCTTTAATCTGTGGAGGTTTGAGCCTGGCCCTAAGCAAAGTTTTAGGATAAGGGAGACTTCTTGGAATCCTTTCAACTTCTCTTACTGGTCCAAAAATCCTCAACTTACAGACAAGGGAACTGAGTTCAGAAACGTTAAGGAACTTATCTAAGATCAGATAGCTAGTCAATAACAATGCTGGATTATGTCCCAAGATCCCTGACTTTTCCATCACCAGCCCTTAAAGGGATAACTTTGCTTCTGTGATGTTTCTAATTTACCAGTTACCGGTCCTCCCCAAGAAAGCATTACCCTTGCTGGTTTTTAAAAGGGGACTCCAAGAGAAGAAACGTCCTAATCAAAAGGAATAATTTTCTAATAATAATTCAAGTACCTGATAATTGTATATAATTGGGGGGAGGGAAGGGACCATTTTTGAGGATGAAAGCTTGGCTAAGTGTATCTAACTCATACCAATGAGCCCGCTCCACTCGCTTTTAAGACTACCACCTTATACACACAGTCCTCACAGGTAGAAAAGATGAAGACAGATTTGGTCAAAATAGTAGAATGGGAAAGGACACTTGAACCAAGAGCTAGTATTAAATTAGGAAAACAGTACAACTGTTTTTCCTGAAAAGCTTTTCTCCTCAGATTCAATTCTAGGGGCAACTAGATGGCACAGTGGATGGAGTACCTGAAATCGGGAGGAACTGAATTCAAAACCAGTCTCAGACACTTAATACTTCTTAGCTGTGCAACCCTCAGCAAGTCATTTAACACAATTACCTCACCCCCCCAAGCAATTTAATAATTCAATTCTATTTTTCTATACATTTATTAAACACCTTTTGTATGCAGAGTCCTATGCTAAATCATGATAGGAATACTTGATATTCAAATAACTGTGTTTTTTTTCTTTGTGTATATGTGTGCATATATACACATACACACACCTATTCATAGCTATATTCATACACATATACATACACACATACAATTCAAACTCTACTTCAGAGAACACAACTCCATTGAGCTGGCCACACAATATATACTTATAGACTATTGCAACACATGCATAAATATAGGTATTTTATATATAAATAATATACAATAAATATAAATATATAAATCACACACACATATTACAAAAGTCTATTGCAATAGAAGAGACTCAGTAAGTTGTTTGAGAACCAAATGAGATAAACAAGATAATAATCATACAGCACATGGCACAGTCCCTGGTATGTAGTTCTTGCTATATAAATCTTGCTGTTCAGTCATTTTTTTTTCCCACCATGTCCCCATTCTTTGTGATCCATTTGGGGTTTTCTTAGCCAAGACATTAGAAGGGCTTACCATTTCCTTCTCCAGCTCATTTGACAGAGGAGGAACCGAGGTAAACAAGGTTAAGTCACTTGCCCAGGATCACACAGCCAGTAAGTGTCTAAGGCCAAATTTGAATTCAGATTTTCTTGACTCGAGGGTCAGCACTCTGTCCACTGTACCACCTAGCAGCAAGATCTCCCGGGTTCCTTCCAGCTCTATAACTCAGTGAGATGAAGATACTACTTAAGATGCAGACAGTGTAAAATTGGACATGGTACCTTTCTGGTCACTAGATCTGAAACCCAAACAGACAACTATTGTGGAGGAAAATTCTAATATCCTCCAGAGAGAATAAGTGATTATCAAGCATAAATGTACATGTACAAAAGGAAACAGGTGAGTCTGTGTGGACTCACAGCCATACAGAAAGGAATTGGAGAGAGCCCATGGGAAATAAAGGTCTCCTGTGGCTTCCTATTACAGATAGAGAGGAAGTCCACTTAGTAAGCAAATAAAACATTAAAACTTGTTTGGGGAAAAAAAAATCGGTGCATAATAATAGGAGAATTTACATCACATTATAAATGGACCTCATTGAAAACCATTCTCATCCAACCAATTCATCTTGAACATTAAAAGGAAGATTTTGTATCAAAGGATGGCTTCTAACTCTGTCCGAGTAGTTGGATTCACCTGTACCTGTTCCATTCCCATACAAGTCAAGCCAAGGGAGGAAATTTTTTGGTTTCAGATATCACTGTGTCATTTGCATATCGTGTATCTTGTAACAAAGCCTAGAGCTGTAACTTCAATTTTAGGTGCCTGGGGCAAGGAGCATAAAGAATCTTAAAAGTCATGTTGGCAATTTATGAAGTGAAAATAATGTAAAAAGTAATTAAGAAAAAACAATACAAGAAGCAATATAGCCAAATTTAACAGGAAATGAAATGGTTTCTTTAATGCCTCATAAGGGAGTGTTGAGAACAAAGCTTGTTATTCTGGTGGCTTTCATTTTAACTAATTATTCTTATTCCTTTTAAATCACCGTGCCTCAGAACAAAACACTCATCGCCTTATCCTAGTTACAGCTATGGATTTGTCTCTGGTTCTCTGCCCAGCCCTGGACTATTTGTTAACTATGCTATTAAATAGACTAGTCATAATTTACATATTAATTGGGTACATGTGTAATTCAATATTTGGATACTTTGAAAATAACAACAATAATTAATAATAGGTGGCATTTCTATAGCACTTCAAGGTGTAGAAAGTATTTTATAAATATCTCATTTAATCCTCATGATAACCCTGGGGGGGGGTGGAGATTAAATACTATTATTATCCCCATTTAACAGTAGAGGTTGAGGGGAATTAATTGACTTTCCCACAGTCACACAGTAAGTGACCTAGAATGGATTTGAATTCAGGACTTTTCGACTCTAAAGTCAACAATCTAGTCACTGTGCCATGTACCTGCTTCAAACAGTTAGGATTCAAAGCCTTGACAGGCTTTAATACTAGGCTGAATCTAATAAGATGAAATTTAATAAAGATGAACATAATGTCTTATACTTGGGTTCAAAAATTCCCCTTCAACATTTTGCATAACTGTACCTGAATAAATTATATCAAATGGCTTGTTTTCTCTGTGAGGGAAAGGGAAAGAATTTGGAACTCAAAATTTTAAGAAAATAAAATTTTAAAATTTACATATAATTGGGGAAAAAGAAAACACTGAATTTTAAAAACATCTTAACTTCAATTTAACAATTCCATCAACACAATGCTTCAAGTCCTAATTCCAAAAGGATAGCAGGTAATGACACTATGGACTCAAGATGCAGAAAGAGACATACATTTTTGGGTACAGCCCAATATGTTAATTTGTTTTATTTGGCTATGGATATTTGCAATGAGTTTTTTTTTTTCTTTTGATTGTTTCTTTCCTAAAAAGGTAAAGTAGGAGAGAAAGAGAAATAAATGCTTGTTAATTGGAAAGATAAAATTCCTTTCAAAAGTATATTTTAAAAATGACATTTTGCTTGTATAAGATGGGGGAGGAATTAGTAAATAGTATGAAACGATCTGGTAGACTATAAGCCAATTAACAATGGGATGTGGTAAACAAAATGGAAATGTGAACTTAATTTGCATCGAGGAAAGGATGCTGTCCAGCATTAGGAAGTCATAAGTACTATTGTGTTTTATCTTATTCATTCTACATGTGGAATGCTGCATTCAGTTCTGGGTGCCATAGTTTTGGAAAACCCTTAAGAAATTGAAGAGCACCAACAGAGGACAATCAGCCCGATGAAGGGCCTTGAATACTGTCCATATGAGGACTGGTCAAAGGATCTGGGGATATTTCGTCTGAAGAGAAGAAGGCAAAAAAGGGATGGGGAGTGGAGAATAGGATATGACAGCAGGCTTTAATTATATGAAGGAGAATGAGAAACAAAGGGTGGAAGCTACAAATGGGGTAAACTAAGTTTGATGTCAGGAAAACATTTCTAACAATGAAAACTCTCTGTAAGTGGAATGGACTGCCTAGAGAAGCAATGAGTTCTATCTCATTGAAGTTCTAGCAGAAGCTCAATGACTACCTGTTGGGTATGTTGTAGTGGAGATTTCTTTAGGAATATGGAATGTACTGGATGGTCAGAGACCTCTTCCAAACCAATGCTTCTGTTCTGAATGCTACCTCCTGCCTCTGATTCATCTGCTGTATATATATATATATATATATATATATATATATATATATATATATATGTGGTCATTGACTCCTCACCTTGAACAATTCTTTTACTCCCTTCTCTGGACCAGATACTTTCTGCCCATGTATTTTCCATTTCTTCTCTTTAAATCTATTCCATGATAGATCCTTGGCATTAGCCAGTGGCTAGTCCATTTCCTGGTTCTATTGAGATCCATCAAGATCTGTGACCAATCAGGATCCATAAGAGAACTGAACTTTCCTCAGTTTGGGGACCAGAAGAAAGAAATTTTATAGCCAAGAATTAAAGAGTAAACCAGCAAATATCAAGAGTCAGAGAGCCAAGTAATAGAGCTAAAAAGGGCGATGGGGAGGAGGATAATGTCTGGGAACAAAGAACCAAGATACTGATGATCAAATAAGGTCAAAAACAGGGAATCACAATAAGGTGCCATGGGGCCAGTGGAGATGTTCTGGTTTTAGGACTTAATTCAGTAATGGTCAAATAAGGATATGATAGCCTAAATAGGGGATAATTGTGGTTTTATGTCCAGGTCTGTATTGTCAGCCTTGTTCTCCACTGTTCCTTAAATTCTTTTAATGGAAGATCTCCTGTCTTTGGTGTCCTTATTATTCTCCATGGTTAGTCTATTTTAGTCTAAGTGGAAATAAGGGAAAATATGGGATCCATATTATACCTGTATATTTCAAAAAGATATTCTTCAGTTGACTTTCAAACCTAGAATCCAATCTAGATAATGCTTCACAGGCAGAAAGGAATTTAGCAACCTAAAATAGAGTGATATTCTACCTACAGGCATAAAACAGAAGAAGGTACAAGAGACATTCTTTTTCAAGTAATTGCCCAATCTCTTCTGATTATTTCCAAACCTAGGTTAACAGAGGATTTTTTTAAAATATCACTTTATTTCCTCATTTTTTAAAAATAGAAAATGAATGCAAAAGGTTCTTCAGGGTAGTCTGATTATCATTCACTCCTATTCTTTCCCTATATTTTACATAATGCCATAATGTGATGGGTAGAAAACACTAGGGTTTTGTTTTTTTTTTTTTGCATTTGATTTCTCCAGGAAGGAGAAATATTAATTTCTTTACGTGGCTCAAATGTAACACAAGGTATTGATATCACTGTGTTTATATAAGTTATGTTACCATATCATCATATCGTTAGATTGAAGACTTCTGTATAGCACTGGAACCTAAGAATATTAGTGCTAACGAGCTAAGTTGCAAAGCATCCTCTGTAGATAAATGTCAGTCCCTCCTAAAAGAAGGCATTGATTCATAACCATCAATAAATCCCTAATCACCTTTTGAAAAACTGAGATTCAGAGATAACCAATGTCTAATCAAGTCAAAAGTGGCATCCCAGTGACTAAGTACTCGGAGCACAAATGGCTTAAGTGGTAAGGCAAGGAGAAGGCTCAGAAAGCACAAGAAAAAGAACAGCTGCAGAATATATAAAGCAGGAACCAGAGTGGGAGTGGGGGGAACCAGAGAGCCAAGTGAGCATTTCTTACATTCCATGGCCAGAAAGAACGACTGGACTCAAGGGCTAACTTACCACTCACAGCTGAGTTGGGCAATTTATACCTACCTCTCTATGATAATAGCTAGTATATTTGCACATTACAGTAAAATTTCTAGACTATCACATCCATCTCTATATATTTGTCAACATATAGACACATGTACATATGGGCAAACGTGCAGTTATATACTATCTAAATATATGCTTTTCTCAATAAGAGAAACTCGAGGTGGAAACTTCTACCCAGGCAAATTGACAATCTGTTTTGAATTTACAGCCTTTGAGGGCTGCCTTCAGGCAAAGAAGGGGTAAGTGCCTTGTCCACTATCATAAGCCATTATGTGCCAGAGACAGGCCTTGAAGCCAGGTCTTTCAGATTTTGAAATCAGATCTCTATCTTATCTTCTATGGCATGTTTTGTTTTTTTCTCTCTCTGTCTCAATCTCCCCTTCATCTCCTCCCCTTTTCCCCCATCCTCTTCTCTCCCTCTATCTCCCTTTCTTCTATCCCTCTCCCCTCTTTCTCCATCTCTTTCCTTTCTCCCTCCAAGAAAGAGATTTATGGACCACTTCTGTTTTTACACTGGAGACATTTCAAATGATTCTACTCCCTGAAAGTTCTTGCAATAAACTAAAACAATTAAGCAAAACTAATAATGTAGTGATCTCATCTTAAAGTACATGCAATATTCCACATTTGGAGCACACCTTCCCAGACTCTTTATTTTAAATGTTTTTTTTTTAATTAACAGAAATCTCTTTTCTTTTCCTCCCACCTACCTACACTGCATTGGGGGGGAATAAAAGGAGAGAAAAGAAAAACAAATTCCTATAATAAATATGCATAGTCAAGCAAAGCAAACGCTCTCTTTGGAGATTATATATATATATATATATATATATATATATATATATCTATCATTCTGTATTCTAAACTCTCTCATTAGCAAAGAGATAGTATTTTTTATCATTCATCCTCTGGAACTATGGATCATTACTGTATTACTTACAGTCTTCAAAGTTGTTTGTCTTTACACTGTTGTTGCTATCATATTTGGTGTATTGTTTCATTCTTCACCAGTTTGCAAAAATCATCAAAATGGTTTTTATAATTATGATCATGTAAATTATTCTTATATACTTATTTCACTCTGAAATAGGTCATATAAGTCCATGTCTTTTTGAAATTGCCTATTTACTCTTTTCTCACAGCACAATAGCAATCCATCCCATTCATATTTTTGTCATTATTCAGTCATTTCAGTCACACTAGAATCTTCATGACACCATTTGGGTTTTGTTTTGCTTTTGGCAAAGAAAGTGGATTGGTTTACCATTTCTTTCTCCAGCTCCTTTTACAGAAGAGAAAACTGAGTTACACAGGGATATGTGATTTATCCAAGATCACACTTACTGTGTCTGAGGTAAGGTTTGAACTCAGGGAGATGAGTTTTCCTGACTCTAGGCCCGGGTCTTTTTGTACTATGATATCACCTAGCCATCCCTCTCATTCATATACCATTTCTTCTTTAGCCATTCCCCAGTTGATGATGGGCTCCCTTTAGATTCCAAGGTTTGGTTTTTCTTTTTTCATCACCACAGAAAGAGATGTTATAAATATTCTGTACATATAGAATTTCCTTTGATCTCTTTTGGGTCCAAGTTGATCTAAATGTTTATACTATTATATAATTTTCATATAGCATATGAATAGAACAGGAATAAATAAGTCATTATTTCATGGGATCCTTATAGCAACTCTTCTGAGATAAGGCAGATATTATCAATACCCACTTCTACCCCTTGAGCGTTTTTAGGGACGATTGAATGGAGTCCAGATCTATGATTTTATTATATAGGGAAATCCGATGGTGGAAACTCTTTATATCAAAGCTGAATAGCCATCATCTGTAAACTATAACGATAAATGCATTAGTTGTCCCAGGGTCCAAATGGTTAAGTAACTTAACCATGATCACAATGATAGTAAATGTCAGAGGCAACATTTGAATTCAGGACTTCCTTCCTTCCTTCCTTCCTTACTTTATCCATCCATCTATGAATCATATTACTTCTCCCTCCCAATTCACCAGTGATAAAATGAAAACTTGGTCACATAAGCATTAAGTGCCTGATTCAGTTTTGCTGATTCCAGTGCAATGCTCTTTCCACCAGACCACAACTGTATCCTTTTGGGAATAGCTTCAAATAAATATTATTACTACAAAACTTTAAAATCTTATGATGTTTATCTGAGAGGATACTGTCATTTTGTTTTGTTTTGTTTTTTAAATGGACAATAAGGTGATCTATTTATATTAGGCACATTCACAACTTACCCAGTTCACTTTTGTG
Organism: Sarcophilus harrisii; assembly: GCF_902635505.1. Taxonomy (NCBI): domain Eukaryota; kingdom Metazoa; phylum Chordata; class Mammalia; order Dasyuromorphia; family Dasyuridae; genus Sarcophilus; species Sarcophilus harrisii. The sequence goes on from NC_045431.1 coordinate 66,037,305, forward strand.
AACTGCCAAGGACTAGGCTAAGTAAAGCATGTCAACTTGTGTAGGAAAGACACAACACACAAAATTTTATGGGATGTTACTTAATGCTACCACCCAAAGCTCAACCTGAAAATAACTCAACACCCCATAAGTCACTCCTTGTTTATGTATCTTTGAAAGGAGGGGGAAAACAGGTCTAAGAAAAATTATTTTAAAATTGCTGGCTACTTTCTCAACTACCGAACATCTGTGTACTAGATTCCCACAATTATTTATTTTACTTTTGTTTTGTTTTTTTCAGATGAAAGATGAATTCAGATCAATTTGGGATAGTGTCATCCAGCCTGCTGTTTTTAATCTTTATTCCATGAGCAAAGAAATCATTCATTGTTCTAGACCAGAAGTCTAGATGGCTTCTAGACAATCTAGGTAAGACACAATGAGTTTCTTGAAGAATGGATTGGAAGAAAAAGTAAAGAAAAAGGGAATCCACTTTCTTTTCTCAGTGTTCCGCACTTTCATTTTGGATTGCATCATTTTCTTTAGCTTTTAAAAAGTGTTGAGGGCCATTATTGAATAACACATTAAAACCCAACTTTTTAACTCTTAGATGCAGAAGAAAAGATCATTGAATTTTAAAAGGGAATTAGACTCAATTTTCCAGAGGGTGACCTGAGTTTATTCTGCCTTGTGGCTGTGAAGGATGTGCTCTTTGTCATCTTCAACTTGCACAGCATGTCTTTAAAAATAATTTTAAAAAAATTGCAACATCTAAAAGGTTGGCTTTAAATGCCAGTTCTGGTAAATTAGAAATCCTGGAACAGTCATGTGGACACAGAAAGTGTCTTGCAAACTTTCTGATTCAAGACTTTTTACTCATTGACACACTCCACCTCTTCCCCCCACCCCCAATTCTCAACAGTAAACAGCAGTTCCATTTATAGCGAGAGAAGGCAGGGCCTGGACCAGAACAAGAAGCTGGCCCTCCTTAATTCTGAGCAAGTTCCAAGAGCTGGCCAAAGGCAGACACACACGCACAGATGGTGACTCACAGAATAAACTTTTCGTGGGAAATAATACAGTCAAGTAATCAGAATTCCATGTCAGAGAAAATGTTGGATTATAGATATAATATCACTGCAACTGGGAGTCATTAGTATTACAGCTCTGTTCAACTCAAGCCAACAGCATTTATTAAATATCTATTTACTGCATTCAATGATAGGTGTGAGGAAGCAAATGGAGAAAGAGTTTATGGAGGAATTAACCTTCTATTTGAAACCACAGAAACTGAAAAAATGAGGCTGAATGAGCATTGAGCATGATACAGAAAACCTAGGATGTCCCATCAAAGGGGAAAAAAAGTTAATTTCCTGATTTTTTTTTTAACATATCAGACTTTACTCTCCAAATAAACTATCATTTTATAGCAGAAAAGTAAATTCTGGTCCTGGGTCTGTCTCTTCTACCAACTAATCATATATCAATTCACCTCTCTAGTATTAATTTTTCTTATCATCAATAATCAACATAAAATTATTCTAAGGTCCTTTTCATATTTTCTTTTTATTTCTATTCTATTTAATTTAAAATTTTATTGAAATCTTTAGTTTTTACATCTACCATTTCCCCAGTGTATGACTATGCAAAATAATCGGACTAAGTCAAACCACTAACACACACTACTTACTGTATCTTTCTTTCTACAGACTTTCCAACTCTGCCAACTCCCAATTTCTGTCGTCTTTACTATTTATTTTATGCAAAGCCACAGCTTAATTATTTTGATTTGTATTTTTCTATACCCGTGATTTGGAGCAATCTTCCCTATAATTAGTAGTTTATAGGTCTTGGAGAGTTATTGTCTCCTTTGATGTATTCATTAGTCATATATTTTTGTTAATTCTCTACTTTTTTTGAATATCTGAGACCTTTCAAAGATACTTAATAAAAAGATTTTTCTGAATCAAAAGCTTTCCTTCTTATCCTAGTTGCATTGATTTTGTTATTGCAAAAGTATTTCAATTTCATGTAATCAGAATTAAGTACTTTATCTTTTGTAATTACCTCTATTCCTTGTTTGACAAGGATTTTCTTCCTAAATATAGTTATAAAAAGTTCCTGGTCTGCTTCTCTTCTATTTTTTAAAATGATATGACCTTTAATGTTTGTCACATGTCCATTCTGATATTTTAATATATAGTGTAAATGTTGGTCTAAAGTTAATTTCTACCCAACTACTTGCCATTTTTCTCAGCAATTCTTGTCAGATATGGTATTCATTCCTAAGTCATTTGTGTTCTCAAGTTAATTGCACACTGGGTTATTGAATTTAATTCTATCCTATTTCATTCTTGCATGCCAGAGATCAGAAATCAGTGTGCAGTCACATGGTTGAACAGTAATAAGAAAATGAGAGTGTCAAAGAGCTCCATTGGCAATGTCACATTAAAATTAGTCACTTAATTGTGGTGTCCAGCTGATGCAACATCATCTGAGAAGCTAAAGGAATCAAGAGCATCAATCTGCCACCTGAAAGAATGGCAGACAGAGCAGGCTGCCAAGAGAGCATCAAGTTCCTGAGAACACAGACTATTTGCATAGGAGCTTTGTGTAGACCTCTTAAGACCTGGTCCTACAATTCCATCATAGCTTCTGTGACAATTCTATCAACAGCACAGACGTTAAATGAGAAGCTTGGACCAGCAAAATCAAGTGCATTGTTTCCAACCGGTCACTAAGTCTTAAAAAAAAAATCTCTATTTCTCCATCTCCCTATCTATTCATCCATGCTACAATACAGTGCCATATTGGGATTTGCATTTGGAAATAGGAAGATCTAAAATGGAATCCTGTCTATAACAATGGCAATGTGACTCTGGGTGAGTCCCTTAAACTCATCAAGTGACTCAGTTTCCTCATTTGTAAAAGGGGAATCATAATCCCCTGTGATATCTACCTCACACTTATGATGTAAGATTCAAGTAAGATAATAAATGAAATGATTCATACTCTTTACAGCATTATATAACTATTAATTTGATATAATTATGATTACCTGAGTCTATTATTTCATTAATATAGAAAACATCTGTTATGAATACTCTCTTTATCAATGCAAATGGACAATTGTTCTGTGACTTATAGTCTTAGAAAATTGCTCAGGAACCTAAAAGATGAGTAACTCTCTTAGTAACAGATAGTAAGTGTCTGAGGTCAGATTTGAACTCAGGAAAATCCTGACTCCACTTTGTGTACTATGGTTCCACCTAGAGGTCCTACATAGTCTGATATACATGCTATTATTATTAGCAGCAAAGGTAGTGATAAAGATAATTTTCATTGTAATCAGATAAAAGGTCCTGTTGCCTTTAAAATCTCCCCCATCCCTTTTCCCTAGATGAGCAAAAGGGAAAAACTTGAGTGTGATGGTTTTACTTTGCTAGGAAGGCAACATTCAAGTAAAGATATATATATATATATATATATAAAGAGAGTATATAAGTAAAGAATATATAAGTAAAGAGATATTGTGCTATAAAAAGGCACAAAGAAATGCTAATGAAAAGAGAACCAGGTACAATGAATTATGGTGGAAAAGCACATGGACACAAGACCAGAGCTCAAGTTCTGGCACTGCCATTCCTAGCCAGGTAACCTTGGACAATTTTGCTAATCAATAAACTAAAGATAACTTTTCTTGTATTCCAGTGCCAGCCCAGGGGATTGGCTGGGGATTCTTTAGAGTTCACCCCATCCAGATCTTCTGGTCATCCACTAGCTATTCTGTAGCTCATTATCCTTTTCCCACATTGCCATTCTTAGAAAGATCATATGAATCAATGGCCCAATGGCTTTACTCAAGGATTTCCCATTACAAAACACCTCTTCCTGGCCAGAAATAGCAGATGTGTATTAGAACAGGACAAGTCAGGACTGGAAGGAACTAGTTGTGTTGGATCAAGAATCAGAAGGTCAGGGAAGGAGAAAGAAAAGCCACAGAGATTACGATTCTCTCCACCTCAATTTTCCTTATTAGAATTTAGGTTCTTCAGGAGCAGGGATTGTTTTTCTTTTTGTATCTGTATTCCTGATGGCTTAGCATTTATTGTTTGTCCTCTCCCCCTTCCCCCCAGAGGACCAATGATATCACAGGAAGATGTCTTGATTCCTTCATGAATTAGATTTAAGAAAGGCACAATTGCCAACCTCATTCCCTCTTCTTGAGTCAGTCAGTGAAGTCCAGTGGCAGGCCAATAGTCAAAAGTACTGATAATGGCCCAGGATGCATTGGATGACCTTGCATCTTCAATGTCTGACCAAACTCTAAGCACTTCTTGCTTTCATGGTCATCAGGACAAATTGTTCTTATCTACCCATTCCACCAGAGGAAATCTTTACATGGTTGATAAGATCCTCCCCACCTCCCACAACTCACCCACTGGGTTTGAGCTACCCTCAACCTGGTTTAGCTTATTTACCAAGATGGTTTCCTGGGGTGTGGCTGCTGCACTTCTGATAGCTTCTTGGAGCCATTGGTGGGAATTGGAGTAAGGTAGATTCCAAAGATGGATGAGCATCCCTGAAAGGGGCTCAATACACTCTCACACCAGAGATGCTAATCCTCCTGGAATACTTCATGTACTCCATAATGCTTAACACTATCCTTGGCTTAAAGTAGGGACTAAATATATGCTTTCTTATTCATACTATCTACATTACAAAGTTGCCAAGGAAAAAGTGTTTTGTAAACTTTAAGTGTTATATAAATGAGCTGTTATAATAATTACAAAGACAGAGACAGACAGAAGTATATGTGCATAGTAAAGAAAATGTTGGACTTGAATCAATCAGCCCAAGTGGGGTTTCCATCTTGCTTCTGATACTAGCTGTACAACTCTAGGCAAGTCATTTTACCTTTAGATGCTTCAAGCAACTCTCCAGCACTTACCTCCTAAATCAAAAATGTGTTTCCCCACATTGAAGAAAATTACAGATCCATTTCTTCTGATACAGGCACATTATATATTATATATACATACACACACAACAACAATGAAGAAAGGGGCGACTGTTTTGGATAATGGAATTGCTACAATAATCAGAAAGGTATAGCAGGTGATCTGTGGGACATGAAGGCAACAGATGTCACTAATACAAATAAGAGAACCAGTCTTTCTCTCCCTCTGAGGCTGCCTCCAGGCAATTTTTTTTCCAGCCCTCAGAGTTGTAAAAAGGAGTGAATTTGAGTTGGGGTAGAGAGAATGATAATTTCTGTGATTTTTCTTCCTCTTTCCTTGCCCTATAGGGTCCGGTTCCAAGCCATTTCCTTCCTGTCCCGTTCAGTCCTATCTTGTCCTGTTTTGTCCACCCAAGTGAGTGAGCCCTCCCTTGTATTTAAGTTCCTTTCTGGAGAAGTCTTCTATGTCTAGCTGTGCTGTAAACTCTTTGAGGTCCTGAGCACAGAGAACAACCTTTACATATACCACTAAAACGTCTAGTTATTAAAGACTTTGATGGGCATCTATGTGGCAGTTTTGAACCTGGAGTCAGACAAACCTAAATCCAAATCTGGTCTCAGACATTGTCTTGCTGTGTGCCTCTGAGCAACTCACTTATTCTTGTTTGCCTCACTTTCCTCATTTGTAAAATGAGATGGAGAAGGAAATGGCAAACCAATCCAGTATCTTTGTCAAGAAAACCCCAAATAGGATAAAAAAAAAATTGGACATGAAACAACCACCACCACCTTTTAATACAGGGGTTCTTAAAGTAGTGGATTTTTAAAAATATTTTTTATTTCAATATAATAGTTTTCCTTTGTAGTCCCATACACTTTATTTTGTGATGTAAAAACATTATTCTGAGGAGTCCATTGTCTTCTTCAACTGCTGAAGGAGTTTATTACACAAGAAAGATTAAGAACTCAAGTTCCAATGGATTGAGATAGAGATATTTTGTTTTGTTTGTTTTGTTTTTTAATCATACCTACCATTATACTGTGACAGATACTTATGATGTGGTCAGGATAACAATACCTACTTCAAAATATAAGTATGTGACAAATTCACAATGGCCATCCTCTTTTGATAAAAGATTTATTTAAGAGGAGTTACAGATAAGATGAAGGAATACAATAGACTCCAGAAATGGCAAGTATGAAATAGAATTGGGAGAGCATATAGTTAGATCAAGTGTGTGGAATTACTGAGTGAAGATCCTTTTTGGGGGAATATGACCTAATTATGACTTGAGACTTTATAGTTAAAAAGCTGCAGATGTACCATAGTATTGAACATTCCCTTCCAGTTTCCCACCACCTCTAAATTAGCATTTACACACTTCTTTTAAAGGTGATGATGGCTTTGAATTCTCTCACCCAAGATTATCTGCTTGTGTAGCAGTTATCTACTGACATTTAAATTAAGAGTTTATTATTGACTGGTATTCTTTTGTTTTTGGAATGGACTTCTGGGTTTAAGGTGTAAACCCACATTCCCAAAACAATGGAGAAAAGATTGAGTGGGAGGTTCTGTTCTACTTAATCTTACGTTTTGCAATTTATCCTTTTACTGAAAAACACCTTGTCAGATGGGAAATACCCTTTTTCTCGAGATTGTTAATAACCCCCCCCTTTTTTTTTCTTTTTGCTTTTTCTTATTCTGAGAGTCTCTGATTGTTTTTGTGGTTACTACTGTCCCACACCAGGAAAAAAAAAAGTTCCCCTAGGGAATTCACAATTAACCAGGAGAAAGAAAATACTCTATGAGGTGGGAGATTGACCAGAGTTAGCTAAAGTAAGAATAGCACCTTTAAAAGGAAGGCACTATGAGGGTGAGAAAGGAAATATCTCATAGTGGGCTTAGTCTGGAAGAGAATTTAGCCAAGATCTTCATCATAAACAGATCTTTTAGAGGAAAAATTTATCCTTGGGGGCTTCTTAAGGATAACAGGGAAATAAAAGAGAAACTCAGAAGAAGGGATCAGAAACCAAGTGGAAAGTACCTGGCTAAAAATGTGCTAATCAATATCGCAAAAGGTTGCTAGAAGCTACTCAGAAGCTGGGGATGGACAATGGGGGTTGTTAAACAGTTCCTTCCTAGAAAGTCTGAAAATTATCTGATGACAGAATTATCTGATTGTAGATTCTTTCGGACAGGGGAAGAATAAATCATATCACTCAGCCCACAAATGTATAAAGTTTTAATAATGACATCACAAACCCTGAGTTGTAAATTATTCCAGTATTTCTGACAACATAAAATGTCTTTTTTTTTTTTTTATCAAGTGTGATGTAGAGACAGTGCTTTCAGGGGCGAGAGATCTGGGGGGTGCACACACCCCTTTTGAATCTTTAAAGCTAAAAGTTGAAGAGAATACACTGAAATATCTTGGTAGAGAGGTTCCTTACCAGGAGTCCCAATGTGGTTAAAAGCAAATGAATTAAGCCAAAGGGTACTTCAACAAGGTGTTTAGTAAATGGTGAGTCAGAAGTGGGTTGGTCTAGATTGGCAGGGCTTCTTAAACTTTTTCCATTTGCAATCCCTTTTTGACTGAATTTGATCCCAGGTATATAAAACAGGTGTATAAATCAAACTTTTAATGGTAATAAGTCATAATTTTGCAATTCCCACATTCAGTTACCAGACTTCCTATGGGAACACAACCCACAATTTAAGACGTTTTGGTCTAAAGGGACACAGAAGCATCTTTTAACCCAGAGATTTTAAAACCAGGTGAGACTGGTTAATCTAAAATCCTAACATCAATTCCGGCTCCTATGACGCCTTCCACAAGCTAGAAACTCATATCCAAAATAATTTTATTGCCAATGAGTAAGTTTTTCCACATACAAATGCTACCATGTAGAGTCTGTCAACAGTTTAGGTTAGCACTTAGATGTAAATTGTCTTTTGAATTCCATTTAGTATCTTCCTTCCCACTGTGCTTCAGGTTGAATTCCAGAATGGTAGAGTCTTCATGCATCCATAAATGACACCTGAGCCTTCTTTTCATTATTTTCTAAAATAATCATGATTTTATTTTTCCCTATCTAATTCTGTTCTTTACATATCATACTGTGACACAAAATCCAAACCCTTAATCCTGGCACTTCTAAAGCTCTCCACAATCTGCACCCAAATTACCTTTTCATTCATCTCACATATTATTGCCCTTCATGGACTTTTCATTCCAGACAAACTTGTCTGCTAGTCACTTATTGGTACTAAAATGTACATGCTGATAAGTATTTAACAACCAGCTCTCCAAGTGGGAAAATATATACAAGACACTTTTTTTTAAGTTTATTATCTATTATTAAAAATTTTCTTCATTATTCTCCTAAGTTTAGACAATCAAGAAAATAATGACTTTATTTTATTGTTATTTTATCAATATTATTTTAATTTTTATTATTTTAGAATAAATTTTAAAATTTAGTATTTTATTAACATTATTTTGGAGATTTTGCATTTCTCCAAAATATAAATGCTCACAACAAAAATTTAACAATCAGCTCTAAATGACATTGGCCACTTCACCTCTCAACTTAGTAGAATCTCTAGCTTCCTTCAAAGTACCTGTCAGGCACAGCTTCTCACAAAAAGCTTTTCTTGATCCTTCCCCTTAGCGTTTGCATATGCTTTGCATTTACTTGTACAAGTGTTCTATCTTGTCCCAGGAGAAAATAAGTTCCTTAAGGACAGTGATCCTATATTTCTTTGTATTTCTTTGGGAGTAGACCCAAATTTATGGAACAATATTCTCCTCAGATACTCAGACTTTCTAGGTCAAAAATTTGCTCTCTGGTGAAGGTTTCTTGTCATTCTTCAAATATCTCCTTATAGTGATCCAGCCATTCTGAAGAGCCCAAAGGGCTACAAAACTGTGCATACCCTTTGATCCAAGAGTGTCACTAGTGGGTCTGCATCCCCATAAAAGATGGAAAAGGACCCCCACGTGCAAAAAATGTTTATAGCAGTTCTTTTTGTGATGTCAGGGAAGTGGAAAGTGAGTGGATGCTCATCAGCTGGGGAATAGCTGTATAAGTTGTGATATTTGAATGAAATGGGATATTATTGTTCTGTAAGAAATGATGGGCAGCTTGAAGTGGATACAACTTCTAGGAAAAATATAGCAGGAATCCTCAGGTCCCCTGACCTCAGAAGCTATTGTTCCAACAATCTGTCTGTCAATGATCCTAAAGTCTCCCGGCTTTAAGAATACCATGGTGTAGTCCCAGAAAATTTTCTGACTGCCAGATAACAATCTGTTGGTCAGTGATAAAAGGATTTCTGAGACAAATGGTGATCACTCCTCAGGGCCATAAACTTAGCATACCAGTGACATGAAGACAGATCTCTCTCTGTCTTTTCCTATAAATTTGTCTTCTTGCCCCTGGTTCTTTGCTAAATACTTTTGGAACTTAGCCTGCTTCAATTGATGATGCAATGGCAAAAAACTTTGCTCCTTGACTCAAAGAAAAGCTTTTTTGGCCTTATATTCTGGTGTAGACTAGGTCCTAGCTTCTTAAACTATGGTTTGTAACCACATACAGAGTCTTGAAACTAATGTGAGGGTTGTGAAATTCTAATTTATTATCAGCAAATGTTTAATTTATATGCCTATTTTATATACTTGTATTTAGGTGCCTAGATTCATTTATGACACTCGTCAAAAATGATTCTTAACATCCCAAACAGAGCTGTCTCAATGGGCAATTTCAGAAAGTAGTGGACTTTTCTTGGCTAGGAGGTTTTCAAGAAAAGGTTAGGAGGGCCACATTATTTTTGTTTGTTTGTTTGTTTGCTTTTTGGCAATTGGAGTTAAATGATTTGCTCAGAACCACACAGCTAAGTGTCTGAGGCCACATTTGAACTCAAGTCCCTCTGACTTCGGCGCTGATACTTTATCCACTCCCCCATCGGTGGCTATATGTTGTGGATGTTAGACAAGGAATTCTGGGCCAGGTGTGTGAGGGGTGTGGAGTGGGGAGCTTTGGGGGAGGGTTAAGCAGCCTCCTTTGACTGGTTAAAGCCGAGTCTTTAACTGGTGAGACTGAGACAATCTTTTTCTCCTTAACTGGGGCTCTTTCCCATGTGCCCCTTCCTGCTGCATACAGAGTGGGTGCCATGAACCGAACTGAAAGAAAGAACTTTCTTCTATTCCCTCTTTTGTCCTGACTTTGAGAAATGGGGCTGGGGGTATTTTCCTGTTCTGTGTCATTTGTCCTTCCCAGTGTCAGGTGTTGGGTGCCAACAGTAATCCCACCAGACCCAGGAGACACGGTAACTAGAGCCAGCCAGATGTTGCAGCCAGCCAACCTGGCAGGAAAGCCCAGAAAAACCAGAGTGTCTGAGACTTGAGCCTGAAAGAGGGTTTTGTACTTAGAACTGGAATTGTGCAGTATAGGAACAGAGCTAAACTATGAACCTAATCCCCTTTCTATCCCTAGAGATTGAAATGACATGAAGCGCGTGTGTGTGTGTGTGTTTTGCAGGGGGAGAGAGATTATGGCAAATGTAATGAGGAATAAGTTTATATTTCTGATTATATCTTCATGCAATGTTCCTTTATACAAATTAAAATTTTATAAAATATTATCATAAATTAAATTAATAAATAAAATCAATAAATTATTGATATAAAGTATTAAAAACATAATTTTATTTAAAATAAAATTGAAATTAAAGCTATTTCCATTTTTAAGCTTTTAAATACTACCACATGCTAATTATCAGGGCTTACTTTGTTTTGCTGATTGTCTAGATTTAAGAAAGTAGTGGAAAACATGTAAATAATGTAAATTCAAATCCTGAGAAAATTCTTTGCACTAGTTATTATTAAACATTTCTCAACACATTCCTGGAATAAATAATTATAATGTTTCATAAAGCATAAGTTTGATTTTGTAGGAGAGGTAGGAATTATCCTAGAAGAAGGCAAAAAAGGTACTTTTAATCCCCTTGGCAAAATCGCTGAATCTGGTTTTGTGCATGAGAAGAGAAGTGAAGATGTGGAAATTACCCTGTTAATTTGATCACAGCAGAAAGCCAAAATGGATAATCTGCTCTGGGACCTAAGTAATCTTATTAGGCTCCCTGCATTCATCAAACTAACCAGATCATTGCCAGAGTCCCATCTCACTTTGTTCTATGCAGACTGTGACCCTGTCTTTATGGACAAAAAAAATTGGACTTTAACATGGAAGAAATAGCAGAGAAAGATGGCCAAAGCCCATCTTCCCCCTCTATCAAGATATGCTTCTGTCCATTCAGTTGCATAGTAATCCATTTAATCATCTTATATAAATGGCTTAGCTGGGTCTACTTGGACACAGATGGGGCTACATTCTGTCCCAGCTTGTGTCTACAGGATACAGCTGAACTGACTAAAACATGATTGATTTAGACTTTGGGGGTGTAGCTTTGCTCCTCAGCAAGATAAATATGGAGAAGCAACTTACTAGATGGCGGACTATTAAATAGAGTACTAGACTGGGAATCAGAAAATTTCTAGTCAAGAATCACATAAGGTTCTACTACTGCTTCTGTTAACTATCTATGGATATAAGCTTGGATAAGTAACTTGCCCTCTCTGGTGCTAGGTTTCCAGTGATGTAAGGAGAACTAGATCCTTTTCAGCACTAAAATTCTGATTCTATAATTCTACTTTAATTGAGTTGTAATCTAAGTTAGTCATTATTATGATTATATCATGATACAATTACGTAAATGTTTTGTACCCAGTTTCCCCATCTGTAAAACAAGAATAATAATAGTTCCTACTTCATAAAGTTGTAAGGAACAAATAAGTTAACATATATAAACTTTCAATGCATTAAAACATAATGTACTATATTATATAGAATAAGTTAAAATTAAAATATATAACAAATTAAAATATATAAATAAATATTAAAAGTAATAAAGGTTATTATTATTATTCAGGGCGTTTGGTTGTAATAGCCCCATCTTCAAAATAGTTCTGATAATATAGTACTCACACTACCTGGCCACTATAGAGTTTCAAGGTTAAAGGTTACTCAAGATTTTTAAATGGACATCAATGAATGAAGTCTGAAAAAATTCAAAAGAGATGATTGCTATATATTGGAATATAAGATATGATGTAATGTTTGTTGTTTTCCCCCTTAGAAAGTAAGCCATTTGAGAGCAGAGAATGTATTACTTTCTGTTTGTATCCCCAGCACTTATATGAAGCTTTGAACATAGTTAAGTACTTCATAAATGTCTTTTTTTTTCATAAATTAATTCATTTAAGGAAAAGCTGCCTAACAATTAGAATTATCTCAAAGGGGAAAGGTTTTCCTCCTTTACTTAGAGCAAGTAGCCAACAACAAAAAAAAAGAGTCTATTCTCAAGGAGTTTACAATCTAATGGGGAATTCATCATGTAAACAAATATGGTAGATACAAGATAAATAGGAAATAAAAGAGAGAAAGTACTGAAATAAAGAGGGGTTGAGAAAGGTTTTCTGTGAAAGATGGGATTTCCATTGGGACCTAAAAGAAGTTGAGGAGGTCAGCAGTAAAAGCAAAAGAGTGAGACCATTCCAGGCTTGGGGGACTTGGTACAAACATAATATATTTGGAACAGATAGGAGGTACTACCAGAAAGGAAGGCACCAGAAACTATAGACCCCAAGAAAAGCCCCATGCAGGAGGTGGATGAATCTTTGATTTGTACCTGCCCAATGGACCCAAATGGCTTTGGAGAACAAAGAATAAAGAATAATTTACTTGCAAGTCCCGCCATCACCACCATTTTGAGAATGAAAGACAAACAACAAAGGGAGCCAGAGAAACTAAGAGTAGATGTGAAGAGACCGGAATCTTATTTGTTCTTCATTCTCCAAGAGGACCATGACATCAGGGAAGTCATGCCATGACTTGCAAGTGAATTGGGTTTAAGTGAAGGAGAGCTGGGCAAAGAGTCTAAAGGATGACCAGGATGCAAGAATTGTTTAGGCAGGTGGTTCAAGAAGCTAAGCCAGTAGAGCTGGATTGTAGAGTTCATGCAGGGGAGCAAAAATATAAGAAGGCTGCAAGTATAAAAAGGGGCCAAGATAGAAATGATTTTAAATACTGAACAAAGGATTTTCTATTTGATCCTAAAGGTAATAGCTAAAGCTCACTGGGAGGAGGATGGGTGAGAAGGAAAGAGTGACATTATTGGTTGTACTTTAGGAAAATCACTTTGGAAGCTGAATGTAGAATGGATTGAAGAGGAAAGAGACTCAAATAGAAGGCTACTCTAACAGCCTGGGGGCAGGTGATGAAGACCCCAAATTGAATGGGGATGGTACAAGTGAGGATCATGGAATACAGTTACCCCTTACATGTCAAGATTTCCCCATTGAGGTTTGGATTCAGCATGAGAAATTAAATGGGAAGTAATTAAATGGGACTTTTGGGGGGAGCTCTGTGGAAACTGTAATGATATTCAACTTCTCTAGTAATGAGGGTCAAAAAATATTACAGATTTTTTTCAGCTGGGTGAGAGCCAGGATTCTGTGACTCTGGATTCCCATATCAAGTCTACTTAGAATCAGGCAATCATGGTGCTGCTGCTGCTGCTGCTATTGTTCGTTCCGGACTATATTGCTGATATTGTTGTAAATTCAGATTTTACAGTATCATACAAGGCCCTAGGGAGTGGAGGTGAAGGGTGAGGGGTATAGGCTGCCCTCAGGTATGATGGAAAAGGCAATGTGAGTGACACCAGATCATTATGATTACTCCAGACACAGGACACACTTGAAAGCATGTTTATTGCCTGGCCAAAAAAGCACTGCTGCCCATTCTCCCTACTCTTTAGGTAGAATCTAATATTTAGAAGCAAATAGAGTGGGCATCAGTCTTGGAAAAGGTTAAGCAAAGAGATCCTTTTGCCTTTTTTCCTTCCTCAAAAATTGTCTCTTTAACAAATTTGCACAGAGAGTCAAACACTGAGTAACTAATATAAATTAAATTAATACTAAAGGACATGTAGAAATGCTATATTCAGAGAAAGAACTGATAGAGATATGTAGAGAATACCTTTACACACACACACACACACACATATGTTTATATATTTACACATATACATTAGACACAATTTGTGACTAATGGTAGCATCTCTAGGGCAGGGGGTAGAAAAAAAGGAAAAAAGAAACTTACATGATAACTTGGTTATATATTTGGAGGGAATAATAAGTTGTCATGTACAATCATAGTACTGTTATAGAAATGTTTATTTTGTTCCCTGAATTAAAATTAAAACAAAGGCATGAAGGGAAAAAAATCACCCCCACCTCCCCTTCTTTCCTTTCCTACTCGAATTCCCTCTCCTCTGTACTTCATACCTGGGAAGCGGGTAGGAGGGGAAAATCTCAAATCTTAGTGCCAACATTTTCTCCCTATTACCTAGTATCCTTTGTACCTTTGGTTGGATTATGGTAGCCAGAAAATAGCTTAGATGAAGAAGAGATCCTTGTTAGTGGGGAATGAAAGGAGTGAAGTTTTTTTCCATGACTTGGATTAACAATAGTTAAGAGATCTTTATCATCCATAGGTGATTCCAGCAAACACAGTTTAGTTTGGCTCACTCCTGCCCACCCTCTCCCAGAGGTGTCAAAGAATATTGTGTTATTGTTATGGTTGTTTTAACATGACTAGTTCTAATTTGTTTCCAAAAGCCATGTATGTAAAGCGGGCTTAGCTTCTGAAACATTCTCTAACTCATAAAGAATGCTGTCCTGGCCAAGAGGTAAGAAAGAGTTCATGTTTATATAGAAGATTAAGTTTGCAAAGCATTTACAAAGCACTTTCCTTCACTGCAATCCTTTGAGGGAGATCTCCTTATGGACATAAAATAATTTTATGAATTTAGGAAAAGTTTCAATTCTACTTGATTTTTAAAAGCATCTACTATGTGAAAGGTGTAAAAAATACAAAGGTAAAACAAAACTGAGTCCTAATTTTCAGCAGTTCACATTCTACTTCAGGAGAGACAAAATCATTTTAATCATAGTTAATAAAAACTAGTATTTATATAGTGCTTACAATGTAAGAAAAAGTGGCCTAATTATTAGAGTCATTGTAAAGGAGAGTGTCTCATAACTGTGCAGGTCTTATTTGATGCTCACAACAACCTTATCCTTGGGAGGTAATATATTATATATATATATATGTATATATATATATATATATATATATACACATATATATATATATATATATACACACATATACATGTATATAAAACATATAATAATATACATGCAATATATTATATATTACATATATGATTTAATATACAATAACATATTATATGTATAATAAATTATATCCATTTTTATAGTTGAGAAAACTAAGGCAAATTAACTGACTTTTCCAGGATCACACTGTTGGTAAGTATCTGAGGCTGAATTTGAACTCAGACCATCCTGACTCCAGTTCTAGCACTCCATCCCTAGAATATAAATATATAGGATATTTTGAGAAGAGAGAGAACTCTAGGAGGGATTGGAAATAACTTCTTATAAATGATTTGGAGTCTTTCATACATATATATCTATATATAGCATGTGTGTATTAACATATATACATGCATGTGAATATACATATTCAAATCAACAAAAATTTGACTTCTCTCCCTATAACTCCAATCTCATTACCGCCACATAATTAGAATGCAAGAAAAACAAAATCCGTATTACAAATATAAACATGTACAGTCAAGCAAAAAAATTTCCTTATTGGTCATGTCCAAAAAATTTTACACCTTTCATTGTTTATTCCAAGTCCTTCAGCTCATCATTAGTTCTCTGGAATCTAGTTGGTCATTATGCTAATCAGACTTCCTAATTTTTTCAAAAGATATTTTTGCTTGCCTTTTTATTTTTTTATTTGAAAAAACAGAGTAAGAAAAAAAGGAAAACAAAAGAAATACAAAAAAAAAGGGGGGGGGGAACAAAAGAGAACATTGTCATGTGCCCAGCAGAACATAAGGGAAGATTCAAAATATATAACAACAAATTACCAGATCAAGAAAGTATATATGCAAGTAGAAGAAATTATATTCATGAATGAACATTTTTTCTTTACTTCCTTGTAAATTGTTTTTTGGTTCTCTGCTTTATTCTTTTTCCTTATATACTTATCTTTTTCCTCCCCTTTTTCACCCCCCACTCCCAAGCAAGTTACATTTTTAAAAAAAAGATATATATATATATATAGATACATAGATACGTACACAAACTCACACCCATACCACCCCACATACACACACATCTTTCCTAGCTTCCATAACTTGCCTTGCTATTACTTAAAATCCCTTCCTACCTTTGGATCCCTCCCTTATCTTCTTCCCTCACCCTTTGATTCTCCATCCACTCATCCCTCCTCCCTTATTTCTTTATAGATTTTGGAGGATGCAATACACTTCATGGTATATATATGTAGTGTTGCCTATTGAACCCATGCCTGGTGTGAGTAGGCTTTCAGAACTATGAGCCCTCCCTTCCTTCCCCCCTAATGCTTTTGTGTCTATTTTTCCTTTGTACCTCATTTGTATAACATATTTGCTATTTTTACCTAACTCTGCCAATCTTTCTTTTAAGCTATCCTATTATTGATATGAATCTTATATACATACAATGTGTGTATATAGGTGTGTATATACATATACATATATAAAAAATGATAACTTGCCCATGTTTAAACAGTTTGTCAATGTTAAGTTCCTTAAAATTGATCTTTCATATTGGCTCTCATATGTTAAATTTTCTGTTACATTTGGTTTTGGTTGATAGAAAGTTCTGAAAATTTGCAAGTTCATCAAATGTCTATTTTTTCTCATTCAGAATTATATATTTTCCTGAATATGATAATTTTGGCTGCAGATTTAATTCTTTTGATTGTCAGTAGATATGATTCCAGGACCTGTGATCTATTATTTGATCCAGGACCAAAACTGTTGATAAGTTTTGAACAGTTTTAATTGTAGCTCCATTGTATTTGAATTGTTTTTTTTCCCTTGTTTCTTGCAAAATGTTTTCTGGGGATTTTGAAATTTGGTCATAATATTCCTGTGTGTTTTCCACACAGGATCTCTTTGAGGTGGCGATTGGTGGATTCCTTCTATTTCTACTTTCCCCTCATGCTCTATCACTCCAGAACAATTTTCTTGGATTATTTCCTGAATTATTTGTTAAGAACCATGCCTAAGTGCACTGTAAGAGGCAGGTCAGTTCTCCAAGAGCCTCCATAGCTGTGAGCATCTGAAGGAGTTGCAAAAAGTGTCAGCCTTTACTGACACAGGTGTTGCTTGTGGATTGGGAAAATAAATTAAAGGCAGAGGGAAGAGGAGAGAGGTCAGACAATGCAAAGCCCTCTCAGTGGAAGGTCAGAGAACAGCAACTGCCCCTCAGTCTCCTTGAATCACCATCATCCTCTCACAAGAAGAGAAGAAAAGGTCTACCAGAGGTAAAGCAAAGTTCCCAACAATTATTGTGTCAAGGTTTTTCTGGTCCGAACTTTCTGGCAGTCCAATTATTCTTATATTTTCTCTTTTTGATCTTTTCTCCAGATCTGTTGTTTTTCTTATGTTTCACATTCTGTTTTATTTTCTCATTCTTTATCATCTGTTTTGTTATTTCTTGATCTGTCATGTCTTCACTGGCTTCCCTTTGCTCAATTCTAATTTTCAAAGCATCATTTTCATCTTTGAGACTCTGTACCTCCTTTTCTAGTTGGTTAACTTTTTTTCCCCATAGGCTTCTTGTTTTTCTTAGAGGGTTTTTATTATTTTTATTTTATTTTTCTTCAATGTCTTTCATTTGATCTTTGAATTCTTTTTTTGAATATTTCTATAAATTCTCTTTGGGCAGGGAGTCATTTCACTTTGCTCTTTGGGATAGAAGTTTTGTTGTTGTTGTTGCTGCTGTTATTTTACTAAAGTGTTTCCTCTGAAGATGAATGCTGGTCTTCCCTGTTCCCATAATATGTTTCAATATTTTCTTCTTTGCTGGTTCGTTTTTTTAAAAAAATAAGAAGTATTAGTGTAAGCACCTTAAATTGTGGGGTGAGGGGAATGGTGCCTCAAGCTTCCCTTCAGCTCTCTACTATGACTAGGAACCCCAAACCCAGTGCTCCCTGCTCCACTCTCCTGCAAGTGCCCATAGCTAGCAGTACCCCTACTAACCCTGTTGCTTCTGCACTCAGAAGGTGCTGGTTCCTTCTTGCCCAACACTTCAGCACAGTTGGGCCTAGTATTCCCAATCAACTGAGGTTCCCTCAATCTTCCCAAACTCAAACTTGGACTCCACAAACTGTCTTAGAGATGAAAATCTCTGTGGTTTCTGCTGAGGCTCCAGCCACAACTAGTTAGCTCCAAGGCTTGATTTTTCCCAGCGAGTCCAGAGACATTTGCACTTCAAACAGGTTAATTCTCAGCATGGGGCCTTTCTTCAGATCTTTTCAGATTGCATTTGGAGAAGCGAGGTTCTTCCCCAAATCTTGATTTTTTCACGATTCTATATTCATCCTGCTGTGCAAATTTGTTCTATTTCTGGGGAAAAATCAGTAGAGCTTGAAATTTACCATCCTATTCCACCATTTTCCCAGAATCTTCCCCAAAGTTATTTTCTTTACCATATTATTATCACTGTTTAAATAATTCTGGTTCTGCTCGTTTCATTTTCCATCAGTTCATACAAATCTTGTTAGGTTTCTCTGAAGCTGTCCCCTTAAGCTATCTTTACATTACAATATTCCATCATATTTATGCACCTTAGTTTGTTTAATTATTCCTCAACTGATGGATATTCCTTCAGATTCCCATTCTTTTCTACCTAAAAAAACCCAAAACCCAACAACAACAACCTATAAATATTTCTGTACAACCTTACTGTAAAAAATACTGAAAAGTTGGGTTTCCAGAGTGTTGCAAACTTGAAGGTAGTGTAAAATAGTGGATACCACTGACCAAGAGGTTTCCAGAATGTGAGAGATTAAGCAAAATAGAGATTCCACAGAACAATTAAGTGATCAAGAGAAACCTTGAGCAAACAAGGATTGGGGGGATAGGAAAGCACAGGTGAACTCAGCCAATCAGAAAGAGTTAAATTTAAGATAATAGGAAATAAGAGGAGGGAATGAATTCTAGGAACTAAAGGCAGCATAAAAAGGCACAAAGACAGGAAATATAATTGCTGAGTTCTAGGAACTCAAATAGGCCACTTTAGCTGGAACATAGAATTCAGAAAGCGGAATAATGTGAAGTAAACCTAGAAAAGTAGGATGGGGGTAGATTGTAAAAGGTTTTCAATGCCCAAGTGTGTAATTTGGGGTATTTTCAGCCAACCTGGACTTTCTAAATTCTAAAGTGGATGCTTAGATTAGAAAGTTACCTGTGTTCTGATAGTACAAATCACAACAATAGTTGCTCAGGGTATTTTTTGGTTACATAGACCTGGCTGTCATAGTACAGTTCAACTGTATCTATCTGTAGGATATTTGTCACTGAATAGTCCTGTACAACACTGGGCAACAAGAGCTGATGAAAAAAAGTCTGTTCCTATAGACTATACTCACTGTAACACAGAGTATTATGTTGTGGCCATTCTGTGTAGAAAAAGTATTAATGCTTCTTTTTCTCACTTAAATGGGAAAATATCTGAGCTGCTCAATTTAAGCTCAGTCTTTGAAAAAGATGGCAAAGCATAATGGCTAAACTTAAGTACATGACACTGAACAGATTAATATGATTATAAAGAAGATTTTCCAAGAAATTAAATACCATAATCTTTACCTTTAGTAAAAAGAATTAATTATCTCTTTAAGTAAAAAATAACAATCCACTGGCAGCAGAGCTGTTCTTTGAGCTAATAGGCCTAATTTATCAGGAAAACAAAATGTCTATTTCTAAAGATAACAAAGACATACAAGTTGCAATCTGCCCATTTCCAAAAAGATTGTTAATTTTTCACTCAATATAGTTCTCCTTTTTCGGGGAGTGGGGTAGATTTACAAAAAAAATTGCCTTATTGAAACTAAGAGCAGTGACATCAAAGGATTGTAAGAAAGAACTTCAAGCTGGGGTCAAGATGGTTCTCTTGACCATGTGGCAAGCTATTCACTCCCTCAGGACCTCGGACAAGTTCCAAAGTTTACAGCTAAAGAGAAGTTGCCAAATTGAGATGCAATGAGACCTTCTCAATGTAAAGTCCCTGTTTCAATAAAATCAAAGATCTAATTAGATGACCAGACTCAATATATCTAAAAACAATTTCATCATCATTTCCCTAATATTCTACTTACTATCTAGATATCCTTTAGCAAATAGGCAATTTTCTACTTTGTGCCTCAGTTTTTCCATTTGTAAAATGAGGGAATTGGACTTGATTTCTCTATGATTTTTAATGATATCACCCCATTCATTCCCAATCACCTTGCGCTCTAAAGATACTGGTCAATTCTTTTCTGTCTCCTTTTCCTTTCCCTCACTTCCCACATTTTATTAGTGGCCAAGCTGTTGTCAGTTTTTTAAAAAATAATATCTCTTCCCTGACCTCCCTCCTTTCTATTCTTGACACTACCAACCCAGTTCTCAGTCTCATTCCTTTCTTCCTCTATTACACTATCTCTCTAACCAACCTTCCCACCTCCAGTCTATCTCCTGAGTCCATCCTACACACTGCCAGTTATTTCCCCAAACAATCATCCTCTCTTCAGTCCTCCCTGAAATCCATCCTTCATATTGCTGCCTTTATCTGAATTATCTTTAGATTTTCTTTAGTAGAATAACTAATGTTCATATAGAAGCTTTTGAGTTTAAAAAATGCTTTATGTCCATTTTATTATCCTTTATAATGTTGCACTTGAGGGTCAGGAAGGTTCAAGTTAAAATGTGGCTATAGACATTTGCTAACTGTGGGACCCATGCAAATCACTTTACTTATTGCATTCTCAATATCTCAGTTCTCTAGTATTAGCACTTGCTTCACATGGTTGTAATAAAGATAACAAGATAATATATATGCAGTATTTGCAAACCTTAAAGCACTTATTATAAATGTTAGCTATTATCATTACCATTCCTCACAAGCATTTATTGAAATGAAATAAAAATATTGGTGCCTCATGTTTAACCAAATTGGACTATTTGCTATCTAGGGGAGAGAAGTAGGGAGGTTGAGAGAAAAATTTGGAACACAAAGTTTTGCAAAGGATAATATTGAAAATATGATATAGGGAAACCACAATGAGGTAAGTCATAATGTGGAGAGGATAATTGTATCTTCCTAGGGTTGGACCCTGAAAGAAGGCAGGGCTTTAAATGATTTCAATTCTAGGCATAGGAAACTGCCATATAAAGACATGGAGGTTGGGGATTATGATGCCATAGGAAGAACAAGTAGGCTAACCAGAAATGTGTCCAAAACAATACTTCAGTATGGATTTATGGTGGACTTAAGCTTGGGAAATGTTATTACAGTGATAGACAGGCACATTTTGACATTCTGATCAAGTGTACTCTGATAAGATGCCCAAGTATAAAACCTGTTTTCCCATGTAATCACTATTGTGGTTCATTGCACCCTATGATAACTCCAAGTTTCTCTTTTGAGAGGTTTGGTTGTGATCTTTTTTAAAGCCATAATCAAATAACATGGTGGCTGAGGTTAGAGCCTACTATTAATAGTATCCACTCATCTCTACTCTTTCCCCGCCTCAAAAAAAAAAAAAAAAAAAAAAGGAAAATATTTCTTCAGGGAACAGCAACTAAAACGAATGGAAGACAAGTATGTCCTTTCACCTCTTCAGTCCTTCCAGAAAGAGTCCATTATTTTTCTCCAGGAATGGAGGAGGGAAGCATATAAAGTGGAAGAACAATATCAAATTGGAGATGGGATGTGGTGGGAGAGAAAAAACACCTTTGTAACAGTGATAAATGATCTTATTTCTACCATGAATGCCACTTCCAGCCCCATAATAACAAAGATCTTGATGTTCTGACATTGGTGATCATTTAATAGTCAAATAAAATACCACCTACTCCAGATAATCATCCCTGATGCTCCAAGGTAATAATGACCTCCCCCATTTCTATTAAGTCACATATTACTAACACTTTTATCACTTAATATTATGATTTTATGTGTGTTGATGTCTTATCTTCTTCTTAAGCTCAAAGTTCCATAAGATAGAAACCCAGTCTTGCTTCAACTTTGAATCTCTCCTGATGTTCTGCTCATGGAAAAGTTTCTTGATTTATCCAAATTTAATTAATTTCCTATTATTTAAATATGTCAGTAGGAAAACTTCACATTCTGGTATGTATCATGGAACAAATGTACTGCACCTTCTTCAAACTCACCTTGAATCCAATACTTAGACCCAAGATAATTTTGTTCAAAAGAATAAATTTCCATTATATTTTCTCCATAAATGAAAACTGACTTGAGGGGTTTGGTGAATGGAAGTCTGATGAAGGGTTCAGGCTTTTGAATTGATTATTAAAGGAATGATTTTTTTAAGCTTTTTTTTTTTTTTTTACTGTTATAGATTGGCATCTTTTCTGTAACTGAGAAGTCAAATGATTTGCCCAGTTAGCTCAGTTATTATATTAGTAGTAAGACCTGAATCCAAGTCTTTTGACTCCTAGTTCCACATTCCAGGTACTTTATCAAGCTAATCCACTCTCCCCTACACCCCATATATACACACATGTTTTTATATATCTGTATGTACTTATGAAAAAGTCTATATATGCGTATATTTATATGGGTATGACCATATAGAGAGACACACACAAATATTCATACAAACAAAATCTACAGATGTATGTAGACATGTATATATTCAAACACAAACTATATAATCATATAAATATACATACACACATATATAGACACACAAATATAAAAATTTGTAGATATAAAAGTTTTAAGAAATATGTTAAAGAATGGCCAATAATTTGATTGTATCACAAAAAACCATTCAATCAAAAGAAAAAGTATGGTGCAATGTAAAAATTTGAAATGGCTTAAACCTAATTTTTCATGTTCCTAATAACTTATGAACTTTATGTCACAGAATTGAATTGTTAATTCATTGTTAATCTCATTTTCCAGTTTTGGAAACAGTAGCATGAGTGACTATATGTGTTAAGAATCCTCAGAGAGTGGGGCAGAAGGTGTTATTAAGGAGGCCCTCTAACACTCAGCCAAACAATCAGAAGCACATTTGAATACATGATATGGATGAACCATGACAAAAGAAGTTGACTATATGACTTCATGAGGAGCTTTCTCCCATCCCCTTTTTAGTTTACTTTTATGTGTTCTTCCTCCCCAATTAGAATGTAATCTCCTTGAGGACAGGAACCAGTTTTCTTTTTTTTTTTTTTCCTTTTCTTTGTATTTCCAGTGTTTAGCACAGAGCCTGGTACATAGTAAACATTTAATAAATGCTTGCTGCCTAACTACAATCCATTGAAGAAAACAAATGGTCTTTTTTTCCTCCCAACAGTTTCACTGCTTCATAGTGTCTCTTTATGAATGATGTTATCACATCTACATCTCTTTCTTAAAATCCATCAAAATGAGGCACGTTGTAGTTGCCTTCTTTGTTAAGTGTTATTGGCCCACCGGTTGAGGCAGTTTCTCTTATAGAGCAGGAAAAACCAAAAAATAAAATGCACCATAGTTCCTGCCCTCAAGAAATTTACTCTCTTCTTAGGGGCTGAGGACCACATAAGCAGATGAGTAGATATGAAATATATACAAAGTAATAAAAAGTAATTTTAGGAAGGAGAATATTAAGAATTTGGGAGATCAGAAAAAGCCTCCTTTAGGAAGGGATTAATGAGCAATATATGGGAAAAAAGCTAGTGATTTCAAAAGTTGAGGATGAGGAAAGAGACCATTCCTATCACAAGGTACCACTTCTGGAGGTGGAAATGGAATTTTGTATAGAGGGGAAAACAGTTTCCTGGAGGGGGAAAAATAGGCATTAAGTCAGATAAAGTAGGAAAATCAATCTGAGAGAGCTTGTTTATAATGCCAAACTAAGTATTTTGTATTTTATCCTCTGGGAAATAGTGAACCATTGACTGATTAAGGCAGTAAAATGTTGAAATAGCACCCATCTCTGGGTTGTTATGAGCTTCAAGTAAGAATGTATACAAAGTGCTTTTTAAACTTCAAAGTATTTTTAAAAGTTAGCTATTAGGGGCTAGATGGCGCAGTGGATAAGAGTGCTGGCCTTGAAGTCAGGAGAACCTGAGTTTAAATCTGGCCTCAGACACTTAACACTAACTGGCTCTGTGACCTGGGACCTCACTTAACCCTAATTGCCTCAGGAAATTTGTCAAAAGCTTTTTTGAGATTGTTATTTAAGAATATTTTGTTAATAGATTCTGGGAAGAAGTTACTTTGGTTAAAATGAAAATGCATGTCTAACTTTGATTTCTATTATAAAACTCTGAATATACAGTTTGACTTGATAAAAATTGGCTCTATGCCTAGATGCACAAAATATTTTAAAATATAAAATATCATGGGATAAAGAAGATAGGAGAAGGAAAAAAACATTTGGATCCTTCTTAAAAATACTAAATAAGGCAAATCTCAAAAAACCATGGATAGACTTACATAAATTAATGTAAAATGAAGTGAGCAGAAGCAAAACACTGTATACAGTAATAGTAACACTGTATGATGATCAACTATGAAGGACTTGGTTTTCTCAGCAATACAATGATCCAAGATAATTCCAAAAGACTCAAGATGAAAAATGCTATTCACATCTAGAGAAATAACTGATGGAATCTGAATGCAAATCAAATTATACTATTTTCATATTCTTTAATTTTTTTCCCATTTTTTTGGTCTATTTCTTCTTTCACAACATGACTAATATAGATATATGTTTTACATGATTGCTTATATATAACCTATATCAAACTGCTTACCATGTGAGGGAGAGGAAAGGTGAAGAAGAGAAAAGAAAATTTTAGGACTCAATTTTTTTTTTTAAATAGAATGTTAAAATTGGAAAAAAAACACAAAATGCTGTTTTTTTAAAAGTACTGTATGGAAGCTTCCTCAGTAACCACCTTTTACTATGGAATTGCCAAATAATTTAATTCAAATGATTTGATTCCATGTAATACTGCCAATACTTTTCCTGCAGGATTCAAATGTTCACTCCAAACTATTATCAAATGCCATCAATTTGCCCTTACTGACCTCTGGGTACTTGGGGCTATTCTGGATAATCATTAAAATGCCTCCAACTCCTAAATATGAAATAATCAGTTTATAATAAGCTCTGAAAGAAAAGAGCAAAAATTCTTCCAATAATTTTATTGAACCATAAGAAATTGTCAATGGGAAGAACTCAAAAATTTCATAAGATCTGTATGAGCTGATATAGACTGAAGGAAGCAGAACCTAAAGAATAATATGTTCAATGAGAACTGAAATATAAATGAGAGGAACAGGAATTGGACTTGCTATTGCATTCATACATGGAATTCCAGAATGAGGGAACTCCTCATCAAGGCAGGAATTTTCAACTTACAGTCTTACAGAAAAGTGCCTTGGGCATTGAAAAGTGTACAAGGACACAATCAATATGTGTCAGAGGTGCATCTTGAATTCAGATTTTCTAGACCCCAAATTCACTCCTTATCCACATGACTGCATGAATGACAATATCACTAAAAGGGATTCTGATCTTGAGTAGTTGGAAGGACCAATCTCACTTGCAAAAACTAAGAAATATGCTTGCTGAAAGGTAGGAAAGCTACTTTTAATGGAAGGAAGAATTGGTATGGAGTCAGTCACGGTCTTTGTAAGTTCTTATATAGACTGTGATGCAGATTCACGCTTGACTTTAAAACAAAGTTTTATTAGTGCCTTTTGTTTCTGCATTACATTCATTTCTGGAAATAACCATTTCCACAAATCCTCCCTTGGAACAATTTGCTGAAATATTTTTTTCAACTAAAAAGTGTTGGAGTAAGGTGTGGAGGAACTATGTAAAAACAAAAGACAATAATAAAAGATTTTTAAAAGAACCCCTCCCAGACAATGTTTGTTTGCCTTACAACCATGCCAATTGTTGACAGAAACTGTAATAAGATAGAAGAAATGGATACATGCAAAAGGAGTGATACATATTTTAAACTCTGATCAACCACTCCAGCTCACTTGTGGATATGCTGATGTGAGTTTGGGTTGGAAGCAAACAGGCTGGATTGTCATTATTTATGACCTCATGGAATTCCCAATCATTTTTTCTACACCATTACAGAGAATAAAAATTTGAGTCCTAGATTTTTGTTATGGGTGGCTAAGGTGGATTGTTTAAAAAAAAAAAAAAAAAAAAAAAGGAGGCAACATTAGAATCGAATCCATTGACCCGTAAAGTTCTCCCAAACCCAAGATAATAAAAAGAAGACCCGAGGAATGACTTCTTGTGACATCAATCAAACTATGTCTCATTCTGTTTTTTTAAACAGGTTTTTATTGATATTTTTTCTTTTTACATTGCTTTTATTTCTCCCTATATTCTCTCAGCAAAAAATTAGTTTCACAAATTTAGTAATATAATAATAGTAATAGCTAACATTTATAAAAACAGTATTAAAAGATACAAAAAGTATAAAAAGATAGGCCTTCAAAATTTGCAAAATACCATAGGCATTCAGTTCTTCCTGATTCTAGATTCAGGGTTCTAGCTCCACTTTGAATCTAGCTGCAACTAGGCAAATTCAAATTCTGCCTCAAATACTTATTACTTGTATGACACTGGGCAAATAAATCATGGAATTCTTATTTGCCTCAATTCCTCCCTTGTAAAATGAGATACACTGGAAAAGGAAAAGGCAAACCATCCAGTATCTTTGCCAAGAAAACCCCCATGATAGTCACTCACAAGTGAATTTTTAAGCATTTAATGAGCACCCACCAGTTGTGGATACAGAAATAAAATCCATGGGCAGGTATAAAGAAACGAGGGCAGAATTCTGATGTTTTAAAACTTAAGAAATAGCACTGCTTCTAGAATGTAGAATGATTAAGATGTTCTTGCTCCAAAAATTAGATAATTCATTAAAAATGTACTTATTTATTTAAACAGAACTTGCTATTTCAGAGCTGTAGAAAGGTTCCCCTTGTTTATCTTTCATTCTTATCTAAGAAAAGTGAAAACTGTTCTGCAACCTATGGTCTTAATGACCTCTCTGAGGCATTGAAATGGTAAAAAATTGGTCACCAGAAGACTTGAGCCCAGATTTTCCTTGACTCCTAGGAAGGCTGTCGTTCTAGTATTAGATACTATCTCTATTTATACATTGCAATAAGGTGTTTGATTCTAATGGAATTTGAAACGCTAAGTCACTGGTAAATTAAGAATATTCTCTTCAAATATACTACATCATACAGCTAGAGGTTCAAGGGATTTTACAGATGATAAAAAATAAGGTCTGGAATGTTGAAGTAGCTTTCAGTGGGTTACATGGGCAATAAGACCCCAGACTTCAACATGTTGCTTTTCAATCCAACTTCTGTCCTCCCCCTCCTTATTTCTCTTCTTCCCTCCTTCCCTCCTTCCCTCCCTCCCTTCTTGCTCCTTCCCTCTCTTCCTTCTTTTCTTCCATCCTTTAAAAATTTTTATTCATATATTGTTTTTACATCACCTATATTTATTTCCTCCTTGTAGGCTTCTACCAGAGAGTCATCCCATTATAACAGATTGTTAAAAAAAAAAAAAAAAAACCAACCAACCAAAAAAACATTTTAAAAAGACCAAGAAAAAATAGATCAATACATTGAAAACATCTGACAAAAGTAATAAATAGTTCAGGACTATAGATACCCCCTCACACACACATAAGCACAAACACCTAGCCTCTGAACATTTTTTTATTAAGTGCTTATTAAGTTTTAGTACTAGGTGTAGGGTTGTGAATATACTACAAACAGATAGGAATGATTCATAATTATAGCACTAGTGGCTTTTAAAAAATCTTTTCTCAAAAATAAAATAAAAATCTTTCTTTTGGGGGGCAGCACTGGCCTTGAAGTCAGGAGGATCTCAATTCAAGTAAGGCTTCATATACTTAACCTTTATTAGCTAGGCAGGTCACTTAACCCCAACTGTCTCCCAAAACAAAAATTAAACAAACAAAATCTTTCTTCTTTTTTAAAATAGCATTTTATTTTTCCCAGTTACATTTTTTTAAGATAAAATTGAGTTCCAAATTTTCTTCCTTCTTCCCTCTTTCCCCTCCCTCCTTTTTATGAGAGTAAGCAATTTGGTATAAATTATATATGTACAATCAAGTAAATATAATTCCATATTAATCATATTATGAAAGAAGAAACAGACAAATGGGAAAATACAAAAATAAAGAAAGTGAAAGTAGTATGTTTTAATCTGCATTCAGAATCCATCACTGTTTTTTCTGGAGTGGACAGAATCTTCTATCTTGCTTCTCATTGTATTGCTGAAAAAAGCTAAGTCTATCAGACTTGAGTATCACACAATCTTGCTGTTAGTTAAACAATGCTCTCCAGGTTCTGCTCATTTCACTCAGCACCAGGTCATTGTAAGTCTTTTCTGAAATCAGCCTACTCATCACTTTTTATAGCACAATAGTATTCCATTACATTTATATACATTTTGTTCAACCATTCACCAACTGATAGGTATCCCCATAATTTCCCAAAATGAGCTGTTATAAATATTTTTTGGTACATGGAAGTCTTTTTTCCCTTTTTATGATCTCTTTGGGATTTAGACCTAATGTTGGAAATTGCTGGACCAAAGGATAAGCACAGTTCCAAATTATAGCACTACTATGATGAGGACCTTGAAGACAGAGACAATATTTCGTTTTTTCTCTGTATTAAAATTGGGAATTACATTTTCTTTCATCTTTACATCTACTCTTTGCCTAGCATTGATTTATATAAAGTGGGTAACCTCATAAAAGTGGAATTCTCAAGAATAAAATTACAAATGTATAATAAGGATTCAATTACGTTTAAAAGAATAGTTTAACTTTAAAAATAACTTGAAGCATCTTAGGAAGGAGATTGCATAAGGAATAATTAGAATAAACTAAATGTCCAGAAAAACTTTTGTACCAACACCAAATACATCTTCTAAATCCTTTATATAGAAGATGTCTCTGAATCACTTAGTATTATAAGATTTGGGGGCCTGTGCTTTCACTTAAGTAACAGGGAACTGGCCAATGAGGGACCAGGCCTTTGAGCAATAGCAATCTGCTCTGTGTGGTACCAACCCATACTGTTTGGGGGGCCTGTTTCAGGGCATGCATAATGCAGGACCCTGACTTCCATCACAGAAAGCCTAAGTATTCCTTGTTTCCTGTCCATTTAGCACTTGATGAAGAAAAGCCTTTTAATTGTCTGTGGAACCAAAACTGAGTATGCATTCAGAAAGGCATAAACAAGACAAATCTGGCTCCATTTTCTGGTGGTGATTGGGGAAATGAATACATGCTATAAGTCTCTGGGAAAAGACTCTGGACACTTATTTTCCCATTTGTATTGTTGTACAGCCTTCAACTGCCTTGAACATATGGTGCTATTGCATTTCTGTCTCTGTTGTATTCCATTCATTCTTCCTGAGCTTGGGCAAATGAGTTATGAAACGGAATGGACTAGGCTATGACTGCAAGTTTTGAAAAGCCCTAACATCCACCAAAGAAGTCCAGGAAACAAATTGTATATCAGAGTTTGCTGGAGCTGAGCCCAATGACTGAAGATCCAGCACATCAGTAGATTGGCCTGGTAGCTAAGCCATCACATCCCACAACAAGGAAGCAACAACATCACTCACAGAGGGAAACTAGGGAGGATGAATGTGTCGTAGCAACTATTCCAGTTATGCTTATTTTCTACAGGGACAAAGGTAGACAAGAGAATATGCCTTGATTTCAAGGAAATATCTTCTCAACAAATATTTCTTTGCAAAACTTGTTCAGTTTCTTTGTGACCCCATTTGAGATTTTTTTTTTTTTTTGGCAAAAAGTGGTTTGCAATTTCCTTTTCCAGGTCATTTTATAGATGAGGAAGATGAGGCAAAAAGATGAGTTAGTAAAGAGTTAGCAAAAATCAAGTCTTCCTGATTACAAGGCCAATCTTCTGCACCACCTAGCTGCTCATTTTGTAAAACTAATTGATAATAATTAACTAATGATGATATCAATGACATCAACAATTTAAATTGATAGTGGAGCACTAGGCTGAGTGAAATGAGCAGGATCAGGAGATCATTATACACTTCAACAACAATACTAGATGCTAACCAGTTCTGATGGACCTGGCCATCCTCAGCAATGAGATCAACCAAATCATTTCCAATGGAGCAGTAATGAACTGAACCAGCTATGCCCAGAGAAAGAACTCTGGGTGATGACTAAAAACCATTACATTGAATTCCCAATCCCCATATTTTTGCCCACCTCCATTTTTGATTTCCTTCACAGGCTAATTGTACAATATTTCAGAGTCTGATTCTTTTTGTACAGCAAGATAACAGTTTGGTCATGTATACTTATTGTGTATCTAATTTATATTTTAATATATTTAACATCTACTGGTCATCCTGCCATCTCAGGGAGGGGGTGGGAGGTAAGAGGGGAAAAATTGGAACAAGAGGTTTGGCAATTGTCAATGCTGTAAAGTTACCCATACATATAACTTGTAAATAAAAGGCTATTAAATAAAATTTTAAAAAAAGATAGTGGAGCACTAGGATCAGTGTTACTAAGGAGCTATTAACTGATACTGGTGATTGATATTCAGAAGAACATATGGGAATGAGGGCTCTGTGGATAGCATTAGAAGAATCCTATTGTTTTCCAAGCTAATCTTATAACCATGGAGTAGCGATATAGCCAACTAGAGACTGGGGAATCTAACTTAGTAGTGAGAATAAGGGTTGAAATGAGGACCCCCTGAATCTAAAGAGATCGTACTTATAATCTAATGGATCTAGGATCTCATTGATTTGGGGGGCTTTAAGGGGGAGATACCTTCTCCATTGGTGAAGATCACAACTTTGCCATGGGCTTCTCATCCTTTACAATTCTTTTTTACATCCTTTCCCAAATCTGCCATTGAAGGAACTGTCCAATTTTTGACTTGATCACTATATGGTATAACGGACAAAGTAAACTTGGAGGCAAAAAGGCCCAGGTTTGAATCTCACTTGAGAAAGTAGGTGACCTCAGCAAGTCACTTCTTCCTATGTCTTTAAGCCTCAATTCTCTCACTTGTAAATGAGGGGACTGGATTTAATAACCTTTGAGGTCCCTTCCATCTCAAAAATCTATGAATCTTTAGGCTTCAACACTCTCTAACAAAACATCACAGTACATGTAATAAAGAGAAAGAGCAAAAACTCAGTTTATCTACTTTTGAATCAGTTTATAAGAGATTAATTTTTATAGTATGCACATCTGAGTAATACTTTAACTTAAATTAAAAACAAAATGGAGCATAAAACTAGCTCTTGAATTGCTATGTGATTGTACTATAAATAGAGCATTTACCTAAATTAAATAATGATCTTTTGTCCAATGTTCTAAAGCAGTTTAAACATCTGTACTTATTATTTTAGTTTCCCTTATTAGTCTTAAACCTCTAATTATAAGAAATGATTTTTACTTACCTTTTTACTAGAGGAACTTTGCAATATTCTGTGAAAGTCCCACTCATTTAGTGTAGTGATTTAGTGGAAGTGGAGAGTAAGGAGATAGGGTGGGTACAACTGTCAATGCCCAGAGAATGTATAAAACTAAATATTTTCCTGAAAAAGTACAGAGCACACAACTATGGAAATATAATTGGACCTTACTGCAGAGAAAGTAAAACAGGAATGCTTTTTGCTCTATCAAATAATGATAATTACCAGCACAGTTAGCCAAGGAAAGGGTAAGGCATACAGGAAACCAGAATGTAAACAAGTCAAATTCGGGATGGAAAATAAAAGAATTCCAGAATTATAAGGAGCCACAGAGCCCATCTTTGTCCATCATTTACATGAATACCCTTATATCACCCTACAAGAACCCCATGTAGTTCTATCAGATCTTTGTTTAAAGACCTCTAGATAGGAAGACACCCTTTACTTCACAAAGATAGCTAATTCCATTTTATGATGAGTATAATTATTGGAAAATTTTCTCTTAAGTAAAAACTTAAACTACCTCTCTAAAATTTCTACCCATTGTTCCCAATTCTGCTTTTTGGAGGCCAAATTTAGCCCTATGATGGATCTTCAAACAGCTAAAGAAAAGTACTCTATCATTCATGTGTTCTTTCCTAGCTAAATGTCCCCAATTCTTTCAACTGATTCTCACCTGGCTGAAAATCCAGAGTTTTTAACCATACAAACGGCCATTCTAAATATCTCCTCAATAGACACAGATAACACTGATAAGTTACAAGAAAAAGGGTAAAGATCAAAGATATTCACGTATCTCTTAATTATCCCATTTGGAAATTCCTATCTCTGAATCCTCCTACCAATAATCTAAACTGCATAAGCCTCTTTTTCTATCCCAGGGAGACAATCAGGAAGCTATTCCAGGTACTAAGGCAGGAGGAAGGTTTTTGGATGTTTGGAACTGAGACACCATTGGGACAAGAGGAGAGAGAAAAGGAAGAAGACACTAGGATTTTTTAATGTATCTGAGGAAATACATAGTAGGCAAAAATCTATATATAATAAATTTCCCTTTCCTATAAGAAAGCTTCTCACTAGGAATCTACATTTCTGGGAAATAGTTTTGATTGTAGCCTTAGGTCACTAGTTTTCCAGATATCACTGGGTAAAGAGCATCCAGAAAGATGTAGAGATTGTATGTGTGCATAAGCACGCTCATATGTGCTTAGGAATGGGTATGTCAGAAAGTGCTGTGAGAAGGAGAAGGGAATAAGCATTCATACAGACCCAGGAGAGACTCTGCTGGATTGAAGGGTATACACAATTTGATAATCCTTTGGGCATAGTCATGGGAAAAATTCTTGAGTCTTGTTAGTAATATACTTAGGGAAACCCAAGAGGCACATAAACCAGGTGCTTCATAAACTACTGAGTTGCCACCAAAGGAGCACTGGGGAGGCAGCGTTAAATGAGAAGTAAGATTGGTTACTATCACTATTAAACTGAGAGATGGACCACAGTTTTGGAGCAGAATTGTCTTTTCAGTAGAAAGCCCTCTAAACTTCATTTCCCAGAAGGCTTCAGATCAGAAACAGTCGTAACTGCATAACTGCTTTATTTGGAGATCATGGAAAATCTCCTTTCTTCTATTGTTACTTTTTTGAACTCAATTGTTTATCAGGCAAGAAAGTATTTATTAATCACCTATTGTGAGCCAGGGCGCTAAAGCAAAGAATAAAAATTTTAAAAAGCAAAAAAAAAAAAAAAAAAAAAAAAAAAAAAAAAAAAAAAAAAAAAAAAAAAAAAAAGAAAACAACCAAAAATCCACAATGTACTGACTTGACAGAAAGTGGACAATGAGGGGCAAGATAAATTAGTGAAAAGAATGATAGACTTCAAGTCCTTGGTTCAAATCCTACCCAAGACATTTCAGAATTGG
This sequence comes from Sarcophilus harrisii, assembly GCF_902635505.1. NCBI lineage: Eukaryota > Metazoa > Chordata > Mammalia > Dasyuromorphia > Dasyuridae > Sarcophilus > Sarcophilus harrisii. Next base: position 66,070,949 of record NC_045431.1, read on the forward strand.
AGGGAACCTAAGGGGCTATCTAGTACAAGTCATTTTCCAAAAAGAATAATCACCACACTATATATGAGAGACAGGTCTCTAACTTCTGTCTGAAGAAAGACCTGCAGTGAAGAAGAAGCCCATTACTATCTTAGACAATGCATGCTGCTTGGGGACATTTCTAACTATGAGGAAGGAAGCCTATATATAAAATTGTTGTTGCTGAGTTGTTTTTCAGTAATGTCCACTTTTTCATGACCCCATTTGGGGTTTTCTTAGCAAAGATACTGGGGTAGTTTGCCATTTCCTTCTCCAGCTCAATGGATAGATGAGGAAAATGAGACAAAGAGGGTCACTGAATCTGAGGTCAGAAAACCTTCTTGATTCCAGACCCTTCACTGTTTTCTGCACTACCTAATTTAAATCTTTGTAATTTCCAGGCTGATTCTTCCCTCAGGGACTAAATAGAACATGTCTACTTTGTCTTCCACATAAAGATCCTTCAGGTTTTGAATACATGTATCATTCCTGCCTTCATTTCCCACCCCAACTTTTCTTCTTCAGGATAAACATCTCCAGGTCCTTCAATTGAACTTCATAAAGCTGGCCTGACATTTAAAATATTCTTAGCCACAATTTCCTTATCTTATCTGAGAAATGAGAGTGTTTATATCCAGAAGTCTTATCTCACTTAGATATTTGAGGCTCAAATGAGATCATGCATATTAAAATTTTCTGCAAACTTAAACTAGCAAAAAAAAAATCCATTATCATTGTTATAATTCTGTTTTTTTTTCTTTCCTCCAATATAAAGTATCTTGTGTATAATGTCTATATTTGGTACTTTCTTTCCAAAGAACTGGATTGGGGGTTCCATTTATTAGAAGGCTGAAGCTGTGAAACCATCATTTTGCTACAGTCCAAACTGTATTCTATATAGCACTTGGTCTGGGACTCTACCCCCTTATCCTAAAAGTTGTCTGAAAATATTCACCACTATTATCTGGAATTCTGAGATCCTTCTTTAATCAATAAAGAAACCATTGGCTAAATGCCTGAAGTACCCAGAAATCAGAAAATTGCTTTCTTTACTATGAGCCTAAAGATGATTAGAATAAACTTGTTGTGGGCACTACATTAGAGACAGCTCCTAAGCAAGGTCCTACTTAACCATGCCATTGTGCATTTAAAGCCATAAGAATGGATTTGGAAGAGGATTTCTATCAAAGTGACATCATCAGCTCAATAGATTTTAATTTGCCATATGGAAATTTGGGAATATGGAAAGAGTTGTGTCCTTGAGGTCAAATGTTTGGTAATAAGAAAAGAAAGATACACAGAATGGAAGTGCAGGGATGGATGGCTGTCAGTATTACTGAAGGAAATAGCCCATACCAAGAAGATTATAAACTCATAGTAGTATGGGAATATGTGCAAAGTATCATGTATAGAAAGATTCTATCTCTCCCTTTTTCTCTGATGAAGCCATGGATAATGAGGGAGGTGGAAGGACAGAGGTGTTTGGGATTACAATATATCCATTTCCAGTTGTCCTGATCTATCTCTTGCCACTGGACCCAGATGACTCTGAAGGAGTCTGGTGCCTTTGTGTAGCCTTTCCCCATTTAAATCCAATTCACTTGCATGTCATGATATTATCTTCTTGATATCATGGTCCTCCTTAAGAAAGAAGGACAACTTCTTGTAGTGGTAAGGAGCTGGAAACTGAGTGGATGCCCATCAGTGGGGAATGGCTGAATAAGTTACGGAATATGAATGTTATGGAATATTGTTCTGTAAGAAACGATGAGAAGACTGACTTTAGAAAAGCTGGAAAGACTTACGTGAACTGATGCTAAGGGAAATAAGCAGAACCAGAACATTGTATATGGCAACAACAAGATTATGTGTTGCTCAACTGTGCTGGACTTGGCTCATTTCAAGAAAGAAGTGATTCAAGGCAATTTATGATGGAAGGAGCCATCCAGAACTATGGAGACTAAATGTGGATCACAGTATAGTATTTTCATGTTTTTTTGGTTATTGTTTGTTTGCTTTTTTTTTCCTTTTGATATTAATTTTTTTTTTTGCTCAGCATGAAGAATGCAAAAATATGTTTAAAAGAAAAAAAAAAAAGAAAGAAAGAAAGGAGGGCAATCATCAAGACCTAGGTACTGCTGGAAGGTTCCCTAGTGATTTTCCATTTAGTTGGGCATGTTTATTCAAGCCTTGACCCTTGGGAGGAAAACAACTGGGACAGATGAGATGTATCTTTATCTCCCCTAGACACATGGATAGTAGCTATGCTTGACACCCATGGTGGAGGGACAAACCATAGAATCAACAAGTCTTCACAGACTCTGCGAAGTAGAAACAAAAAAGAATTCCTGCCCTCAAAGAGCTTCTACTCCATCATCTTGAGATACAATATCTCTTTTTTTCTGTCTTCTTCCTGGGTCTTTTTTCCCCCCTCAGATCTTTTGCTCTCCTCTAAGCAAACCCATTCCATCCCTTCATCCCATTTTTAAACACAGGAAAAGTTAACCAATTTGCTTGTGACCCAGCATACAATGTTATACTGCCTTCATGATTCACTGATCTTACATATTAACATTAGCCAGACCTCTAGATGCCATTTTCTATCCAGGAACTCAAAGGATCTAGTCAAGCCAGGAAAAGTTTATTTCCTGAAACCAATCATGCTGAGCCAAAACCCCACAGGTAGTCAGCCTCTCTGCATGGGTAATTTCATCTCTCTAGCCTCTCTTTTTCTGATACACCTCTCTGAATTTCAGCCCATCTAAGTATTTTTTTTTTAAAATACATCTTATCCAAAGGAGCTCCATTTGGAGAAGAGATGAATCAGCAAGCACTTCCTCCTCTCACAGATATAATCCTCAAGATTACCCTGCTCTTGAATGCAAGATCAATGGGACTGACTATAGCAATCATTTAAGAAAAGCAGTTTAGGAACTCTTTTTTTTTTTTAAGGGCATAAAGAAAGGGATGAGGTCTCTCTCTCTCTCTCTTTCTCTCTCTGTATATGTATATTATATATATATATATATATATATATACATATATTTAATCTGGATTAATCTGAACTCCTTTTAAAGTAATGCAAATTACTCTCCATCTATTTAAAGGGAATATCTTCAGATTCTATAGTCAGGCTATTGTAATCTGTACAACTTTTTTTTTTCTCTTTATGCCTCAGAAATAATTTCCTTAAATTAGGACAATCAATTTAAATAAGATGACAGAAAAGATCTTTTTTATTGTGAACAACTGATTAACTGGAATTCAACAGGAACTTTTAAATCTGGATAAAGGGAGAAAAGTCTGTTCAAATGTCATTGCCTTTTAATAGTTTACTTTTCTAAAGTCTAAAATCTCTTCCCAGTTTGCTCATATTACCCCCTTTCCCTCCAGCAAGTACAGTATATTTTAATTGTAACAATTGCTGGCACTCAAAAATTATATTTTTTTAAAAATAGTTTTAAATAAACACATCTCCTTCAAATTTTTAGGTAGAAATTTTCTTTTTTCTCACACTTTCCTCCCTGCCCCCTCAACCCCAAGGATCAAACATTGTCAATAGTTGTACTGGAAAGTATAAAAGATTGAATCAATAGAATTTTTTAGTTTTTACAAGTCAAAAAGTCAACAAGCATTTGAGTGCCTATCAAATATATCACCACTTAGTTTAAGACAGTGGATACAAAGAAAGACAAAAATGGTTTCTGCCTACAAGGAACTTACATTCTGAGAGAAAGCCAAATACAGATAAAATGCAAAGCAAATGAAATACATGTGGTACATTCAAGGTAATCTCAAAGGGAAGGGGAGGGAAGCTGAGAAAGATCTCAGAGTAGAAGGTAATTATAGCAGAATCCGTAAGAAAGTCAAAAGGTAGAGATTAGGAGAGAGGACATTCCAAACATGAACCTATGGAGAAACCTGCGATAAGGTATAACGTAAGGACTATTTCTGCAAGAAATATCAAGATAGTCAGTGTCGCTGGTTAATTAGTACTTGAAGAAGAGCAAAACAGAAGAAGGGGTCAAGATAAGAAGGGCTTTAAAAGTCAAATCGGATTTTATTTCTGAACCTAGAATCAACAGAGAACCACTGTATTTTATTAAGGTTGTGTGTGACATAACTAGACCAGTGCCTTAGGAAAATCCACCTTGTCAGCTGAGTGATGGATAAACTGAAACAGGGAGAAACTTAAGGGAAAGAGACACTCCAGAAAGTAACAGTCCATACATGATGGCTGTAGATGTTTCAAAGGGAGAAATGACAGGATTTAGAAGCAGGTTAGATGTGTTGAGGGGCAATGGAGTGTGAGAAGATAACTATTTGTGCTGACTAGTCAATCTAGGTGACTCCATTTAAAAACCTTGCTTAAAACTTTGAGTATGTGGCAGCTGCATGCTTACTAATTCCATTTCCCAGAGATACTGGGATGAAGGGGTGAGATGATGCTAATCCAATATACTCAAAGGATTTTTGTTCTTCAGTCATTTCAATCACATCTGACACTTTGTGATCCCCTTTAGGGTTTTATTGGCAGAGAAACTGGAGTGGTTTGCCATTTCCTTTGGCAGCTTTTCATGAATTTTATAGATGAGGAAACTGAGGCAAAGAAGGTCACACAACTTGTGTCTGAGGCTGGATTTGAACTCATGAAAATGAGTCTTCCCGAGTCCAGGTCCAGCACTCTATCTATCAGCTGTGCTAACTAGCTGCCTTATTAAAAACGGGGAGAAATGTACTCTGGTAGGGACGGTAGGTAGCACCAATAATGCATAGGGTGCCAGATATGAAGACTTCCCTTTCTGAATTCAAATCTACCCTGATCTTGGACAAGCCACTTAACCCAATTTGTCTCAGTTTCCTCCTCTTTAAAATGAACTGGAGAAGGAAATGGGAAACCAGTCTAATATTTTTGCCGCGAAAACCCCAAACGCGGTCATGGAGAGTTGGATACACTTAAAACTACTAAATAAGACCCAAGCTTATCTAATAATTTTTAATTTGCCAGCCAGAATTTATAAAGGATTGTTTGAAAAATCAGTAAAAATAGAGTCCTTGGGAACTTTTGTGTATAATGCAAGCCATCAAAGTTTTGGAGTGGTTAATTCTCCTTAAAGGTCAAAAGCATCTGAGACAGGAAACATCCCAAGAAAGCCAACAAATGAAAGTAGAAATTTGTTTTCTACAAGAGTTTCACACAGAAGAAAAGGATGCTTCAGGAGGGGCAAACAGGACCATTTTTATTTCTTTTGTCAATATCTATATCATCAAGGGAGATCCTCATAAGGAAGGCATTCTGTGACCTCCTAAGGGTTGCAGAAAAAGTTCTCTATCTTAAATTTAACATCAACAACCAGGGTCTGAAGCTTGCCACATATCTGGGACCATGGGAATTTACCTCTCTACACCTGAATCTCCTCATCTGCAAAATGAGAAGGTTGGACTAGATTATCTTTACAATCCCTGTCAATTCTAAATCCAATTAAATTAATAAACTTCTATCATCAGCATGCTGATTAGAAAGGAGGGCATGCTAGACTAGGAATGAATTCAATTGAAATTAGAATCCTGAATTGGGGGAATCCCTTCACTGGCCAGCCTCAGTTTTCTTATCTGTAAAATGGGAAGGATAACACACAATCTCAATGGACTGTTGTGAGAAAAGCACAAATATTTTACAAATGTTTAAATGCCGTGTATTGTTGTAAACTGTATTGTTATCACTTAGTACTATTTCAGGGAGGAGTATTAAGACTGGAAAACAAAATAAGTATTTCCCAGTAAGGGGAGAGGGGCAAGGTTCCCAATGAACCAGGCAAGCTCACTTTGGGTAGTTCCTTGCTGAAGGACATTCACAGCTCCTCCTCCTGGAATCAGGATGCCCTCTGGATATCCTTAGAGCCCACAGAATGGGGTTCTACCTGGCTCAGCTCTCTCTGGCTGTTCTTGCTTGTCCTTTATTCTTGAAAGGGAGGGGATGCCATGATATGCAAGTGAGCTGGATTTGAGTGAGGGAGGGCTAGGCAGGGTTAGCTGTCTCCCTTTTCCCTCCAGAGCCATCTGGGTTCAGTGATCAGGTATAGATCAAGAAGACTGGATGGTTCTGAAGGCAAGTTTCTCTTAAAAAATAATGAATGACAATCCCTTATAAAACATTATCCATGATACCCTTGTAGACACTGCTCTTGTTAATCAGCATTAAAAGATTTGGCTTCTGTGTCCCTGACCTTAAAGAAGTTAGAGTCTAATGGGAAACACACACACAATGATATTAATTACTGGGGCAGTGATGGATAGTGAATAAACTCTTGAGTTTGATGTTAGGAAGATCTCGGTAAAAATATGGCTTCATCCTTTCTTCTTTTGTTGCTCCGTCATAGCTGACTCTTCGTAGCCCCTTTGGGGTTTTCTTGGTAAAGATACTAGAGTGGTTTGTGATTTCCATCTCTAGATCATGCAAGGAACCAAGTAGGAGCCTCTGATCTCTTACTAAGGAACCAGTATGGAGCCAAACCACACGTGTCCAGTCAGTGGGAAGGATGCCAATACAACCAACTGTTTCAACAATTTATTTTGACTTTCTATCAAATAAAAACAAGGAATGACGTTTTCCCCACTAAAGTCATTCCTTTGCTACCTTACTGAGGAATAGAAATGACTCTGGTTTCTGAAACTGAAAGTAGCAGACAACACTAGGTGTTCTTACTCAATTGGGAAGATTGAGTACAGATCCAGGAGTAGATTGCAACTGTCTCTCTACTCCACCTAACTTCAGGCTGGCCAGGACACCTAGAAAAGCCTGTCTGTGGGGCAGAGGAAAAAAGGGGTGAAGCTGGAGTCAGGGACTGGCTTTCCTAAGTGACTTTTCCAACCCTGGTTTCCTTACCTGAAATTAAAGAGTTTGGTCTAGATGGAGTCTCCTTCCATATTTTATATTTATATTTTTTATATAATTTAATATTTTTATATATTTTTTACATTTCTTCTAAAAAGAATGCAACAATCTTTATCATTATTATTAGTTGATTTTATTATTAATATAAAATTTCTCTCATCACATTTTATTATTAATAAATTGTTGTTTATTGTTAATAATATTAACTAGTACTGACATTTTTAAACTACTTTAAGGTTTTCTAATTTCTAACCAGTAGGCTGCTAAATTCAGGATCTAGATTCAGGAAGCCTCACCTTCAATTCATCTTCTTTCATGTTTGACCTCAGGCACTTACTACCTGCATGACCATGAGCAAGTCACTTAATGCTGTTTCCCTCAGTTTCCCCATTTGTCAAATGAGCTGGAGAAGGAAATAGCAAACCACTTTAGTATCTCTGCCAAGAAAACCCTAAATGGGGTCACAAAGAGTTGGATGCAACTGAAAAATAATTCAACAACAAGGTTTTTTAACTATTTTATGCAGGATCATTCTAAGGTAAAATTGAAAGTGACTAAAGGTTAACTAATCCAAGGTCTTTATTTTTGGAGAAAAAAAACAACAACTGAGATATAAGAATGTTAAATTCTCTACACAAAGTGGCAGAAGCAAAGTGGGATATAAACTTGAGTTCTCTGCCTCCACTGCACTCTTCATTGAACCTCACAGCACCCTCAAAGGTAAATACAGGTAAAGAAACCTCTAGTGTTCTTCTGCAAAGAAACAGACAATTTGTTGTTAGTTTTCTTCTTACAGCTGGGAGACTTCCAAGCAACCAAAGGAGAAACTTATTGCTAGAAACCAGCAGGAGACATTTTGATCTAAGGTCTAATTCATTTAGAAATTTGTAAGAATCTACACTTAGGGGTACACTGTGACCCCTGAGCAAGTCAAATCCAATCTCTTAAGACCTCATCTGTAGGTGTTTGATAAGATGATTTCTATAGGCCTTTCCAAATGAAAATAATGCATGTGATAATCATAGATAGGGCTGGGTTGTGACATCACTGAGGAAAAACCCTATCAAAGATATGACAGACTTGTTGCAAGTTAATTATTTACCCAATACACATTAAGGACAAAAAGATGTTTGCTGGGAAAAATGGCAGAAGACTGGTGTGTGTGTATGTGTGTGTGTGTGTGTGTGGTGTGTGTCTTTCTGTCTATCTTTTTCTGTCTCTCTGCTCTCTCTGTCTTTCTTTTTCTCTCCCTCTCTCTCTGTCCCCCCATTATTTGCCTGTTTCCTTCCATCCCTCTTCCTTCCTCTGTCTGTCTGTCTCTCTTTTTCCCCTCCCTCTCTCTCTGTCTCTCTCTGTGTGTCCTTTTCTGTCTCTGTCTGTCTCTCTGTCTTTCTCGATCTCTGTCTGTCTGTCTCTTTTTCCCCTCCCTCTCTCTCTGTCTCTCTCTGTGTGTCCTTCTCTGTCTCTATCTATCTGTCTCTCTGTCTTTCTCGGTCTCTGTCTCTCTCTTTTCCCCCTCCCTTTCTCTCTGTCTCTCTCTGTGTGTCCTTCTCTTTATCTGTCTGTCTCTCTGTCTTTCTCGGTCTCTGTCTCTCTCTTTTCCCCCTCCCTCTCTCTCTATCTGTCTCCCCACTATTTGCCTGTCTCCTTCCATCCCTCTCCCTCTGTCTTCTTTCTCTGTCTATCTCTGTCTCTCTCAACACCACTTGAAAGTGCTTAAGATGCATTAGCATTTGATTAAAAACTGAGTTTTCATTCATCTGTCTGGAGTTCTCATTAAAATCCTGACAATATGGCACATTCCTAAGACTACTCACCCTCACATATGGGACCACACTTGAGAATGGCAACACAGGCAGTGATGCTCCCCGCACCTTTCAGTCAAAATCAAAATCACTCTCTCTCCCTTGGGTAATGCAGACTGGACCGGCACTCAAGAACGTTTTCAGGGCATCGGTGTTGAGTGCTTTCCCCACCATCAGCTGATGAGTGGGGAGCCAAAAGACTGCTTCACTATGCACTAGCAGAATAAGGTTAAAGGTACAGAGGGCTTTTTACACAGAGAGAAATGCAAAATGTTGGCCTCTGAGGCAGCTTTCAGTCCAAAGCTTGGGGTCTTCTGATTTAAAGTTGGAGAGATTTCCAGGACAGAGCAGAGGATGATCTGTACTTGTCTTGTCCAGAGGATCCAGAACCACCCTACTAGTTTTGGACATGTCCTAACGTCTATATGGCCTGTCTTGAGACTTGTGAGTTCACGTGTCCTTCTGACAATCTGTAATGCATGGTGAGTCATTTCACTAAAGTCTGGGGTGTTCCAGACAAATCTCTCTGATTTTCAGGCTATGAATTTCCACACCAGGAGCTTAACACCAAGTTGATATCAGGATGATGAAATTTTTTTGGAAAAATATCTCTTAGAGATTATGGTCTTAATGGATGAAAGAAAAAAAGATACTGAAATTACAGATCTATATCTATGTTTATACACAGACAAAGGTATATATATATAATATAGAAAGATTAGAGAAGAGCAGCTTGGTGGTATAGTGGATAAAGTCCTGAGTCTCCTGAGTTCAAACCCAGCCTCAGACACTTTCTAGTTGTATGACTCTAGGCAAGTCACTTACCCTTGCTTGCCTCAGTTTCCTTATCTGTCAAATGAAAAAGAAAATGGCAAACCACTCTAGTATCTTTGCCAAGAAAACCCCAAATGGGACCATGAAGAGTCACAATCGAACAATTGAACAAAAACAGAACTGTCCAAGTTCACTCAGTTATATATGGTATTCTAGAGACACTGTAATGAAGATGGCCAATCTTGAGACTCTTGAGTTCACGTGTCCCTCTGACAAATAAGATCTTCTGTAATCCATGTTAAATCATTTAACTAAACTCTGGGTGTTCCAAGCAAATCTCTCTGATTTTCAGGCTATGAATTTCCACAGTATAATATTTCCACACCAGGAGTTCCTTAGGCATTTGAGATCACAAAACAAGTAACTAGCCATCATAAAACAGAACTGTAAAACAGAAGTGATGGAGAGGGTGGCCATATTCTACACACATTCCCAGGATGGTAGGCTGTGTGATACTTCACATGACACATCAACAACTTTGGCATCCTCATATACTGAAATAATATATTGCCAAGCCATCATAATGACAGCAGATAGTAAATGGGTTTTTAAATAACTCTGTCCTTAAACCTGTGAACACTATGGTAAATATTAAGCTTCTTAGCATCACAGTATTCCCCAAGGCTTGGGGCTTGTTTTAAATTCCTCTTACTCATTTCAACATAAAAAAATGGCAATTTAAAAACTCATAGAAACATAAGTGTGCTGTAAGATAAGACTAAAAATAACCCCAGGACTCTTAAGATCATAAGAGTCCATTGCTCATTAAAAAAAAAATCAGATACAAATCCAACTAAAAAGTCATAGTAATGACAGATGCCATTTACATAACATTTTAAGGCTTTTAACATGCTTTATATACATCATTTTAATGGCTCCTCATCCAGTTCTATGAAGTATGTATTACTGTTGTCACTGTCCTAATTTTACAAACAAGTAAACTGAAACCTAAGATTTGCCTGAGCTCACAAAGCCAAAAAATTTCAAACAGTACTTTCAAAACTAAATCTCTTCTGGCTTTCTATGAAATCAAGCATGGTGAAGCAGCTGATGAATTAAGAATTGAGACTCTTTTGTACTGTTGGATATATACTAATCAAAACAATGATACTATATTAAATCAATTCTGCCCAGCTAGGACTAATAGGACAATATCTCAGCTCAATTTTTGATTTATGATGATACATGAGATCAATAAAACTTACAAAAAGGATGACCTCATTTTCTCAACCCATCAAATAAATATTAAACTATTATTGTGGTTGTTATATAATGTTAAATTTGAATACTGTTAAGGACTTATTCTCTCTAAAACTGTAAGTTTCATTAGGAGCTTTTCCCCTGTAGAAAACAGTGAAATTAAAATCTAAACCATATTCATCCAATAGTGTATCATAATCTGGATAAAAGGTCAGTGTTCTTTTGGAGGTGCTAAAGGACTATGAATCAGGAAGACACTATGAGCTCTGAGAAATTGAAGGAGAAAAAGATAAGAGGGAGAGTGGGTTAGAGGGAGGAGAATATTCTGAGCCTGTAGCCAGCTTTCATTATTTTAGCAGGAATGAATACCACATTCTGCTCAAAATGTGTGCTGAAGGAAGGCAATTATCACCAAAAGAGGAAATCCTAAAAGGCAGACCAAAAGGTAGTTTAAAAGAAATATGGTGTTTTGAAACCAAGGACCTGGATTCTTGTCCCAGCTTGGATACTTACTGCCTCTGGGACTTGGAAGCAGGCAATTTCCATTCTCAGGGACTCAGTTTCCTCATCTATAGAATGAGAGAATTGGATTAAATTAACCTCTAAGGTCCTTTTTGGCTCTAAATTTGTGATTTAAGAAGACCACCGAAAGCTGCAAGGTCAAGTCAAATCAACAAGCATTTATTAAGCACTTACTTTGTGCCAGGCACTGTGATAAGTATTAGGAATAAAAATTTAAGCAGAAAGACAGTCTCTGATCCCAAGGAACTGAAAAGGTTGGGGGTAGGAGTGGAAATCTGCATGAGGGCTTGGTATAAAAAGTTCAAAGAGTTCAGAATGTTCCCTGGAGAGGAATGAAGGCATGACTGGCCCCTGTGTTCTTAAAATGGAGATTCTGGGAGAAGGAAGACGTCACAGAAGTAGAGTGAACTTCCAGTGTGAAACCAATGGGACTGTGTGATTAGAGATGACCAGGCTGGGTACTTCGGGTTCAGACTTGAGGGAAATGAGACATCCATCGTCCATAGAAGAGTTAACAGAAAGAGGTTTACTGAGGAAGAGATGTTCATTAAGTAGAGTTACTTCAGTTAAACTTCACTTTTCCTGTGGACATATTATTGGTGTGTGGTCCAAAGCCTGAGGAAAGAGCTCCAACCTAAACTGTTTTTGTATTCTGACAATCAGGAAACTATATCTAGTTTTAGTGGCTGAATTTCATTCCAGGAACCAATTATGTTGCAAAGAAAATGTCAAAACCTTTTAAGGGAAAATTATCCTAACTTGAGATGGGGCTTAGGGAACTGCTCCCATTATAGGGATGATGAAGATCATAGGGTCAAAGGTGATACCAGAATGGTGAGGGGACGTAGGTAACCTTGACACAAATGGTCTAGACCCCATATGGGGTCTTGTAAAATGTGAGGGTTGTGAAATTATGATTTATTATCAGTAAATGTTTAATTTGTATACCTATTTCATATATCTATATACCTGGGGTTATGTAAAAATTTCACAGCTGAAAAGAGGTTGGGAGTGGAAAAAATTCAAGAAGCCCTGGTCTAGACAAGGGTGGAAGAGAAGCCTGAGAAGCTGGGCTATATGTAGTCTTAGGTATTAACCTCTCTGTGCCTTGGGCTATTCACTGAAAAAATAGAGGATAACAACTACTCCATGTGATTACCATGAAGTCCAAACCAGAAAAACAGGAATAAAAGGCTTTTCGAAAGAATAAAGTTTAAGGCATCCTCATTATTAATATTAGAATGTAACTGGTATCTGGCGGAGGAGTCCTCAACCTGATGAGATCACGCATTACTGGTCCACTGCAATATCAAAATATTATTTGATTTACTACATTGCTTCAAAAATAACTTATGGGTTTTCCCTAAATCTGTTTATAATAAAACCTCAGGATAGCCTCCAAGTGAAGAATCTGATTCAGAAAGTATGGAACTAATTCTTTCCCTCAAGACATATTGTAACCCACAAAGGAGGGTGCACCTTGTAAGGAAACTCTTTTTATTTCTACAGATGGGAATTAGGAAAGTAACATAGTTCTAGAGGATTGCTAAGATTAAAGTGATTTGCCTGTGGTCAGTCAGCTAGCATATCCAGAAATAATAATGATAATAGTCATGGCCATGGTCACGGTAGTGATGATGAGAACTAGCATTTTCAAGTTTGCAAAGTGCTGTATATATGTTGTTTAATTAGATCTTCACAACAACCTCTGGGCATAGGTACTATTATTCTCCTCATTTTACAGATGAGAAAACTGAGACAAGCCAAAACTGGTTAAATGGCTTGGCTAGACTAATGAAAAACTGAAGCTGAATTTAAACTCAAATCTTCAAGACTCCAAAGAATTCTTGGATTCAGTCTGTTGTCCCAGCTTGGATACTTACTGCCTCTGGGACTTGGAAACAGGCAATTGTCATTCTCTGGGACTCAGTTTCCTCATTTAAAGAATGAGAGAGTTGGATTAAATTAACCTCTAAGGTCTCTTCTGGCTCTAAATTTGTGATTTAAGGAGACCACTGAAAGCTGGCTGCTTCTAAAACAGGATTTTAAAGAAGATTTGTACTTAAGTGTTTCAATGACATTTCACCCCTATAACTTTTGTCTCTCATACCCCTTCTCCATTTCTCACATCCCAGGAGATGCTTATTTATGTCTTTTTTTTCTAACTAGAGATCTCATTTTATAACTCATTTAAAACTGTTTAGATTTGGATTATTAACCTATTCTTAGATGGATAGGGTCCAGTCACCTAGAGTATTGAATGTGTCTCAAGAGCAGAAATGTGACCAATTTGAATATAATCCTTAGTGTAAAGAACTGGGAAGAATGCCAGGAGAGGTCTGACCAACTTAATCAAACTGTGACCCTATTAAATAAATAGAATTCATTGTATCTGACCATTCAGAACATCTCTGGCAATCTGAACTAATTTTTCTCGGACCCTAATTTAAAAAGTGACTATGAAGTATTGAAGTTGTCAGGAGAAAACATTAATATTCTCTAGCTGTGTGAAATAAGAACAGTATGTTATTGATAGTTTGGGTCCTTCTTGCTGTTTCTGGAACATGATAACTCACACTTGAAAAATAAAAATCAACTTGAGAATGATATCTGAAGCAAACAATTCTCACCTCCAAAATACAATTTCTTTTATATGATGTGTTAGAAAATGTCATGGAGATCTAGAGAGGACCTGGTTTTCAATTTCATCTTTCTTTGTTTACGCTGTGTTAATGTGGGCAAGTCCATCTCTGATTCCTCAGTTTGCCCATTTGCACTAGACAAAGATCCCTTTCTCTTCTAAAACTATGATTCTATAATAACCTATAATATTCTTTTATACATGGGAGGAAGAGCTTTTTATTGTGTTATTGTTGTTATTGCTAAAAATAAATACAATAACCATATCTTTCTAAACCTTTTAAATTGATTTTGGGTCATGCTAAAGTTTTTTTTTTTTAATTACTTCCCCCTTCAACAAGAGTGCATTGCACCCAAAAAATTGTTATGTAAAGTCTGTAATAAGATAACATGATAAATGAGTATTCAGTCTAGTTTCAGAGACAGTCCTCTCAGATTTACTGTCATTATCTCCCACTCATCATTTGTAAGCTGTGCAAGTGCCCTTCCAGGGGCTATCTAGTCATCTTGCAATTAGCAAACCCTACAAGCTTTTCTGAAACTAATGGCTTAATGGACCCAGATTTAAATTTTAGAAGCCATACAGTAGACTAGTTAGGAAAAAAGGCATACCTATAAACCTGTGCTCAGGATTTAGAGCCTTTGTTATAGCCAGACTATTCCCAATGGGAAAGGGATCTCCAGAGGACGAGGACAGTTTAATCTTTGTCTTGGTGAGCACTTCAGGCATGTGAAATAGCCAGTGAAAATGCCTAAGAGTAGACAAGGGGAATATTTTGTTCGAGGAACAGCAAAGGAGGCAGGAGCACTAGATTAAAGAGAACAAGTCAGGAGTAAGATGTTAATAAATTGATTACAGGGTGCAGTGCCATAAAGCTCAGTCAGTGCTGAAGATGGATAAAGACTGCTGTTGTCAGTCAAAAAGTGAGCCAAGGGAATCCACTGGGTTGAAATATCCAGTAGAGATGCTGGATTCTGGAAAAAGCCCAGTAGCAGAGCAACCTGGGAAAACTGCCCATATTGGTCCAGCAACAATAGAATGGTCTGAAACCTCAGGCTGTCTGAACAGTCACTATCTGGCAGCAGAGTATTCTATCCAGCCCGGGCCAAAACCAGTCCAGCTTGTAAGGAGCTAGCAGAGCCAATGAGTCACCTGCTTGACCCAGGCAAACAGCAGTTTAACCTAGACAGCTGAGATATCTGAGGCTTAGGAGAAGCAAGCTCAGCTGGGACACTCATCCAACAGAGACATCTCTCCCTCAGGAACAAGCCCAGCTGAGATGTTCCTCCAGCAGAGATGTAAGTCTCCTCCACAAACCAGCACAACTGAGGAACAAATATCGTGAAGACACTTTGAAGAGAGAAATGACATGGGGTGTTAAGCATGCAATGTAAACAGTTTTCACGAAAAAAAAATCTAGATTGGTAGAATTTTCTTTTCTAAAATGTGCATGGGAAATATTCAACAGGTACATAAGGTTAATTCCTTCATTTTCTTGCCCAAAACCCATAATACCTTTTATTTTTAATGGTTTCCAGATCTTCTATTCTTTATCCTTCAAGCCTTTATCAGGCCTTCTAGTCCTCAAAGCTTCTAGACAAAAACTGGGTTAATTTTTCTATGTATCTTAATATTACTATGTTTCTTCCTTCAAATTCCTTTCACACAGTTTTTTCTTCTTTCATGGCTGATTTTCATAATTTACATTCATTCTTAATTTCATCTAATTGTCTTCATTCCGGTTTCTACTATATGATTCCAACTTTTCAAAACATTTCCATTCTTTTTCATTTTGTAATTAAATTTTTTTTTGGTATGCTGCTCATTTTCTTTCTTTCTTTTTTTTTTTTTACTTACATGCATAATGAGAAAAACTCTGGCATCACCCTATTATTCCTCATCATCTTAAAAAAAGTTACATTACATTTATAGTGGCAAATCTCTCAGTAGGATATGTCATCTTAAATTCTTCATTCTCACCATCTCCTCTTTAGTTTTGTAAACAAGGCTGGTAAGAGTTTAATATGGCTGAAGTGAGATTCTCATTTCCCTTGCAAAGAACAGCTGGAAAAAGTGTTCCTCTTCCTACCATGGGGACAGAAAGCCTTCTGGGATATTATTGGGTGAACAGCTCAGAGGAAAAACTCCTGTTACTTTCATGCACTGAAATGCATCCTGGACGAGGGGCAGACCCTTTATTTAGCCCACAAGCTCAGGTACCAGGAAGAGAGAGGCACATATGCAACGTGTCTCATTTTGGAACAGCATCAACACCTAGAGAATAGATTTTTGCGGTTTGTGTGGCCTCCTGGGTTACAGAGGCTTATTGAGTTTTACACTGAATTGAGTTCAGGCAGACTAGTGAGCTTCCCTAGGGAGTCCCCATTTTCAGGAAGAAAATGCTTCATTATTTTTTCACCCAACTATAGTTCCTAAGACAAGGCACAAAATAACAGCTCCTTTTTTTTTTCTTTTAAAACTGCTACAGCAAACCACCCCCATCCCTTCCCCACACACAAAATGCACCATCTTTTAGATTAGAAAAAATGGCTTAACCTCAGAGGTCAGTGAGGAAGGCTGAAGGTGAAAATAAAACCCATTTCCTGGCATGGGGTTCCAACATCAGAGTGGGCTGTCAGTGAATTTGTCCTCATCACTGGCACAAAACCAGTGGAGGCAAAACCTCAACAGCCAGGGAATTTCATATGGGGAGCGGAAAACACAGATTTGGGCAAGTTAAAGTGGAAGTTGATGTTAGCGGAAGCAGGGTAAAGGAAGGAAAGAAAGAGAAAGGAGAAGAGACTCTTCCTGTCCATGTGCACCAAACAAACCAGGGAATTCTCATCATCACAAAAGGGTAACATGGGGGTGATGTGCTCCTTTGGCCATAAACAGGAAGCAATTTATGAGGCAGCTGTCACAGTTAACTGAATCCTGGCTCAGCCATTTATGACCTATATGGCTTTGGCTTATTTTTCTCATCTGTAAAATAAAGTTTGAACTAAATGAGCTCAAATTCTGTACTTATGTGAATGGCTGTAGCCACACTCTTAAAAACCCTGGTCCAACCATGATTTGACATAGTTCAAGTCATGGGCTCTCAAGAGAATGACAACTCAGCAAAAAAAGTTAATAAACCAGCATTTATCAGTCAAAGGAGTGAAAAGAATAGAAATACTGAATAAAGGGGAATACTGATCTCTGTTCTCTACCCTGGTTAGACCATATCCTAAATATTGTATTCAGGTCTTTCTGCCAGGTTTCTCCTCCTCTTGGAAGAAAGGTGGTGGGATACGGGCCAGAAATGGGGCATATGCTACCAGATATAATCAAGGTATTCACTTCTTTTGCTTAATTGTACTTCTTCATTACAAGAGAAGATTGGCAGAGAAGATAAAAATTAGGAAACAAAAGCAATGTAAAGAAATGATTAATAAAACTTTTTTTTTTAACCAGAGATTTAGAGCGATTTAGAAAGGTTGATTGCCTTCATAAAGTATTTAAAGAGCTTGCCTGGGAAAGAAGGATTTGAGATGCATCACTTGGTCCCAGAGTAGAAGTCACAAAAGGCTTCTGGCTTGAAGTGAGGAAAAACTTTTAAGGAATAGGACTGACAGTAGAAATAGGCTAGTTCATGAGGTAATTGCTGTCCATCACTGAAGATTTTAAAAATATTAAAAACATTTTTAATAGGGACCATTTATCTTTTAAAATTTAACAAAGCACGTCACATATACTTGATCCTGACAGCTTCCTTGTATGGAGAAGATCACAGGCTTTAATATTCCCACTGAGATTCATCACTTGATTATATCACCAGAAATCAATCTAAGGTTTCTCCAAACTCAAAGTCCCAAACTTCTTTCACAATTCCTGAAGCTTCAGAATAGATGACTTCTTGTCAGAAATGTACTTGAAGAAACTTCTGCTCAAACATACAAACATACAAAGACCCAGAAGTCTCTTCAAAATTGGGAAGGCCAGTGTGATTTTTTATTTCATTTATTTCATGGGCAAATTGTAGAATAGATCACTAAAGGGATGTTTGGTGAACCTCTAGAAAAGGAACTACTGATTTAAACTGCCAAGAATTATTACCAATTATAATCAATAATTATTTTTAAATCATTTTAATAATTATTATTTAGTAATAATTATTGTTAATCAGTAAAAATAGATCAAATCTGACAAATTTCATTTCATTTTTTGACAGTACTGATACACTAGCAGTTAAGTAGAATGGTGTTGAGAGGGTAAGCTAGACTTTAGGAGAACTTTTGATAAAGTCTCTCATACTATCCTAATGGAGAAGATGGACTAAATGATGATACAATTAAATGTCTTCAGAACTGAATGGATGGTCCAATCAGTTTGATGGCTTTTCTTTGAGTAGGTGTTTACAGTTCAAAACAAGCCAATGGATTCTTGCCCTTCATTAATAGACAGCTTCTAAGAATGCATGAGGAAGGGATTGTTCTTGTGTATCCTGCTTTCATCAGACCTCAGTTGTAGTAATGTATAGTAAACTGGCTACAGTTTAAACAGGCATACATAAAGATGGAAAGCAGTTCATGGAAGGCAAGCAGAGTGGGAAAATGGCCTTAAATTCATTTTACGTGAAGATTTTTTGAAAGAAGTGGTAATAGCCTAAACAAAAGACCTGAGGAGATATGATAGCTATTTTCAAGTATCTGAAGGGGTGTTCAATGTAAGTGGGATTAGTCTTATTGTCTTTGGGGGCCCATGCGGCAGAACTAGAAGCAAAGAATGGGCAGTTAAAAAGAGACAAAATTAGAATTTATGTCAATTGATTGGAATTGATTTTTGTGAGCACCACTTGCTTCTCACAGCCCTCCCTTTTTAGTATCCCTCCTCCCCACCTTAGAGTTCCTCCCCCTTTCTTATTCCTTTCCCTCACAGTTTCCGTATTCCCTTCTGCTTAGCTTATTCCTTCCCTTTTCATTTTTCCCTTCTCACTTTTCAATGAGATGGGAGAAATTTCACCATATATTGAATATGTCTAAAATTTTTTCTCTTAAAGTCAATTCTTATGGCAGTAAAATACCCACTATATTCATCCCCCTCCATTCTTTCTCTCAGATATAATAGGTTTCCTTTGCCTCTTCGTGAGATGTAGTACCTCCACTTTACCCTTTTTCTGATACAATGTCCTTTCCACCTCTGATTTCTAGAACAAGGTATACATGTATTTTTTATACATCTTTACAGCAGAAATATAGTTCCCAAGATTTCTTTTTACCTTTTTAGGTTTATCTTGAGTTCCATATTTGCAGATCAAACTTCTTATTAAGTTCTGGTTTTTTCACCAAAAATAGGTGAAATTTGAATTGATTTTTAATAATAAAAACAGTCAATAATATGGGTTGCTTCAAGAAGTATGAGGGGAGAGAGTGTGAAGGGAACAAAGGACAGTTCTTGCTACTCAGAGGTCTTTTAGCAATGGCAGGAGGGCCATTTGTTTGGTATGTTGTAGTAGTGATCTTTTTCATTATGGGTCTGACTAAATGACTACTTGAGGTTCCTCAAATTATTAATTTCTATGACACTTTTATAAGGGATGATGGCATAAAAGATAGTGGGATATATAATTACCCCAAATTTTCTTTTTCAGAGGATAGGCAAGGAATTTCATTTTGACTATAGTGATATAATACTGCATATATGGTCAACTTGACCAAGGAGAAACATCAGAATTCACCTTTTGCAATCAAGCAGAACATTAATTATCATTTAGAGAACTGTTAAATGTTGGTTTTGTTCTTTTATTTTCCATGAACATTATGATGGATTTATTATAACTTTTTCTTCATGCTGTTTCAAGGATGGCTCTAAGAGAAACCTTTGCTATATATAAACCAAGAAATTCAGAACTGACAGAGGAAAGGAGGTCATAAGGTAGAGAGAGATTTGAGAGTTATCCATGCATTCAAATTTGATTTTTTAAAAAGCGAGGTGAGGAGCAGTGTAAATGAAATCTAAAAAGAAAAAAGTGTGTAGATAAAGAAAAGACAGGTCAGGACTGTGATGGATGCCCATTTAGGAACAATAAAGAAGAGGAAACATTTAAGGAAAAACTGAAGGACCAATCAGCTCACCAAGAGCCAAGATTTGACAGTAATGACATAGCAGAAAGACATAGCATAGCAGATTGGAGGAAATATCATTAGTTAGCAAGTTAAATATTTTATCCGAAGTATAGTTCTCTTCTACCATAAAGGATCAGTCATCTGACCTTCACCTGAATACTTCTATTGTCAGAGGACTCACTATTTCCCAGGATAACCCATTCAGTTTTGGGATAATTCCAATTGAAAAAAGAAAAAAACAAAAAACTTCTACTAATTTGATGCCAAACCTAGCTTAATTTGTCTTCCTTCCAACCAGTCTACTTTTCTCTTCTAATAAAAGAAGATTAATCTTTTTTTTTCCCTTTCATGATAGTCCTTTGAGTATTTGAAGACAGGAAGGACAGGTTTTTAAGATAAGATAAGAAGTTCAGTTTGAGATATGATGACTTGGCAATGTTGTGAAAGACTTCTAGGAGAAGATGTACTATTCTTCTTCTAAAGAAAAATTACTTCATAATGAAGGATAATTTTCTGATAAACCGATAAGAATCAAATACAGCCATATATTAAAGATATCAGGAATCTGTTACCAAATCTCATCACTTCTTCAACTTCAAACCTCTTAAAATCATAATGTATAAGAAGTCTACAGCTGTAATCGTCCTCAAAAGTCACCTAGTCCCAAAAAATATCCAGTCTAACCATTTCATTTTGCAAATTATGAAACTGAGTCCTATACAGGTTAAATAGCTTGAGAAAGTTACACTAATAAGTGTCAGAGGCAGGAATAGAGTCATGTGTGAATAAGCTCCAGAGTCAATGTTCTTTCCTCTACACCATTCTGTCTCCAAACAACTGGGTCTGAGATCTTACAGATTTGGCCGTTGCCTTTAGCACTGCAATTCAACCCATTCATTCCTGCTCATCCAAGTAATTCTTGCTCATGTCCTTCCTTAAGAGCATGACAGGGAAGAAGAAAAATCTGGAACACAAGGTTTTGCAAGTATGAATGCTGAAAACTATATGCATGTGTTGAAAATTAAAAAAAAAAAACTTGAATAAAAATCTTTTTTAAAAAGAAACAAACAAAACCAAAATGGTGCTTGGTTTTGTATAATAACACTCCTGACCACCACTCTCATCCCTACTTCTGCAGTGCTGGTGCTAGAGTAAATTAAAAAGGGATAGAGGATGCTTAAAAAAAAAAAACTAATTTAAAGATTTTAAATCAACTTTAACTTAGCTTTTGGCTCTTTATTTAATACATCTCAGGAATTTGTCTTGTCTAAGCCGTAGTTTCTCTGATCTCAAAGGACTAAAGCACCTTCCCTCTTTGGTCTTCGTTTCTTATTTATAATATACCCCTAAATATGAATGAAGTTTCCTTTCTCACCATTCTACCATCCTCAAATCTGGTCAAAGTTCATGATATTCAATTCAAACTTTCTTTCATATTTATAGACTTTAGCTACCTGCTCAGCTGATTTAGCTTTCCTTGGTTATCTTTATTCATTACAAATCTAAAATGGCTATTTAAGCATTCTGTTCTGGTACAAAGGAAGAATATAGCTATTACAGAATCACAGACTTTCAAAGTTTAATGGGTCTTCAGAGACCATCTAGTAAAAACCTGCGCCTGAACAGCAATTCCCTTTAAAATACATCCACAACAAGTGGTCATCCAACCTTGGCTTGAAGCCCTCTAGTAAGAATTTTATCTGAAATGACATGTTTGACCTTTTTCTAACTCTGATCAACCTCAATGTCTGTTTAAAAAGTAGACATGCCTAGAGAAATAATCATATTGGGAAGATCTCTTAGTTGAACACTATCTGGAAAACACCTAAGATACAAGGATAGATCAATAAAAACTAGAGAAAGTCAGATGCTGGAGATTGACAAGGAGGAAGATAGCGGGTTAAGAGAAAGAAGGTTCAACAGCAAACTAGTCCTTGAGAGAGATATCATTGCTCGGTGGCAGATAGATGGTCAGAAAACTGAAGACAAAGTTATCTGATCTGGGAGATCTGATTTGTATTTGTGACTTCATTCATTCCTCCAGGAGGAAATACCCATCAGCTATCTTAATCAGTCAATCATTTTATCAAACCTATACTATGTGCCATGTATGATGACATAAAGAAAGGTAAGAGGCTTCTGCCCTTAAGGAGCTTATATTCTGAAAAATTATGTACATATGTAACATATAGTATAACTGGCAGATGATTTAAGAAGGAAATCACTAGCAGTGAGAAGCAGAAGAAATCCCTGGGGAAAATCTATAGAATTTCTAGCTAAAAGGATGGTCTAGATCCTGGTCACAATTGTGCTTTTGTTAATAATATTATTAATAATTAATTATTTCATATCCTTCAGCCTTACAACTTTAAATTTCAAGAGAATCAGAAGTATTACACACTACCAGTGAGGACATCACCCCCCCCCATTCCCCCATCACAGAGTCTGCACTCTAGGATTGCTTTTTTGGGGATGGTCTACTGGGGTAACTACTAGATTTAAAGACCAAAGAGCTGGATTTGAATCTGTAATAAGCTCCTTCTTTGGTATTGTTGTTCAATATTTTCAACCATGTCTGATTCTTCATAAACTCACTTGGGGTTTTCTTGACAAAAATACTAGTATAACCTTGGATAAGGAACATCCCCTTCTCCAGGTCTCAGTTTTCTCATGAAAAATGAAGATGGAGGCAGAATGCCTAGAGGTTGCCAAGGTCACTTCTATATCTATATTTTATAACCTAATGATGCTATGAAATCTCTGGATGCTAGAAAAAGAGGGAAATTTCTGCATTTAGGGCCATTCATTCTAATTTTGTTTTAGAAACAGCACTGGTAACCTTAGAAACAAGGTACTTTGTTTTGTACTCTAAGTACATTTTTGAAAAGGTTTCCATTTGGGACTGAGCCAGTTTTCTTTCATCGTCCTCTTCTACCTGCTTTCCCTAAGGCTCTCTCTCCCCACTCCCATCCCCCTCCGATGAGCTCTCCATTAATGTTCCTCTGCCACTCAACCCCAGGAAGTAGCAAAAACCCAGAAGGGATTCTCTGACTGTCTATTCAGGAAAAGCATAATAGGAGAAGAACCTGGGACACAGATACTGCCCCAAAGCAAAATATAGACAGACTAGTCAGACAAGCAACAGCTACCTGCAAATGCAAATGACAAATATAAGGTGAGAAAGAAAAGGCATTCAGTTTGCTATTTATAATAATAGATAGCATGTATAGAGCACTTTAGCTATACTATCTTATTTGATCATCACAACTAGAGGTGCTATTATCATCTTTATTTTTCAGAAAAGGGAACCTGAGAGTTTAAATTACCTTACCCAGATTTGCACAATTAGTATCTGAGATTAGAACTTAGAATTTTCTATCTGTAAAGCCTCTATCCATCTACTTAATCATTTTGTAATTTATATTTAGAGGTATTTATGAAGTGTTTGCTTATGACATTTCAAAGGGAGCCGAGCTAATGGTTTATGTAAAATGTTTTATTTTTAACATTCAAAAACAAGCACCAATATTTTACTTTTTAATTTTTTTAACAATAGCTTTTTATTTTCAAAATACATGCAAAGTTGGTTTTCGATATTCACCCCTGCAAAACCTTGTGTTTCAAATTTTTCACCCTTCCTTTCCACCTTCCCCCTCCCCTAAACAGCAAGTAATCCAATATACGTTAAATGTGAAGCATCAATATTTTAACGAGAAACAGGCTAGTATGAGAATTTGTGGATTTTTAGTATGTGTAATTTAAATATATACCAAATTCAACAAAGTAATTAAAAAAATTTCTGGGTTTACCCCTTTATGTCTTTTTATCTTCTATATTTTAATAAATGTTTCAGTCATGCTTTTTTTTATTTTTTGCATTTTTATCACTATACACAAATTTCTATTTTCCATTTAACAAAAATGTATGATCAAGCAATCCAAATCAACACATTTGGCCATACCTGTAATTGCATAATGTTTGCTAATAATGAGTTTTAAAAAAGAATTCCTGAATTTTACCCATCTAGAAGGTAATTTAACAGGAAAATAGATTTCAGGACATAACCACTTAGCCTGTTATTTTCATCAAAGATTTGGTGCAATCTTTTTCTTGCCATCAAAATAGAAAATGTCAATCAGCAAATTTCAGAGTTACCAGAGTCCAAATCAGTTCCCTACTAGCTGTATGATGGGCAAATTACTTTAAAAATCTCTGAATAACAATTTCTTTATCAGTAAAATGTGGATTATAATAATAATACTTGTACTCCATTCCTACCTAGGGTTGTGATGAAGATCAAACAAGTTAATGCACTGAAAGTATTCTGTAAAGTGTAAATATTCTATAAACCACCAATATTTGAAGGATCTTAAGATTTCATTAGTACTGCTTCACAGACACTACAACTGCCAACTTCATGAATTGTAGTAACTAGAAAAAAAAATCATTCTCTCTTGGCCAGCCCTTTGATGTGGAGCCTTTCTTTACTTAGCCAGGTGAGTTCTTGAATAGATGACAAACCTGGAGATAATTAGAGAAATCTTTCTACTTTAAAAGAGTTTGATGAAACTTATCTTTGATAACACAAACTTTTGGAAGCCAGAGTCCTCCTCATACCAGAGAAGACAACACGGGACAGTAGAAAGATATCTGGATTTGGTGTTAGAGGGTGTAGTTTCAAATCCTAGTTATGGCATTTTATTTCTTAGTGTGATTTTAGACAAGTGATTTAATTTTAATTTAGTTTAATTTCTCTGGACCTTTAGTTCCTTAACCTGTAAAATTAGAGAGCTAGACTCAGTGGCCTTTAAGGTTCCTTACAACTTTTACTCTCTGATTCTATGATCAGGATAAAGCAGTGATGGAGGACTTTAAGGGATATAAAAAATAAAGTACTGTATAAATGCCAGTTATTGGCTACAGGAACTAGAATAGGATCTAAGATTTCACTGGTATAGAGAACTTCCCATAAGGAAATTCCTAGAATCAGTGAAGAACCATATCAGCAACTTAGTCTTGGAAAATTGCATAACACAGTAGTATCAAACTCAAATAAGATGCCTGACAGCTATACTCTGACTTAGAAAACCATAAATCTAACATTATCTATGATGTATCATATTTTTATTTATTTTATTAAACATTTACCAATTGCATTGTAATCTGGTTCAAATGGTATTGGAGATCTTTCTGATCAATTGAGTTTGACACTTCTAACCTAAAGGGGAAGGAGAGGAAGTACCATAATCAGTATTTGAAACTAGGTCTTGAATCTAAGTTAAGTTTGAACCTAGGTCTTCCTGGTTTTGATGACAGCCATGTAACCATTAAAACTAGGGCCAACTAGGTGATTCATCGGCTAGAACAGTGGTCTTGGAGTCAGGAATACCTGAATTCAAATTCAGCCTCTGATACATACTAGCTGTGTGACTCTAGGAAAATCATGTAGCTCTGTTTACCTCAGTTATCTCATCTGTAAAAATGAGCTTGAGAAGGAAATGGCAAATCATTCCAATATCTTTGCCAAGAAAATCCCAAATGGAGTCAGACATGACTAAATTGCAACAATATCAACAACAGCACACTGCTTCTCGTCAGTTATAATCTTCATTCTTTTATACTTTAATTTAGCAAGCATTTATTATTGCCTATTATGCGAGGCATTGGGAAAAAGTAGAAAGTTTAGCCAAGACTATGCATCTGACTCTACAAAGTTCACAGTCTAGCAGGGGATATGACATGCAAAAAAACAAAAACAAAAAAACAAAAAAATGCAGCATTAATACATAAGAAAAATAGAAAGTTTCCAAACTAAGTGCTAGATTAGGTCCAAGGGGAAAATTGTTACTATCAAGGGAAATTAGAGGAAGCCTCAAGGAGAATATGATATTTGGATAGCTATTTTTAACATTCAGTATTAAAAATAAGCTGCCCCACCATGGACCCAATTGGAACTGGCCAGTTGGCCAATACATCTCTCTCTCTTTTTTTTCCTTTCCCTTTGGCTATCCTTTCGTTTTTTCTTTCCTTTTTTCTTTTTTGTCCTTTCCCTTTCCCCTTCTCTTTTGCTTTCTCTTTCTCTTTCCCTTTCCCATTCCTTTTTTCCTCTTTCTCTTCCCTTTGTCTACATAGGATATCATACCTTTAACCTTCAGATGCTCTGCCCAAAGGAATATAAATTTTGATCCTTGAAACTCTGCAAGATATCTTGGGCTTTATGGGCTAAGACCAGGTCTTAAACCCAAATCACTCGGACTCTCATTGATTTGACCAGCAACAGGTCCTAGGCCAACCACCACTGGATAATTGTTTAGACCAGTGGTTCTCAAACTTTTGTTTTCAGTATCTTTATCCTATTAAAAATTATTGAGGATCTCTCCAAAGCATTTTTGTTTATCTGGGTTATATTTATAGACATTTACCATATTGGAAATAAAAACTATTTTTGAATTCGTAGACCCTCTAAAAGGGTTTCAGAGATCCCCAGGATTCTCTAGACCATACTTTGAGAACCACTGGTTTAGACCCTGATTGGCTCAGAGTGAATATAAATAGCAATTATTTCTGTTTTGGTCAGAAATCCTAAGGCTCTTCTGACTCCCAGATTAATTTTTTAAAATTAGATAAAAGAGACCATTCTCTGCTTATTTCTTACCTCACCTCAATCACTAATTGGGCATTAGTTCAGTCAAAATGAGACCCGTTAAAGACTTTAGCTTAAAAAGGCAAAGTTCCCCCACTGCAGCCAGGGCCATCTCCAGTCATCCAGATCTATGTCTAGCCATTGGACCCAGATGGTTCTGCAGGGGGAACTTAGGCAGGTAATCTTGTGCAGCCCTCCCTCACCTCAATCCAATTCACGTATATGTCATGGCAGCCCCTAAGGTCATAGTAATCTTCAAGAAAGAAGGAAATAGAACAACAACAAAAATAATCCTCTTGGATTGAGAGTTCATGATCTAATCATCTAAGTGCATTCATTAAAGTTTCCCTGTCAAACTGTAATTATGCCTTTGCACCAAAGAAAGCAATCTGGTTGGCTTCAAATGCCCTTTCCACGGTATTGCCATTTATGCTAGTTGTCATTCACATCATGTACAGGAGAACAAGGAATTGCCACAGGATTGCCATGTCACATGAACACCATGGTGCACTGAACTCCTCTGGGGAAAGGTAATACAACATGACCTGCCCTTCAAGCCTTACTAAACATGACACCGCTCCTTGCACTCCATAGCTCAGACAAACTGGTCTTGTTGATTTGCATGTAAAACCCTCTATTTCCCATCTCCCTGTCTTTGCCCAGGCTTTCTCACCTGTCCTCCATCCAGAGGCCTGGAATGCACTTCCTCCTTACCTCTGTCTCTTAGAATACCTAATTTCTTACAACATTTCACCAAAGTGCTTTTTTCTAGAGAAAACTTTTCCCAATTCCCATGGGGTCCTAGCTTTTTCATCAAAACTACATATTTAATTTATATACTCAAAAGATATATATGCTGTCTCCTCTGAAAGAACAAAGCTTCTCAGGGGTAGAAACAATTTCATTTTTGTCTTTGTATGTTTGGAGCACTGAGAAACTAAGTAAATTAGCAAGGGCCACACACAGCTAAGTATGTGTGGAGGAAGGATTCTGGCCTTCCTGGCTCCACGGCCTACTCTTTATTCACTATGCCAAAATGAATTTAATAAGGCATTTAATAAATTCTTGGTGACCAATTGACAGAAGTACAAAATGTCATTGACCCATAAAAATAACCATAATAAATAATCAGAATTGGAGAAGACAACAACAAACCATGTACTGTCAGTTTTCGTATAAGGGGACACCTCTAGCCTAAAGAAAAACTTGAGACCCTTGACTCCAACTTACCAATTCATGTCTGAGTATGGAAAAAACATATAAATACTGGGCAGTCTAGGTGTTTGTTTGATGAACCAGGAGATTGTCTTATGAAAATCTTTTAAAAATAATAGCACAATCCTGGTAAATTCCCCTGTTACTCAGTATTTTTTTTTTAAATTATTCTCTGAAAACACATGGAAATGACTAGTTCTTTTTAAGTTGAATAAGCAGGAACTGAGAAACTTGAAATTTTCATTTTCATTTTCCTAAACAGGAAAGAAAACCAATAGCTGTACTCCCTAAACCTAAATTCATTTACTCAGAAGGAAAATGTTTTGCCATTCAATACACATAACCCACCCATAAATTAGCACCTTTCCTTCTCCTCCTGTTCTTCTCTCCTCCTGTTCTATTCTAGTTCAGAGCTGTTCACAGGTATCCTCTGCAGCTCTGTGGTAATGTTTCTGGATGAGATTTTTGGCCCTAGTTTGTTCAAAAGGAGGGGTGGCTATAAGCATTTTTTAATTTCACAGTTGGAAACATTTTACTTTACTCTAGGGAATCCAAACTGAAGCAGAATCCAGAACAGAAAACTTGTTTAACTATTAGTTTTACTCAACCTGAAACTGAGCCTGAAATATAATTTGATCCCATCTACCAAACTGAACCCAAAGTAAATCATTTAACTCTGTCTTCGAATGCTGACTCAGTCCTTTAATTCAGTGCAGGAATGATTTCATGCAAGCCATTTAAAAGCAGATGTTGCAAAGATATTTATTTCACATTTTGTACTGAGCTCAATTTCAATTCAATTCAACAATCATTAATTAAACATCTATGATTTGCCAGGTATCCTACAAAGGTGCTGGGGATAAAAGCAAAAATGAAATAATGCCTGTTTTCTGGGAATTTGCATTCTATACGAAAAGGATATGTGCCATAACTGCCTACCCTTGATTATTCCCACTGATTCATGCAGAGACAGCTAAAAGGGGTAGTGGACAGAGCATTTATTTTCAGTGAAGAAGACCCGAGTACAAATTTGGCTCAGACATTTATTAGCTATATGATTCTGGGCAAGTCATCTAATCTTTCTATCTGTCTCAGTTTCTTCTGAAATGTAAAATGGGAATGATAACAATAATAACACCTAATTCACAGGATTGTTGTGAAGATAAAACAAGATAATATTTATGAAGCATTTTGCAATCTTTAAGGCATTATAAAAAGGGAAAGAATTCAGAATGTTGAAACAGAAAAGAAGTAGCCTGGAGGGGGGTCACACTAAATATCATCACAAATCTTCCTTCGCGGTGTTTCCAGATAGCCCATCCATTGGGGTTCTTGCTTGGCTTAAATGGAAAACTCTCCCATGATGAGAGGTTTGAGAAGTCATCCAATACAATCTTTTGTTTCTATGTAATATATACCATACTTTGTTTTGATGTCTTTACACCTAAACTTTGGTTCCTGTCCTGGAAAAAAGTAGAGAAAAACATCAGAACGGGAACATAAGGGCTACTGCAGAAACATGTGAGACTATCCATAGCTAGTACAAACCTGGGCCACCACCTTCATTGGGATTATACAGATGAAGTAGTTACAAATGTTATTCTATTTGGGAAGAATGAGAATATACACTGTTTCTTTCAAGTACAAATAGGAGGAAAATATTAATAGATTCATGTGAGCCTATTATCTAACCTATGAATTGGAAAATTTGGATCAATACATATATCTATACATATACATACACATACCTACATATAACACATGCATAATTATATATATGTACATTTATACACATATACATACATATAATAATGTACATATAACCAAATCTGTATATACTATATTGTGTATCATATGTACCACTTATTAAATATAAATTTATATTTAGCAATAGTATTAAGTAGCATATATATAATTCAGTATATATATGTACTTACATGTATGTAAATGTGTGTATATATAGATACATATACATATACAAACATTCACCATCTCTCTAGATCTACTTCCTAGAAAGAAAAAACAAACCCGCAATAAATAGTTCAAGTCTAAAATGGATTTATAAGCATATCTATTTCCAAGATTATGGGAAACATGGTGTATGGAAAATTTTTTGTTGAAAGGGTTTAAGAAGACAAAAAATGTTTTATTCACTACTGGTAATGGTATGATGTAATGTCAACCTTTCCTGAAAACATTTAGAAATTATGCAAGAAAAATTACCAAATTGTTCATAGACTTTGACTCAGAGATTTCTCATCTGGGACCATGTTCCAAGGTGGTTCAAGAAAAGATTCCTAAGTAGTAAAATGTTCCTAGCAATATTACTTGTAATCAAAAGAAGCTAGAAATAACATATGAAGACAAAAATTGAGAAATAAGTGAACAAAATGTGGCATGTGAGTATTATTGGGCCACCTATAATGATGATTATGAAAAATTCAGAAAAATACAATTAGACTTGTGTGAAATGATGCAGAGGAAAGAAAGAAACCCCTCCCCCCAAATATAGGTAATGAATATAACAAGGTAATTAAGGATAAAACTGAGAAAATAAAACTCAGAACAAATAAGTCAGTGGTATAAGCATAATGTCAGGATTAAAGTAGACATCCCTTTTTATTTGCCATGTAACTATGATCACTTTATCTCTCTGTTTTATCTCAGTTTTCATACCTGTTCTAAAAGAAGGAGCTCCAAACCCTAGATTAGACAATTTCTAGGATACGCTTTGGCTCTAAATCTATAATTCTGTTAATAATCAAATTAACTCTTTTAGGAAAACAGTACTTTTGGGGGAATGATCTATTGTGTTAAAACAAAATATGTCAATCAATTACTGGGAAATGGGATATGACAGATCTCAACACAAAGTGTAACCTGTTTGCCAAAGAGTGAGATCATCACCAAGATGTAACATTTCTGGACAATATATTTATATATTTGTCTGTTAGGAGAAAAAACATTTTCCTCCTATACCCACTAACAAAATTGATATTGATAAAAGTATCAGAATGTTCCATAGAAGAG
This sequence comes from Sarcophilus harrisii, assembly GCF_902635505.1. NCBI lineage: Eukaryota > Metazoa > Chordata > Mammalia > Dasyuromorphia > Dasyuridae > Sarcophilus > Sarcophilus harrisii. The sequence continues at coordinate 66,101,859 of NC_045431.1, forward strand.
AGGAAAAATGCTAACACAGTCCTTTGGAAATAGTTATTGGTCTCAAAAAAAAAAAAAAAAAAGATCACAGCAGTGCTTCTGGGAAAAGTGATAATGATATACAATTCTGCCATAGCCCATTTTCAGGCTCACTGAATGATTTGTATTTTCAGAACATCTCTCTGACTGGCTAACATAAACTTATATTTGCCCACTGAGTTTCTACAGCGTTAAGAAAAGAGTCAACATCTTGCAATGATCCCTGTAAAGAGATGATGGAAGGATTACTGAACGAATGAGCTTCCCTCTCCCCTTCCTCTGTCTGGGGACTCTCCAGGCTGTGAGTCAGGGAGTCACTTAAAAAAAAAAAATTCCCTTAGACCTCTAGGAGTCATGCCCTGGCCACAGAAACCTTAAGTTCTATAATTATTTGTAGTCTGATGCTACAGAAGATTTCCTAAAACTGCTATGCCTTTGATACATGTTATCTCCAGGGATATATATTTTGCAATTTCCAAAATAAACTTTCTGGATATTTCATTTTCTGTTTCAAATGTCTCATGAAGCCAGCAATCAAATGATAAGGTTGGACTAGATCAAAGGTAAAAAAACACTCAAATAGAAACAAGCTACTGAATCATTCTGTAAGGAAGCCCTACTTCTACATACTTGATATGAAAATCACAAACTAGTGTTGTCTATTTCATTGTATTTTTATTTATTTTTTTAAAAATATTTCCTACTAAGGAAAAGGACTCACATGTGCAAAAATGTTTTTGGCAGCCCTTTTTGTAGTGTGAAGAAACTGGAAACTGAGTGGATGCCAATCAGTTGAAGAATGGCTGAATAAATTATGGTATATGAATATTATGCAATATTATTGTTCTATAAGAAACAATTAGCAAGAGAATTTCAAAAGAAGCCTAGAGAGACATACATGAGCTGATGCTAAGCAGAACCAGGAGATCACTGTACATGGCAACATCAATATTATATGATGATCAATTCTAATGAACATGACTCTTTTCAACAATGAGATGACTGATGCCAGTTCCAATGATCTTGTGATGAAGAGAACCATTTGCACCCAGAGAGAGGACTGTAGGAACTGAATGTGGATCACAACATAACATTCTCACTCTTTTTGTTGTTGTTTGCTTGCATTTCATTTTCTTACTCATTTTCTTTCCTTTTTGATTTGATTTTTCTTGTGCAGCAAGAGAATGATATAAATATGTTTACACATATTGGATTTAACATATATTTTAACATGTATAACATACTGGATTGCTTGCCATCTAAGGGAGGGATGGGGGGAAGGAGGAGAAAATCTGAATCACAAGGCTATGCAAGGATCAATGCTGAAAAATATCTGTGTATATGTTTTGAAAATAAAAAGCTTTAAAAAAAAAAAAGAAAGAAAGAAAAAAGAAAAAAAAATGTCCTACTTTCTTTTTAATCTGATTCTGGTCATGCTCAGGAATGTTGTAGATCACACCTCTTCCAGTTCTAACCATGATCCTCTCAAGTCAATCAATCAGCCTCCATTCTATGTCTACTATGTATTGGGCACTTAAGCATCTGAGATACAAAAACAATGTTCAACAGTTTCATTCTCAAGGAACTGATTATATCTATGATTCAATGAATAATTCTTATAGGTCAATATTTTAAAGTTCTGTAATTTCAACAGTTCAGGTACCCTCTTTACCAAGAGAGATTGCTACTTCCTCCAAATTTTAGTAACTTTTTGTAAGCATTCAATTCCCATGCATTTATTAAGCATTTACTATGTACCAGTCTTTGTGCTAAAAGATAGGGATACAAAGAAATAAACAAAAAATAGTCCTTGACTTCAAAGAACTTATCTTCTAATAGAGAAGACAACATATATACATTAGAACATACAGATACATTCAGAACAGATGAAAGGCACTTTTTCTAGTGCCTCACTAGCAGCTGTGAGGATAAGAAAGCCCTTCTAGATGAAGGGACACTTGGAAGTTGTCAGGTCTAAATAAATAAAAATATCCCCAGAGGCTAAATTTCTAGTGATAAGCATCTCTAAACTTGGCTAGGCTGATCCTTGAATGCAGACACATGCTATATTGACAGTCTTGCACTCAAAATTTTCCCAGATTGGTTGAACTTGTTAGAACTTGATGCTTCATTCACTAGTGTTATTCAGAATCTTTCCACAGTCCAATAAGGCATCCAGAATAGACTTTAGTAGTTAAAGTTCTAAATAATGAACCCCCTTTGGGGAATCACTAATATGAGAGATGCTCCACATTTTAGAAATGAGAAAACTGAGGCTTAAGGATGGAGTGGTTTAGGACTGGATAGCTGTGTTGGTGTTGGGAGTTAAATCCTGTTCTTTACTCCCAAAACAAATTCTGGTTGAAGTACAAGATAATTTTAATATGGTCCTACCTTTTTTTGTTGCTGTTGTTGCTTACTTCTATTCATTATTGAACAAATAGAACTGATTTGGTTCTCTCATTGTTGAAGAGAGCCATGTCCAGATCTGATTTTTCTTGTGCAGCATATGAAATGTGGAAATATGTTTAGAAGAATTATATGTTTAGTCTATATTGGATTTCTTGCTGCAAGGGAGGGAGGGGGAAGAGAGGGAGGAAAATTTGGAATACAGACTTTATTGAGAATGAATGTTGAAAATTGTTTGCACATATTTTGAAAAATAAAAAGCTATTAGTATAAAAAATAACATGGTCCCTACTTTTTTAGATATTATAGCACTTGGCCATGAGGAAAGGACAAGAGAGGTAAAATATATATGTGATGATTCTAGTGTCATATATATATATATATATATATATATATATATATATATATATATATATTTGAGGATGAGGGGACTATACATGGCCAAGATTTTTAATCTTTTTCTGAGATCTAGAACCCTATGATTGATTATTTATCTGATTTTCCAAGATTCATTCCCCATCTTCCCCCTCCTCCATGTCCATAGGACATATGTATAATTTCATGAAAGATTACATATTTAGAGCTGGAAGGGACTCAAAAGTTACTGAAGCTAATGCCACTCATTTTACAGAAGAAGAAATGATTTCTAGAGAAATAAAGTACAAAGTCACCCATGAAGTTATTTAGAAAGGACTTAAGTGCAGATCTTCTGATCCCAAATCCAAGGTTCCTACCACTGGGTCACCCAGGATCCTAAATGGTTGAAGCCAACTCAAATTCATTTTGTTTGAAGAATTTTCTGAGCATTTTCTAACAGTCCTTGTGAACAATGGTTACCACATACATTGTTGGGGAAACCAGCACTGGACATCACTGCTCTGCAAAGCTCCTTCGAATGATGCCCTTGGAATTATGAGCACACGTTTATCAATAATGTGAGTTTTGGTTTCTTCACTTTGAACTTGGAGAAATCCAATCAATCTTCCTATATTTTAGTCTTCCACGATGGCAGTTTAGCAAGGATCTGATTTTTCCTACTAATGTATTCTATTCATAGATTGATTCTTGACACTTTCTTAGCTTGGCCCTTAGAGTTAGTGGTGGGAATTGAGTCCTCTTTTTTTTAATAGCTTTTTATTGACAAAACATATGCATGGATAATTTTTCAACATTAATCCTTGCAAAACCTTCTGTTCCAACTTTTCCCCTCCTTCCCCCCACCCCCTCCCTTAGATGGCAGGTATTCCAATACATGTTAAATATGTTAAAGTATATATTAAATCTAATATATGTATACATATTTATACAGTTATCTTGCTACACAAGAAAAATCGGATGGCAATTCAGTCTTCTTAACGAATTTGGGATTACTTGAAGACTTATCCTCAAAGTCACAATGTAGCCCTGGCTATTACCACTGGAACTATAATAAAAAAGAAGCACTTTTTTGCATGCAATTGTCCTATTTTATTCATGTGCTGTATGTGTATGCACATGAAATGAATTATATGTGTAAACATATACCTCTGATGCTTACATCAGCTATATGGTCTTTAGCAACTTACTTCAACTGCCTCTGATCCTCAGTTTCCTCATGTGTAAATATGAGGGACTTAAGATTAGACCTTTGAAATTGCTTCCAGTTCAAAATCTATGATTCTACAATCCAGACACACAAAGTAAAGATCTTATAAAGAAAATCATTATATAGCTTTTTTTTTTTTTAAAAACAAAGGAACCACAAATAGCAGAATATGCAGAAGGAATATTCTCATTAAAAGATCACAGGATCTTAGTAATCTCACTGGATTCTAGCCCAACACTGAAGGGGAAACAGGATTGCCAGTCATATAATTAGTATGATTTGTCAATTAGCTTTCATTGCTTCTTGTTCTCATTAGTGCAAAAGCATCAGATGGAATTTGGCCACTGTCTTCTTCAAGAGCAGTTATCTGGGTATATATCCATATCCATATGGGTACACACACACACACTCACACACATACATACACACACACACACACACACACACACACACACACACCCCTAAAGAAAAAATAGAAAAGTTAATTTACATGATTTTAAATTAAAACCAATAGTTAAGGCAACCTTGTTTTTCAAGCTGGTTAGTAATTGTGTCAACTAGACATTGTGTTAGAGTGGGAGGTTTGTTTTTTTTTAAGATAATCCCTGTCCTCAAGAAGCTTATGTTCTACTAGAAGTGATTATGTGGGTCCTGAAGCAGAGAGAAAGGAATATATAATATAACATCATCTATAGCGTTACATTTTGGATTTTTTTTAAAATCTGAATCATGCTTGTCATCAGTCATTGGACAAAATGTGTATATTCCATTCTTCGTGTACAAAAGGGTATTAACCCTGTTTATCCCAAGGGATAATACAAAATTATTGCTCCCAGATCCTTTCCACCCACCAGGCATTAGATCTGCCAGAACTCTACGTAGGGTTTTTTGTATTTTGGGTAAACACCACTAACCATGCCCAAGACAAACATCCTGAAATTTAAGGTGAGGAAGGGTGGAGCAAGGATATGGTGGAGAGACAAGTCCCTGGAGAACCTGCTGGAAAGACTGTGAGGTGGGAAGGAGGGCACAAGACAGAATGGGAGAAAAACATGTTCCCAGCTCACCATCATCACAGGGCTTCACCTTCCTACCGCAACTAATGATTCTTGGTAACTAGATGCTAATTAGCATCAGCACAGCTAAAACCTTGTAAAAGCTCTCAAAACCCTAAATACCACATGTTGGCACTAAGCTTTAGTAATCTCCCTAGCTCTCTATCCAGTCCCCTAGCGCTCCTACCCAGCTTCTGATATCTCATAAAACTACCAAAAAATCCTTTAGAAACACAGTTCACAGACACACTTTCTTTGCTTCTGCCGCAAGTCCTTCCAGCCATGGTCCCTTTTTTTAGAATAAGCCAAAGTTCAACTGGGCTTCAGTGCTGCTGGGTTAGCACATGTCAAGAAGGTAAAATACTGTCCAAGTTGAGACCACGGTGCACTATTAATAACTGCTATTTTACAGCAGCTAACAGTAGGCTGTTTGGATTACTGGGTTTTTTCCTGTCTTGGGAGGCTGCTTGAATGACATCTCCCACCTCATTGCTGATCTCTCACCTAAGCCCATTTTACAAAAGACATGATGGGACACAGATAAGCATGACCTCTTACCTGTGCTCATGTGGGCATGAAAAGTCAACAAGACACGTCTCCAGGGGAATAACAGAAATGAAGCCAATAATTTCAGCTACTCTAAATAGGAATCAATTCCAAGTGCTCCGATGATTGCTTCATTGTTTAAAAATAAAAAGTATTCAAAGCCAACAAACACATTACACATACACACACACACAGAGCTACAACCTAATCTAGTCTATCAATTTCAACTGCAAGCAGATGAATGTAAAGGGTTTTCTTATGGGTTCTGATACTTTGCAAAAGCCTTAAATAAAGTGTGATCTCACAGGATCTCAAATCTTATAGACATGAAAGAAAAACTGTTCATAATTCATCCTTGATAGTCTTAGAGAAAGCTACCATACTCTTTTTTCCTTCAAGGATCTTAATAAGAAGCAATTAAAATGTTAATTAAGCCAACTTAACCTTTGTAAATTGTGATGTTCTTCACTCACACACATACATGTGGGTGCTCGCCCAGGGTAAGGACACATTTTTCTAGGCTTCTCAGAGGCATGAGGTGGTTCAGGGAATTAGATCTGGAATCAAGAAAACCTCAGTTCAAATTTGACCTCATATACTTTCTAACTGTGTGTGAACCTAGGCAAGTTCTTTAATCATGTTTACCTCAGTTTCCTCATCTATAAAATGAGCTCGAGAAGGAAATATCAAACAATTCCAATATCTCTGCCAAGAAAACTTCAGGGACAGTATTGGAGTGTGATGCTGTCATCAGGATCACAAAGAGTTGGACACAACTGAACAACCAAGAGTCAGAAATGGGAAATAGAAAGAGGATGGATTAAGAATCAGGAGATGTGAGTTCAAACTCTGATTGCTCCAGTTATTAAAAATTTTCTTCCCAAATTATCTGTGTATATGTTTTATCACCCTAATATAGAATATAGAATATAAGCTTCTTGACAGCTAAAAGGCCATTTTTCTTATATTTTTATTTTTTATATCCATAATATGATACACAGTAGGCTCTACATAAATATTGGATGAATTCAATTTAAAAAATGACATTTACTAGTTCTACCTTTATGAGAAAACCATTTCACCTTTTGGGGTATATTTCCTTATCATAAAAATGGAAATAATATCTGTATTGCTAACACAGATACTTTTTTTGAGGAGGTATACTATAGACCTTAAAGAACAGATGAGATATGTTAACCATTATCTAAACCACATTAAATTTGTAAAAAAAAGAAAAAAAAAAGAAAAGAAAAAGAAAAGAAAGAAAAGAAAAGAAAAGAAAAGAAAGAAAGAAAAGAAAAGACAGGCACATGGATATATTGTTGTACAGCTGTGAACATGTCAAGTCATTCTGGAAAACAACTTGGAATTCTGCCAAGAAAATAACTAAAATTTTAGTCTGTGATTTCTGATGCCCATTTCTAGGCATATGTTCCCAAGAAGGTCAAAGATAGAAAGATCCATGTATATATAGATATAGATATAGATATATAGTGACATGTTTGTAGTAACAACGAACTTGAAACAAAGTAGATGCTGATTCATTGGGGAATGTATAAATAGTGATACATAAATATAATAAAAGAATTACTCTCTTATTAAGAAACAATGAACATGAAGAATGCACTGAAGAATGAGAAGATACACAAACTGATGCAAAGTGAAATAAGCAGAACTAGGAAAATAATATATACAATGATCACAACAGTGTAAATGAAATTTATAGAGTTCCATGAAATTATTGTATCCAAGCTTGGACACAAAGAAGTGAGAATGTCATATACTTTAAAAAATAATATCTGTAATATAGAAACAATAAAATCAAGTTTATACAATCTTCATTTATTAAGATGCCAAAAATCAAATGCATGCAAATTTGAAACGCATTTTTTAAAAAGGTGATTAAGGGTGATTCTTAAAATACTTTTTCTTTGGAGGGGGTGTTTATCATAAAATCTATTTCTTTTTCTTTGATACTTGACTACATTTATGATCCCTGTATTGCTCTTCCTGACCTGTATTCTATGTATTCCCTTCTGAAAAGAATAGAATTACACTTTCCTAGGACTTTTCTTTTGGCTGCTACCTTTATTCTAGAGCACGGCAAATGGTGATTGACAGGGAACTGCATTCCATTACACACGGAAGGAACCTCAAACTTCATGTAAGATAAATGGGGTACAATTCCTCTGGGCCCATGGGTGAAACTTCAACGTGAATATTCAATAATAATCCATCTATTTCTCTGATTCATAAGTGATTTCAGGGGTCTCTTGTTTTATTACCATAGACAAAGAGAAAAGATCATTATGGGTTTCTCCATAATGCTTCTCCAAATGTAAAAAATAAAATAAAACCAAACCAAATTCTGCTTTATTTAAACGCAACCATTCTCAGATTTGTTGAAAATTGCAAATACAATGAAAATCTCTCCTTGTGGAATTATCAGTGATGATCACAGTCATACAGATTATAATAGTATTGCAGAATCAGTGTGATGCAACACTTAGACTTGTTACTAAAGACAGTTTCAAATCCAACCTCTGACATTTGTATGATCGTGAGAAAATGACAACCTTTAGCTAAAGAGCCCCAATTTTTTCATTTGTGAAATAAAACTAAAAATATCCACATCTACCTTTAAGTGTAGCTTTGCATCTATAATGGGATAATGTACATATAAAATATTTTGCAAATATTAAAACACTTTATGAAATGTTAATTTTTATTATTATTAACTCAGTTCATAATATTACTGCTACTAACAACTAGCTGAATTTATAAAGAGCTTAAGGGTTTAAGTAATGCCTTATCTATTATCTCCTTTTATACTCACAAGCTCCTGTGAAACTGGTACATAGACTCAACACATACTTGTTTAATAAATATTAAAAAATATATAAAAATATTAATAATATACTGATGTAATGTATTTACAAATTTTGATTGACTGATCGTAAATATGGTATTAACTCTATGAGGTTCTTCAATATACTCAGGGTCACAAAGCTAGAAGGCAGAGTTGTACTCACACTGATGGAAAAAAGTATTAAGGGCCTCGGGTATTAATAATGAACTCAACTCACTTTCTGACAAAATAAAATTTCTCTTGTTATTTTATTTATTTTCTCTGATAGCTAAGGGATTTTAGAAGCTATCTAGACCTACAGCCTCATTTCAGAGATGAGGAAACTGAAGCCTAGGATAATTTTTGGCTTGTCCAAGATCCCAGAAGCTGTAAGAAGCAAAGGTGGAATTTGGATCTAGGTCCTAACATCATCTATCCCCTGTCATCCAATGCAGGTTTTATTTTTATTTGGTTTTTCCAAGTAGTTTCTATTTTGGGTGTTTTCTCCACTACTAGTTTTTCAATCTTTCTCTGCTTGTATAAAATCAAGTTTTTCTAATGTAAATGAATTTTTGTCTGGTTTGTGACACTTTCTTACTTTTGAGTAATTTTCTCATTGATGCTCTGGCTGTGTGTTGCATGATGGTCACCATGTGACAAATACAATGCATCCAGCCATGTTTACTAGTTAGGGTTTATAAAAGAGTTCCTCCTGCTTAAGATTCAGAGTTGAAAGCCTTCTTAGAATTCAAGTCCCACTCCACTCCACCCCACCCCTTTTTTAACAGAAGTGGCAACTGAAGGCAAGGCCAAAAGAGGTGGCCAGAATTTGAACTCAGATTTTCCAAACATAAGTCCATTAAATAGCAACGACAGTGATAACAAAAACAATAATAGTATTTATATATTATTTTATGGTTTGCAAAGTGTTTTTTACATGGTATCTCATTTGATCCTCACAAAAATTATTTAAAGTAAAATATACGTTGCACAATACCCATTTTACATATGAGAAGGAAACTGAAACTCAGAAAGGAACACTGATTTGCTCCCACAGCAAATAAATGTTAGAGAAGATATTTCAATCCTGTCTCCGAGTTAAAGGCTCTTTCTCCTACAGTGAAGTACCTAGCCCTGCAGATAATGAATGCTGTTGCATATATTCAAGTTTGTTCTTTTAAAAGTTATAATCATAAAATATGAGCATTAGTTCCAGCTCAATGGAAATGTACAGTATGAATTCAAATAAAGTGACCAATTCACAAGATTCATTATTGGCACTGATGCTAGAGCCAGTCTCTATTGGCCTAATGGGATTTTTCCCATGTAACCTTGATTTGGTACTTTTATTTATCATTATATATAATGCCTAATCAGTGGAAATCTGCTGAACAGAAAAATCAATAAATTCTTCTCCCTTCCTGCCAACCCTCCCTATTACATGCACATACACTCTGATAATCTATAACCGTAGCCCTGCACTCCTCACCCAAACAGATTCACGACAGAGGAGAGAACATAGACCACACACAAGTCCAAATCAGACCCAACTTTCCCGCTCTCCTTCGGATTCCATCCACTCTGTCCAAATGACCCTGGAGCATTTGGGAAGACTCAAGATGTGTGTGGACACTGTGTGCAGCTGGAGTGGGAGCCTCTTAGGAGGAGTGGAGTTCACTTGGCCCCACGCCCTGGGAAACTTGCAGGAGGCATCTCATCTCATAAGCTAATGTTAGCTGGAAGAAGAGAATACTGAAGCTTCCCCACTTGACTTTTATTTTCAAATACCAGCCATGCTTTTCTTTACAGGCAGCTAACTAAGTGTTTGGGATTGTGGAATTGGGAAGATCTGAGTTTGAATCACATCTCTGACAGAGCTCTGTGACCCTGGGCAATTAATTCATTTGTCCTCCACAGTCTTAGTTTGCTCATCTGTAAAAAGAGGGTAGCAATAATTCTTACCTCACTGTTGTTAAAAGGATCAAAATAGAAAGAAGTAACACACACAAGATACTTTACAAACATTAAATTGCTATTTATATATAAATACCAGCAATTGCTCTTTTCTCTCACAGCCACTGTGATTTGGTTAGTGAGAGATAAGGAGATCACTAGATCAGAGCCACAAGGGACCTGAGAGATAATCCAACCACCTCATTTTAAAGAAAATGAAACTGAAGCCTAGCGGGGTTAACTGACTTATCAGGATCACACATGTTTTGTAAAGTTGCTTCAGTCCTGTCTGATTCTTCATGACTCCAATTTGCGGTATTCTTGGCAAAGATACTGATCATTTCCTTGCCCAGTTCAAGTAAGATCCTGTGGGCAATGACCACCCTATTTGTTTTTCCAGTTTATACCTCCTCCTCTTCTGTCTTCCTTCTCCTTCTCTCTTTAAATCTCTCTCTTTCTCCTGTCTCTCCCTTCATCCTCCTCTCTCTGTGTCTATCTCTTTTGTTTCTCTCTTTTTCACTATCTCTCTTTCTTTCTCTCTCTCTCTTTCCTTCCCTCTTTCTTCCTCCCTCCTATCCTTTTTTTCTCCCTTCTATTCCCTCTCTGCCCCCTTTCTCTCTTTCACAAAGGCTTCCATGGTCCTTGCTTCATGAAAGATCAATCCACTCAGGAAAACCACATATATATTCAGCAGTTAGTTTCCCATAAAGCCCTTTGAGATATTCATACTTGTAATCTGGAGCAATAAGAAAGGAAAGCAGAAGTGGGTTCTTGAACAAGGCAGGAAGATAAAGAGGCAGCTGCAGAAGAGAAAAGGGCATTCAATAAGGAGCAAGGTAGATAGATCTCTAAATTCTAATAGCCAAGCTGAATAACCCAGAAGATCAAAAGGGCCTGACATCTCCAGTTAGAGGTTGAAGAAAAGAGAAGTATACAGAGTTGAAAGGGAAAAACTGGGACTGAGGGCAAAGGTCCCTTGGATAAGGGAAGTGGAAACCCTGGCCCATAGCAGTGGGCAGATCTCTGACAGATGATGAATCATGAGTATCAACCAATGAAGAAAAGACCCAAAGATCCAAGTTCTAACCCCATCACCACTCCTACCCAGATCTTTAACTTTGAATTAACCATTTAAATTTTTTTTTTAGTTTCATGAGAAGAGAATAAGGCTAAAGCTCTTTTCCACTCCTAATATTCTATGGACTATATCCACTCTACCATTCAGCCCACTAAGTGACTAACATTGTTTGACCTCCCTAGTAGATCAAGTCTTGCATATTAACCAATATGTTTTTATTTTTCAATATATAAGATTTGAGGTGCTGAAAAGTCACACGTAGAAAAGATACAATCTTTTGCCCGGAGGAAATCATGCACTTCCACTAACACAAAGTTCTTTCCAAATATATAACTTCTAGATCTTTTTCCTTCCTGATTTTAACCATCATAAGGAATATAGAGTATTTTCAATACATGCCATCAAAATTTCCTCTATATTCAGCTGTCACTCTTAAGAAGCTTTCCCAGATACTTCACTTCAATTTAGTAAACGTTTATTAAGTGCAAACTACATGCCAGACACTGTGCTAAGTGCTGGGGATACAAAAAGAGATAAAAGACACTTTTCCCTTGATTTAGCTCTCTTCTCCACCATCTCAATTTATCTTCACACTTCTAGTTAACCTATCTTTTGGGGAGGAGGGTGGAAGATTCTAATGAGGAAAACTCCCTCCAGAAATTCTTAGTACTTAAGAGTCCTACTCAGAGGTGAAAGACTTGCTCAAGATCATACAGTCAATATGTGTGCCAGTCAGTATGGCAGGACTTGCATCCATTTCTTTTTTTTTTCAGTCTAGATTCCACAATTTCATAAGTAGAAGTCACTCCCTGAAGTTTTCCCAATTATACAGTTTAGGATCTATCCCTCAGTTTAGAGTTGGGTCACCAGAAGGGTAAGTGCTATCTTTCCCAGAGACACAGAGCCACTTGGGGATCAGAGTTGAGAACTAAACCTCAGAATTTTTTTGTTCCTTCTTGTGATAATCAAAATATAATCCTCTACCCTTTGGAGTAATTTATATCCTTTTATCATTGGTTACCATGAGTGTCTACATTTATTCTTTGCTTACTCAAATTTTAAAAGTTTCCTCATTTCCTAGAAAGGCTCTTATTGATTTTAATTGCTGCAGATCTTTAAGTCCCTTTCAGTTATTGCTTAAAGAAAACCAGTTACTCCTGTTGAATGAAAAACTAAAAATCTCTCCAATCCCATTAGATAAGCCTCCCATAAATCTTCAGTATAATCGACCAACAAAGAGATGTAATTTTTTCCCTTTTTTGCCAGATCCTTATGAAATCATTGGATCATTGACATTAAGGGACCATAGAGTATTTAGTCCAACCACCTCATTTTAAACAGAAAGAAACTGGGATCTAGAGATCTTAAGTGGCTTATCCAGGGTTACAAAGGTTTTATTGTTGTTTCACTTGTGAATGACTTTTTATAAGCTCTTCTTTTGGGGGTTCCCTTGGCAAAGACACTGGAGTGGTTTGACATTTCCTTCTCCAGTCACTTCATAGATGAGGATTTGAGGTAAACAGGATTAAGTAACCTGCTCAGGGTCACAAAGTTTATAAATGTTTGAGGCTGGATTTGACCTAATGAAGATGAGCCTTCACTGATTCCAAACTCAGAGCTCTCGTTGCAAAGTTCAGATTTGGACCCAGGTACCATTACTCCAAATTTATTACTCCTCTTACTATACTGCTACATCATGCTGTGTCCCTTGAGCTTGGTGAACTGGAGGAATGGGCAGGGGAAGCATTAAGAACTGAAGAGATCAGGAACGGCTTCCATTTAAAGGTTAGCTCTTCAGTTTGGAACTGTGCTCAAAAAGTTATCAAACTGTGCATACCCTTTGATCCAGCAGTGTTACTACTTATATCCCAAAGAGATCATAAAGAAGGGAAAGGGACCTACCTGTATGTGCACGAATGTTTATGGCAGCCCTCTTTGTAGTGGCTAGAAACTGGAAATTGAGTGGATGCCCATCAGTTGGAGAATGGCTGAATAAATTGTGGTATATGAATATTATGGAATATTATTGTTCTGTAAGAAATGACCAACAGGATGATTTCAGAAAGGCCTGGAGAGACTTACATGAAATGATGCTGAGTGAAATGAACAGGACCAGGAGATCATTATATACTTCAACAACAATACTATATGATGACCAGTTTTGATGGACCTAGCCATCCTCAGCAATGAGATCAACCAAATCAATTCCAATGGAGCAGTAATGAACTGAACCAGCTACGCCCAGAGAAAGAACTCTGGGAGATGACTAAAAACCATTACATTGAATTCCCAATCCCTATATTTTTGCCCACCTGCATTATTTATTTCCTTCACAAGCTAATTGTACAATATTTCAGAGTCTGATTCTTTTTGTACAGCAAAATAACAGTTTGGTCATGTATACTTGTTGTGTATCTAATTTATATTTTAATATATTTAACATCTACTGGTCATCCTGCCATCTGGGGGAGGGGGTGGGGGGTAAGAGGTGAAAAATTGGAACAAGAGGTTTGGCAATTGTTAATGCTGTAAAGTTACCCATACATATAACCTGTAAATAAAAGGCTATTAAATTAAAAAATAAATAAATAAATAAAGGTTAGCTCTTGAGTTGAACTTTAAAAGTAGCTATGGGTCTCAAAAGAGGTGCTTCCGGAGTCAACTCTTACCAGGTAGGACTAATGGACACCTGCCCAATTATCCTAGACTCAAAGCCCATCTTTCTGTTTTCAGATTGAGGAGACAATACTCAAAGATCCTTAAACCAATCTTTCTGTTCTATCCCTGACACTGTGAATTTCCAATCAATGCTACACCACCACATCCATGTTTCATATACCATAATAACCCTAAACAATCCCCACCATCACCTTATGAAAGGATCATTTTGGTCACATAACAGTGAGTCCTTCCTCTGAATAACAGAGAAGAATTGTGCTCTTGATTCAATTTCATTGTTTTATTTTTACCATGAGCTATAACAACATCTTACATTTCCATAAGATTTACAAAATCTGTATGTGTTATGCTCTTTGGTCTTGAGAAGAGCATGTGAAATAGTTTTAAATATTATACCCATTGAAAGATAAAGAAACTGAGGCTCAGAAAAGTTAAATTACATTGCACAGGGAGGTACTTGATTCCCTACACTTATCTGCTTTTGTTTCCTTCTGAAATTACCATATCATTAATTTATCTATTCCTTTATCTATCTATCCATACATCTATTTATTAATTTATCATGTACATTTATTTGTGTCTATTTCATCTCCCTCAATAAAAGGTAATTTTCTTGAAAGGAAATACTGTTTCATTTTTATCATTATATCCCCCATGTACTTGGCATATAGTAGTTGCTTAATACAAGCTTGTTGATTGATTGAGCTAGGCAGCTGGGTCAAAGGAAACCTCAAATCATCCATTTGTTTCAATTTTCTTCTCTAACAAATCACACAGAAGTTTACACAACAAATCCCAAAACGTTTTGATTGAGGACCTCACCCTTCTCTTCCCTTCTGGTCATCAGTCTAATTATTGATAAAATAACCAAGAAACTGAAAGCATAAAGAACAAGAAGAAAAGCAAGGAGCTTGAATTTTCAATTAATTAGCAAAGTTTTCAGAGCACATATGTTCAAAATACACTTGTAGGCCCTGAGTGAGAAAACATAAATAAAACTTGGTTATCTGACCTCAAGGAGCTTGCAGTAAGAGTAGATAATCCACAAATTAGATAATCATTATCTCAAAACTGATTTTTAACAAACTCTGACTTGAGGGTCTTCCTAGAACCAAAATAATAAAAAGATAACGAAATGAAAAAATCAGAGGCAAAGAATTAACAATTTATCAGATGGTTAGTAAATGAATATGGCAGTATTCTCTGTTCCAGCCGCTGAGATGATACCATTTTTCCTACAGTTAATCAATATTTCTGATGAATGCATTAGGCATTCATCCCCTTATTCTATCTTGTATTTCCCTGTTTCCAAAAAGGAAGGAAACGCTTCCTATAAGATAAGTCTTATTCAGGGTTTTATGGGATAGACTCAGACCCTTAATACCAATGTGACTTTGGGCAAGTCACTTAACCCAATTTGCCTCAGTTTCCTCATCTGTATAATGGGCGGGAGAAGGAAATGGCAAACCAAAAGCTGTTTTAATAAAGATAAGAGGTCAGAAATGATGACCCATAAAGAACTGATCTCAACCACCCCCTCCCAAAGTACAGCCACAAGATACATTCTTATTGTTTTGAACAACAAGGACAATAATTCTTGGCAAATCTTTTGTTCTGTTTTGATTTCATCTATTGTTAATCCTGTCAAACAGAGCAAATAGCAATCTAATGAAAAGCTGAGTAGTGAATGTTCTTGCAACCACAGCAGTTGCAGAACTAATAAATGCTTCCCACTCTTTTTAAAAAGCTCATTAAAAGACTATCAGTCTTAAAAGAATAGTTTTCACCTTCAGTGTCTCTTTACCCATTAGGGAGAGGAAACAGCAGAGCTCTGAATGACACTGCTCCAACCGCCCTGAAGGTTACTTTTAATAAATGCTTGTTGATTGATTGACAGATTGGCTCCAAAATCAGTTATCCTTGGTATTTTCCATCCTAATTTCAGGTTACATCAGATCCATCAGTCATAAGAGAAACCAAATCTTCCAGGTTTATTCTGCTGGAAAAATAATGGTCACTGAATCACATAGGCTTCCAAAACATATGTGATGTCTGTAGATTATAAAATTGTCTTGCTGAAGGAGTAACAATATTGCACAAAATTTAGAAGTGATTTTTAAAAAAGTTGACAGTTTAATGTGATAATATTATATCCAGCGCTATTAATTATGTATGTGGCTTATGTGCTTTTACTATTATTTAACAAGATCTAGGATAAAATTTAGAGAAAAGAATGAGGAACTGTGGGTAGACTGACACTACTGCTACTAGTAAAATTAGAGACAAATTTAAACTTGGTGAAGGGGGCGGGGAATAACACTAAATTGAACTAACGGACTAGGATAGAGTGAGTTCCCCTTTACCTGGAGGGTAGGATATGAGAAGGCTGTTTTCAAGCAAAGTCTAAATGCTACTTTTCACACAGCTTGGATTGGATTGTTCCTGAGGTACCTTCCAACTCAGAAATTCTATGATTCTGTGGCTTTTAGTAGCTACTATTCCTGATACACACACGTATCTGTGAATCTGTATGTATAGTATCTATGTAAATACATATACATTTATTCAATATTTCAATACTTTCATTAATGGCAGTCCTCCTTCCATTGGTGAGACTCAATAGCTCTCTGTCCTTTATAGAGTTGATGCTGTGGTCAAAAAAGAAACCGGAAACCAGTGGTCCAATTTCTGTGGATGTGTCTGGAGACTTATTCAATATTGTTTCCTATATTTTAAGGTAGCTCTTTTTTATTCCTCAATCTTCTTCAGTTAAGCTAATTAATCCTGATTCTGTTCAGATGATCCTCAAAATACAGACCCAGCTTCCTACAATACTGTCGTACTCAAAACACAGACTATATACTTCATACCATAGATGCCAGTACTTTCTATTCTGGACCACAGAATTGTTCTCCTCCACAATATGTTTTATGGATAACTTTTATTACCATCATTATCATTGGTTGTTATTATTTAGATTAACTGAAAAGATAGACCTACGGGTTGCACTTGGCTACCACACAGGGATTTCAAGCACAATTCTCTTTTAGTCTCAATGCCTTCCCCTCTTACTTGTTTCCTATTTATCCTGTTTGTACATTTATTCTGTTTATACATGGTTGTTTATTTGCCTGAGGGTAGGGATTATTTTTTAACCCTTTCCCTATTTCTATAGCTCATCACAGTGCCTCAGACATAGTAGGTGTTTAATAAATGTTTATTCACTAATTGTTTATTGTTTATTTGGAATCTTCTATGGGTACTGTAGAAACTTACAGGAACCCCCATTCACTTGCCTGAACATCTTGGTAGGACTTTTACTTTGCTAGAATGGGCAATTTATATCATGAAGAGAACTTTAGTGGTAAGGAGATATACACATACACACACAAAACACATACACACATTTTAACAAATAATAAATCAATACTCAGTCTTTAATGGGAAGATTATGGTTTAAAATATTACTTCAATATTAATTTTAAAAGTCACCCCAGGGATATGTTTGCAGATAATCTAAAATTAACAATGAAGCCTGAAAAGTATCTGTGCAGGCACTAAGTATGTTGATACCTAAATTCTTATTAATTAGTTAACTTCTTTCTTTATATCATATATCATATTATCCCAATGAAATACTAAAAGCTAGCTTAGGACTATAAGGTTTACAAGTTACTTGATACATACATATATATATGCACATATATATATATATATATATACACATGTATGTATCTATCTATCATATCATTTAATTATCCCAATTCTACATATGATAGTTTGATATAGAAATTTGTCTCACCCTATAAGGAAGTAGGAGGGGAAAGGGGAAATGAAAGAAGAAGGCTAATAGAAGGGAGAGCAGAAGTAGAAGGGGAAAAAGACAAAAAAGAGGGGAGGGGCAGAAGGGAGAAAGTAATGGTCAATACCAATTTTACAGATGAGGAAACTAGTAGCTAAGAATCAGATAGTATTTCACTCGTTTTGCAGGTGGAAAATATGTTTTAATCATATTTTTGTTGGGAGACAATACAATATGGTGTAAAGAGTCATGGATCTAATATTGGAGGACCTGGATCAAAATCCTAACTCTCATCCTTACTACCTATGTGACTGTGGGCATGTTCCTCAATTTCTATAGATCTCAGTATTCTCACAGATGCCAGGGAACTGACTACATGATCTTTAAGAAGGTTTGACATTGCTTCCAAACTGTTTGCTTCCCATCCCAGGACCTACCTAGTTCTATGTCCCCATTTTGTTCAAAGTGACTGATCCTAAGATATATAGCATTCTTTTCTTGAACATTATTGATGAATTTCTTCCATCCTTCTATTGAAAGAGTTAATTCTGAGTTGCTTCTATTTATACACATATACAAATATCTAAAGGATAAATGGTTTCTTCAGTATGGGGTACTCTAAAATGGTGAGAGAATGTTACACAAACGTTACACAGAGATTAGGTAGGATGAATTGAGATCTACATTGTTGGAGGGGAGTCTCATATCAATGGGAGGACAAATCTATTGCTGTATGACATAAAGGACTTTAAAGATCCATCAGTCAATTCAGTAAAAAACATAAATATAAAGACATTTAATAAATACTGACCAATCCTTTTGCAGGGTGTGCATACATGGACATGTGTGCTATATATATGTGTGTGTCCTTTTTTTTAGAATGCAGACTTCTAGAAGTCAAGGATGGTACTAATTTAATGTGTTCTCCCTGCAGATCAGTGGTACGGTCACACTAATAAATAAGGAGATGTTTCCTGAGACATATGTATTCTGTGTACCTTACATATATTCAGTAGAGAGCATTACATAAATGCAAATGCTGATGAAAGGTATTGTATCATCTCCTGACATTACTTAAGCTGCCATATGGCTTATCTGGGGAGAAAAGGCGAGTCAACGGTACAGTGTGGTGACCTCCTTTCCAAAAGAACAATATTTCCAGGAAACCTGGGGAAAAAATTAAGCCATACATACTTCATCTTTCCTAGCTAATATATGCACCGATTCAAAATACTTTTGGCTTTCCTCCATCCATCATTAAAATGTCATTCTGCTTGGCCCAGACTGGATGTAATCAGTTTAACCAATCCTGCTCTTTCAGATCTTTTCTCACTATGTCTTTTCACAAATTCAAGGGCACCAATTAACTATTCCGATTATGATTGGTCTGGCTCACATTTCATTTTCCTCATTCCACTTCCTTTCTTTCTGATAAGCACCTCAGAAATCACTGCTGTTCCCTCTTTGGCAGATCATTCAGTAAGGGCTTGTGGGAAAACTGAGACCATTTTCTCCAAATTTAGCTTGTAGCTTTCCCCTCTGCAGTGCACGCCCAGGGCACCTGCTTTGGATCTTCAGGCCCTGATCAGAATCACAGCTCCAGGCTAGCATGGAAGAATTCTTCCCAGTTTTACAAGTGACTTAATTCACACACTCTCTAGTCAGCAGCATTACCTGGAAGTCTAGCTTGTTTCTAAACCAGATGTACTATTTATTGATAATTTTACTTTAAACACTGCAGCTTAATGCCATATTTGATTTCAACAGATGCCATCTCTTTCTATTCTGGACTAGGAAAGCCTCTTAGCATGAGAAATAATTGCATTTTTAATTACATTTTGGTGATGACTTCTGTCTTCTTATCATAATCACTTCTGGAAAAAAGACTCCCTTCTCCAATTCCTACTTCACAGACTAAAACCACTCTTGTAAAAAAGAAAAACAATTAAATAAAAAACTTCATTTGTACTCTACACAGTATTTTCTCTATTAACCTCTCAACTATGATCAGGGAATAGTTTATAGTCTATTCTCAAACTATCACTGGTCCTTCAATTGCTCAGATTATTTTTAGTGATTTTTCATTTACTTTGTGGTCATTTGTCTTAATGAACACTCTTTTTGGTTCCATAGATTTCATTCTGCATACAAATATTTTAATGTTTCTCCAAACTTTTCATATACATATATAGGTAGATAGATAAGATAGATATCTATAGATATATAGATATATGAATGTATAGGTATATAAATATGAAGATATATATAGATAGATAGATATATCTTTTTTTCATCCACCACAGCTTTTCAGTCATTCCCCAATCGATGAGCATCTACTTAGTTTCCAATTCTTTGCTACCAAAAGAAATGCTCCTATTAATATTTTGATATATAATGTACTACTGCTTCTATCTATGATTCCTTTGAGTCAAAACTAATCATAAGCTAGAACCATGCCTAGAACATGAAAGGCACTTTACAAATACTTGTTAAATGATTAGTATATACGATCCCTAGCAGTGGAGAATGCTGGTTCAAGGACAATTTAGTGACTTCTCTTGCGTAATTCTAAATTAACATGCAGAACTACTGAAGCAATTCACAGCTCCACCAATAGTTAATTACTGCCCGTGATTTCCCCCTAAATTCCTCTAATATTAACAGGCTATCCCCATTTTTTGAAGGGGCTGTTTTTTCTAATTTATATAGCAGAAAATTCTCAATACTGTTTTAATCTACATTGCCAGTTTATTACTAATTTGGAGTACCTTTTTTATATGGTGATTTAGGTTAGGCAAATCTTTTGAAAACTTTTTATATCAAGTGATCTTTTATCTCTTGGGGGAGTGCCTCTTGAGGTCAAGAAACATTGTCTATAACCTATGTCAATTATCATATCTTAGATATCCAACTTTCATCAGTGATATTTGATACAAATATTTTCTACTCTATGATTTTTGTTCAAAATTCATTGACTTTTTCATAAAAAAGCTTTTGATTTTATGATCTCTTTACCTTTTACAGTAGCCATCTAGTCATTGTTTGAGAATTCCCCCTCTCCCAGTCAAAGATGGGAAAGGTAACACCTCCTTTTTTATAATTTTTTCTGATATGATCTTTTAAATATTCAGTTCATATCAGATCCTGGACAATAATACCAAGAAAACAATCAAAACAATGCTTTGGAATTATAAGGCCAAGTTTCCTTGGGACTTTTCTCCCTTCTTTGGGAATATGTGTGTGTGTGTGTGTGTGTGTGTGTGTGTGTGTGTGTGTGTGTGTGTGAGAGAGAGAGAGAGAGAGAGACAGAGAGAGAGACAGAGAGACAGAGAGATAGAGACAGAGACAGAGACAGAGAGAAACAGAGAGACAGAGACAGAGACAGAGAGACAGAGAGAGAGAGAGAGATACAGTGACAGCAAAAAAGACAAAACAAGATAAGCAGAGACAGAAACAGAGGGAGACAGAGTTAATGGGTACAGAACCCTGCATATATGGTTGAGCTTGGTTAGTGTGTTGGTTTTTCAACTGAGCTGTTTTTCACCTATTTGGGGGGAAATAACATATTGTTGTCTGAGAAGGTAACAGGAAAAACAAAACCAAAGGATATCAGTATAAAATCTTTTACAAATCAATACAAATCTTTTAGAGAAATCAATATAAATCTTTTAGAGAAACTACATGAGGGCAGGCGAGGATTCAGGGAAGCTCAAAGCATGCATTTTGGTCTTTTTAATCTTTAAAAAAAATTGTATTGATGTAATTTGTATAGACTTTCTACAAATGAGTTAACAGGAACCAGAAAGACCATAAAAGAACATGCAGAGCAGAGATATTGGAAAAAGGAAAAGAGAACAAAAGGGAAAGGGAAGGGGCTGGGTCAATACCAAGACAGGCTAAGTAAAAAGGGCAGATGCAACAACAAAAAGTTTGGTGGGGTTTTTTAAAGACCAAAGTTGAGGTGAGGAAACTCATCCTGAAAGTACTGGGTACTATGGGAGAATCTTAAGCAGAAAAGTTAGTATCATAAAATGAATTCCTTAATATGAGTATTTTGCCAATTGTGAGGAGGAAGCAATGGATAGTGAAGAAGCTAGAAATAGGCATCTCGTGGTCCCCTGAAGTTACAGGACTATCAGGAGAGCTGAGGAAGAAGGAATGCCTGTCTTTTGATTAATGAGAGGATGATGTTTCCAGAAGCCCTTTTCTTCACCTTTCCAATTTCTCTGAAGCTTGGTTTCCTGGGAAAATCATGGTAGCATCAGCCCTCAATGGGAATACCTGCCCCAGAGGCATACAGGTAATGACCTGAATGTATCCTAGACATTTCTACCTGCCAGACCATTCTGTAAGATAGCTCAACAGATCTTCCCCACGTAAGGTTGGACAACAATACCAAAAATCACAGGTTTGGATGATAATCTACATTGACATAGCCTATTTCAAGAATTAGACCATTGTAAAAACAGTATATTTTTGTGTATATATGCCGCCATCCATCCAACTGCTTCCCAAAGACTTTCAACATGGTACTGTATGAAGCAGATTGGGGACACTTGGTCACTCTATGACTGACTTAAAGTACATATGTGATCATGTTGCTCCCACCCTTTCACAAAAAGTCTCCAATAGCTCTCTAAGGCCATCAGAATAAAATATAAGCCTCCCCACCTCCACCTGACTTGTTATTTAAAACCTTCTACAAGTAGAGTCAGGCTTCCTTGAACTCAACATCTGCTGCCTACAGATCTTTTGAACCTTTAAAAAAATGGTATTGGTTTAATTTGTATAGCCTTTCTTCTAATGAGTCTGACAGGAACCAGAGAGGCCAGAAAAGAACATGTAGAGCAGAGGTATTTGAAAAAGGAAAAGAGAACAAAAGGGAAAGGGAAGGGGCTAGGTCAATACCAACACAGACAGAATAAAGGGGGCAGAGAAAAAAAAAAGGTGCAATTTTTTAAATGAGGGAAAGTGGTCACAAAAAAGAGAAAATTCAGTTTAAGGAAAAGAGAAGGGGGGAATACACCATTTAAACAAAACTGAGGAGAAAAAACCAAGAGGAAAAAATGAAGAGAGAACACAAGAGACAAAGGAAGACCACCACAGAGTAATAAGACATAAATTTCTGAAGAAAGACAAAGCTAAATGAACACACATTTCCAAGTAATCCTCCCTTCCTGTCTTCCTTCCCTGATGTCATACAGCTTTCCATTTATCCCATTACAGCTAATACAGTATTGTACTTCCAGCCCCTTCTCTTTTGTAATCCAGGGAGAGATGCTTTGCAGCTCCTCAAGAGGACAAGTGAATGAGCTTCATTAATAAGATGAGTTATGTTCCTGATTTTAAATTAGAAGGAAAAAAAAAAAGAAACTATTGGAAAAATTCCATACTTGGATGCTTAGTATATTTAGTAATGGCTAATAGAAAAGCAGACCAGTCTTTAGGCTGAATACATTTGCTAATCATACATCATACAGTCCACTTGAGGCAATGGATATAAGTATTTTTACCCTTAGGAAGACCATTTATTGAAAGTCAGTATTTATGAATAGACATCTTAAACAAAAGCAATGGTCCTGCCATTTTTTTTTCTCATAATAACTCTTTACCAAAAAAGACTCAATAATTGTTAACTTGTAAATTCTGACAATTACTTATTTTATTGTTGGGAATGAAACAAGATTGAGTCTCTTAGGAAATTTAGCATCTCTACCTTTATGGACACAAATCACATTGTTGTCACTTTTCATTAACTTCAATAACATTATGTACCTCTTGATTCTATGACAGTAAGCTTTATTTATATCAGAGCACCACGATTGTAAACCTGGGCAAGGCCTGGAAGGTTAAAACTCTAGACCTGTTTCTATCACTCATTCATACTCAATCTAAATCTCTAACCTATATTCTAGGTTGACATAATGTCAGAGATTATTTATTCCATCTAAGGCTTTTATACAGAAATAGGATAATTTGATTTTTGAATGAAATTTAAGAAGAATTGTCTCTTCTGGAATGCACATTCTTCTGGAATGCATCTAGAAGAATACTGAGTTAACGGTGGACATTGCTTTTGAAGTTAATGTCATTTCTTCTTCTTGTTAGTCTTATATTTTAAGTAACTTTAGTCTGAATGAACTAAAACAAAACAGAGCAAAATGAAACAAGAAAATCATAGATTTGAACAATAAACAAAGTATTCTTCATTTTACAAAATGATTTAACAAGGTTTAGTTTCAACAGAATAATTTTCTAATTCATTTGTAATAAACAGTAAAAGAACAATGGAGACCCCAAAACTCAAAATTAAAAAGAACTGATCTTCTATAATGTAGACGATGACTGAAAGACTGATGTATTCTAATGGATACCTGTACAACAGCCATTTCTACAACTTTATCAGGTAGGAGCATCTAGCCTAGAAAAATCTTGAGTAAGGAAGAACTCAATATCTACTGAAACAATTCATCCTAAATTTCAAGAACACTAATATATTAGGAAGTTTTTCCTTCTATTGGGCCCAAATCTGTCTCTCTGAAGCTGATGTATTTTCCAAATACTTGATGATACCAGCCATGTTATCCCATGCTATCAAGTTTTCCTTCTCCAAGATTAATATTTCCCTCAAAATCTCCTTCATAGACTTATATTCTATCATTAAAAACTGAGCTCAATGTCTTCTAATGTAAAAATGATTGCATTCATGTAGTGGACCTTGAGTTATCTCAATATTTCAGTTTATCTATAATTTCAAAAATTTAGGTATTCTCTCCAACTGTACAAAATTGCTAGCATTTATATAGCACTTTAGTGTTTGCAAAGTACATTGCATATATTATCCTATTTGATACTTAAAACAATACTCATCGGGAAACTTAAGCTCAGAGGGATTAAGTGACTTGCCTAGGATCATAAAAGCTAGTAAACATCTAAGGCAGGGTTCAAATTCAATTCTATTTGCCTCCCAATTCTAGTTATTTAGTATACCTTCTAACCACTTCTGTAAAGACAGTAATCAATTTATACTTTCCTGTTCTATACAACTCCTGTTCATAAATGAAAAACAATCAATTAATCAAGTTCACTGAACAACTATTTTGTGCCAGGCATCATGACTGTTTCAGCATGGGAAATTCCTGGTATGGAAACTTTTTGTACTAATAGACCACAAGCAAGTACAATTTGCTTATGATTTAGCAAATAAGTCCTATGGAAATACTTTAGATACATAGAGACTAAGTTAGTAGCCTATGGTCACATAACTATTAAGTATCAACGAAAGGGCTTAAAACTAGGCTAACCACTGTCCCAACTGCCTCATCATAAACCTTTCTTAACTCTCTTGAATCACGGACTCCTGATTGAATCACGGACTTCTGGCAGCCTGATGAAGTTTATGGACCCTTTCTCAGGAAAAAAAAAAGTTTATAAATGCATAAAATCAAATAAATAGGATTACAAAGGAATCTGATTATACTGAAATACAGTTAGCATTTTTTTTAATTCACTTATCTATCAATTCCTTGGAGATCCATTGACACCAGATTAAGAAGCTCTGTTCTACATAGATATGTGACCAAGTCCTTCCATAAATCTTGCAGAGGGAGAACACTGAACATGATGGAGACCTTCCTGTAATTCTCTATACAAATGAAATACTAAGAAAGCAATGGGCTGTTTATCGGTCATTCCCTCATTCTTCCTACAAATGACCCACTTCCTTTTCTGGTTGCTCATCTCTAATAATATATTTAAAAACTACTTTTGATAGGATTCCTTTTGGATGGTTTTGTTTGTGGATGAATTGCTTCTGACTCTCCAGGAATATTCCACATCTTAGATGAGATACATAATCACTTAAAAGTGTTTGGCCTTAAAAATTACATGGAAAAAAAACAATTGGATGAAAAATGCTATATCCAATCTATAACATGCAAGTGTCTGGATTGCCTCCAGTAATCCAGAACATATACTTGGGGCAAACAACGCAGAGAGACAATTAACTTGGGCCCCGGTTTGATTAGGAATAAGAATTCTGAGGGACTGAAATTAGGTAATGGCACAATCCTTTTACTGGCCTTAAACTTCTTCCCAAAGAAATGGTCTCTCTGTTAGCATCAATATTTATCTAAAGATGCTATACAGTTGCAAATCAGGAAACACTATCGCCTTTAAAGAATTAAATTTTGTGTTACCCAAAGGGCTACAAATATGCATAGTGTATCAATAAGCTGTAGCATATTAACAAGAATTGTGCACAAGACAGAGATCATTTCCTGTATATTAGCAAAAAAGAAAAAAAAAAGGCATGTAATAGCTGAGTACTGATAATGTAAAAGAGATTACCTATTCAGCTTTCTGGAGATTTGGAGGCAGAGATTAGACTAGATGACTTCTTGAGATCCTTTCCAGCATGTCTGGATTTCTACATATGGAATGTAACATTTATTATAATGGCTAGTGTAGAGAAATCTGAGCTAAGAGGGGGTAAGAGGGAGTAAAGAATGCCAGATGTTCAAAAGAATTCTTTTTTTTTTTTAAGGGGAGGGCTAATGCTTACTTGTACAAACAAACAGAAATATAATACTGGAATATATTCTTAAATAAACAAGAGTGGGAATTACTAGAAACAGACTAAATACTGAACACCAAGTAAAAGAAAATAACAGCTAAGAGACCCAAATCCAAACAAATGGAACAATGTTAAAAAAAAAATAACAAATATATCAATTTAACCGACAAGCAATACCCTTAGATTAAAACAAAAAGAATAGCAATGAAGGGAATGAGGTAAAGAAAAAAGAAGTAGGAGTAACAGAAGGGAAAAAAGGGGGAAGAAGAGGATAAAAAAGTACCAGAAGAGAAGAAAAGGGGGCAGCTAGGTAGCACAGTGAATAGAGCATCAGCTCTGAAGTTAGGAGGATCTGAGTTCAAATTTGACCTCAGACACTTAACACTTCCTAGTTGTGTGACCCTGGACAAGTCACTTAACCCCAATTATGTAAGCCAAAAAAAAAAAAAAAAAGAAAGAAAGAAAGAAAGAAAAAAGAGGAGAAAGAGAAGAAGGATGAGGTATAGGAAAAAGGGATAGAAAAGGAAGGGGGAACAAAGAACAAAATTAAAAGAGCATTAATGAAACATTAAAAATATATATTCAAAAGAGAAGTTCAGAGAAGGAGGAGATATAGGAGAAAAGGACAAGGAAGGAGGGAAAAAAGAACAATATGAAAAGAGAATTAATGAAACAAAAAATATTCAGAAGAGAAGTTAATAACAGGACATAGACAAGCAATTTTATCATATATATACACATACCATATGTATATAACACATATGTATATAACGCACATGTGTATAACACACATCTACTACACACATATATTTAAACCCAATATGTTATAGCTCATAATTGCATATAAGAGAGAAGAAAATAAATATTTTTCTGGAGCTAAATGACAAAAACCCAATTGAAGTACAGGTCAAATTTTTTTTAATTCTCTTTTTTAATTCTTTTCATGACTATTTTAATCCAATAATTTTTAAGTGTAATTTTTAAGTATATAACATTATGTATATGAATATTTTATATATATATAAAGTATATAACATATAACAGATTTGCATATATCTGCTGAGGGATTTTATTTTATTTTGTTTATAAGTTTTGAGTCAAGATTTCATAAAATCATAAACTGAAAATGGCATTGGTTTATAAAGCTACATCCATTTCTTTTTCTTTTTTTTTTTTTTTTTGCTAGTAATAGAGAATTTTATTCATTAGAAAATCCTTGGATGAGGAAAATTCCCTTACATTTCATTAAATTGTGTTGATGGATTTGTTGCTAAATGAATGAATAGAACAACAACAAAAGGGCTTAAAAGCTTACTTATTCCCCTTTCATATTTTCATCAAAGAGACCCTTGACAAATAGTTCGTCTTTTTTTAAAAACTATTTTATTATAGCTTTTTATTTACAAGACATATGCATGGGTAATTTTTCAACATTGATCCTTGCAAAACCTTCTGTTCCAACTTTTTCCCTCCTTCCCCTTACCCCCTCCCCTAGATGTCAGGTACATGTTAAATATGTTAAAGTATAACCACATACATTTCAATACTGAAAATGTGGCTAAATCTTTGACAGTATTTACTGGCTAGAGTCTAACTCAGCTTCCTTAGAACAAGATCTTTTTAAATTTAAGAAACAATTATTAAATGAACCCTAATTTCAAGCAAAAATGTCCTTTATAGAGCAAGATGTCCCAAAAGGAACCCAATATGTGAGAATTCATGATGCTTATTAGCTTTGTGATGTTGGATAAGTCTCAGACTCAAGTTTCCTCACTTGTAAAATGTAGCTCAAACATCATCTACTTTATAAAGCACTTATAATGCATAAAATTAAGTTGCATAGAAATATGATCTTATTAATATTATTATCTTTTATCATTATTAGACCTGAGAAACTGATAAACAAAAGAGAAGGATGGGGATTTCTAACAGAATTCAACTTTATTATATGCTGTGTCCTTTTTTAGTAAGGACAATTTCATTTGCAACAGAGAGAGTTGCATAATGAACCATAACTTGGAAAACTTTTCAATTTTGCCTACTTGTTACGGGAAAGGGAATGTTCCCAGACAGCTCATTATCATGAAAGACTGGCTTCTTCTTCTCCCATTCTCTGCTCCCCCCTCCTACCCTGAACCAAAAAAGAATCAGAATTACATGGAAATGGAAAGGAGAGAGGAAACTTACACTAATTTAAACCAAATCCTTTAGTTTTCACTGCAGCTTTCATTTTGAAATGTGACAACCCAAGGAAGAAGCTGGGAAAAGGTTTTTGCTGCAAAATGATGCCTGGTACAACAGAAGAAGAATGACCTTCCATGTTGTGTAGAGAGAAAATGTATACAGAAGCCAATTTCAGTGAAAAACCCATTAACTTGAACAGAGAGGAATTGGGTTCAATTTTTGACTATTTCTGAACTTGGAAAAGCCACAAAACATCTAATGACTACATCTATGTTCCCATCCTCTTTCTTCCATTGCACACTGCAATTTTTAGACTTACTGTCTACTAGAACACTAAGAGGTTAAGTGATTTGCCCAGCATCACACAGCAGTGTATGTTAGAATCATAACTTAAAATCAGATCTTTCTCAATTTAAAGCTGGCTCACTATCCACTAAAACCAGCTGCCTCTCTACAAAGTGAGGGAGTTGTATGAAATGATCTCCATGGTCTCTCCTGTGCCAACATTCTGTGATTTCTGGGTATATAAAGCATGTGAAGAACTGAACCAATGGCCACTTAGAATGGGGGAGAAAGTACCATTCATCAAAACTCTGCTCATCTACTACTCAGCAATAATTCATTCATTCAATTTAGAGGCTATAATGGTGCCTTCATTGACCACTAGTTCAATTCAATTCAACAAGCATTTATTAAATTCCTACAATGTACAAAATATCTCATTCGGCATTGAATAGAAAAAGCTAAAATGAAAAATAGCTTCTGCTATTGAGGAATTTACTATTGACTAGGGACTTGATAAGGAGAATACTGATCATAGCTTCGTGGAAACAATCTTAGAAGAGACCTCCAAAGTTTAGCCATAAATCTGGGCTGGACTATCCCCACATCTTGTTATTTAAATAGGACACTCTAAGGTACATGGTGTTTTCTCACATCAACAGGCACCAATATCCTGTTGAATGGTTACTTTGCACAACTAGCTAGAGCTAGATTTGTGTTATCATCTGAGTTTACTTTAGCTCAAAGCTCTACAACTAGTCAATCTGTAAGCATCAATGCCTTCCTGAAGTATGGGAACTCTTTAAATTAGTTTCTAAAAGAGCAGAAGATTGTGCTTTAATGGAAAAATCATATTATTCCTAAGAAGCTGGTTGGGTTTCATACCTACATCAAAAGATCACAGATTTAGAAGTGAAAGTGACCTTACAGATGTTTTTAATCTAATGCTCTCATTTAATAGGTGAGAAAACTGAGGTTGAGAAAGGTTGTCATTTAGTCAGATATTAAATGGGAGAGGGAGGATTCAAACATAGGACTTCTCATTCCAAATCCAGCACTCTTTCCATTATATTATGTTCTCTTGACATGATTGGCTCATGCAGCTTGTTTCTTAAAGTGATGTCTTGCCCGAAAATGAATGATAAGAATTTTTGTTGAGTGTCCAATCACCCAGGCCAACTAATGGATGATTTCAAAGGTTTTATTCCTTTCGAAAATGACCCTCCTATTCAATTAACCCAAAAAAACAAGAGGCCAAGTTTGAAGCAGTTTGCTTTCTGCTTCCCCATTTAAGGCATTCGAGTGACTAATGTGATGAATTATAAACAGGGTTCACAGAAGAATATATTTGCATGAGTCAATGAGCCGCAACTGTTTTAACACAATAGTGACAGGCTCCATCGCCACAATATCATAATAACAGTAATGAGCAAATATCACTTTAATGCCAAAATACTACTCAGGCAGGAACAAATAAACAGCAATGGACTATTGCCGTAATTCTAAGCCACCTTGTCAAAGACCTCAGCTCAAAATGACATAGAATGTTTGTAGCGATGTCATGGTTTAGAAGGTGGGCTAATTAGCTTCTTTTATTGAAGAAAATTGCTTTTCCCCACTCTTGCTAAAAACCGGAATGAACACAATTTAACTGAATTCAGACATTTTCCTTTAAGCATCGGGTAATTTGTGAGTTCCCTCTTAAGACTTGATCAGTACAAGGCTTTAATAAAAAAAAAAAAAATTTTAAACCACACAAGTAGGAAAGTAAAAAGAAAAGAATTGATTAGTTCAGAGGAAGCAGTAAAACCAAATTAGGAGAGCCATTTACTCTATGTAGTTCTCCGATGTAAGGCCAATAAGCCAATGCTAGCTTCATTATGTACTGCCTGGATGTTTTTTCATTCCAAAAGAAGATTTTCCAATTGACTAGAAACAAGGTTTTAATTATGATCATTTTATTTTAAAGAAAAGAAAACAAAATAATAAAGCAGATCAAAGATGTTTTGCTTACCTCCCCATCCCACTGCAAATGGATTCAAGTAAAAGTACTGCTCAGAAAGGAAGGAGGCAATATGAGAAGATGATGGGATTTGTATTTATGTCCTCAGAGCTCTAACCCCCAGCTCTTTCACTGCTTTGAAGTTGGGCAAAATCTTTAGCATCTTTGGGTCTCAGTTTCTTCCTCTGTAAAAGGATGAAGTTGGGCTGGATAATAGTGATGAACTGCCTAGTTAATGATTACATAATTGTTATTAATATATGGGAGAAACAGTATTTAGCTAGAATCTGTAAAAGAAAAGAAAGTTATTATAGTTGATGATGGATTTAAAGGCTGGTCATAATCCTGTTTTCTTTAGAGACTTTTAAATATCAGCTAAAACCTAGGTTAAACTAAGGTTTTTGAATAGGTCTCAGACATAAAAAATAAGGCAGAGAATAGAACAATGCTTTAAAAAAAATAGTCTAGGAAGGGAAGACACAGGATTTCTGGCCAAAACAGAAACAACTGCTATTTACATTCACTCTGAGCCAAATCGGCCCAAACAATGACCAAATGAAGGTTGGCCTGGAACTTAATTGTTGGCCAATCAATGAGAGTCAGAAGGATCTGTGTTTAAGGCATTTTTTCCTTAAGAAAACAATCTTGGAAACTGAGAGAATATTCATCAATTGAGGAATGGCTGAACAAGTTGTGACATATGGATGCAATGGAATATTATTGTGCTATAAGAAATAATGAGCTGACAGAAAGACTTACATGAACTGATGCTGAGTGAAGTGAGCACAATCAGGAGAACATTATATCCACAATAGCAACATTGTGCAATAATCAACTATTAGATAGCTCTTCTCAGAAATGCAGTGATGCAAAACACTTCCAAGAGACTCATGAGGGAAAATGTTGACCACATCTAGAGAAAGAACTATGGAGTCTGAATACAAATCAAAGCATACTAATTCGATTGGGGGGGGGGGAGAGGGGCGGGGTTTGTTTTGTTCTTTCTCTTGGTTTTTCCCTTTTGTTCTTTCTCGTGGTTTTTCCCTTTTGTTCTGAGTCTTCTTTCACAACATGACTAATGTGGACATATTTTGAATATGACTCTACATGTATAACCTATATCAGACTGCTTTCTGTTTTGGGGAGAGGAGAGGAAAAGGAGAAGGGAGAAAATTTTGGAACTCAAAATCTTACAAAAATGAATGTTGAAAATTATCTTTATATAATTGGGGAAAAATACTATTAAGTAGGAAAAAAATGAGAAAAAACTCTAACCTGTAAACCCCAAGATACATTGCCAGGTTTCAGTTATCAAAATTTACATTCTTTTGGGCAGACAGAGGGAAGGGAAGCAATGGAGAAAGAAAAGAGCTACATTGTCCAATAGGGTCCCCAGTGGGACACAGAAGCCTTAAAAAGGCCAAGGTCTCCCACTGCATCCAGAGCCATTTCCAGTCATGCTAATCTATATCTGGCCACTGGATGCAGATGGTTCAGGAGGAAAAAGTGAGGCTGGTGACTTTACACAGCCCTCCCTCAAATTCAATTCACTTGCATGCCATAGCATTGCCTTCCTGATGCCATGGCCCTCTTCCAGAATGAAATACAAACAACAATAAGGCTAGGAAAGCTACAGCTAAACCTGGAAGGTTTCCTGGTAAGCTTCCATTTAGCTGAGCATGTTTATGTGAGCCTTGACCACTGGGAGGAAAATAAGGATGGCAAAGAGATGTTTGTATCTTCCCTGTGCATATGGGTAGTGGTTGTACTGCTGAGAAAGCAATCATTTTACTAGAAGGTAAGTCTGTAAAGAAAATGCTATCTAAATACAACCCTGGCTGATAGAGGGCATTGCTTCGAAACTGTCCACCTTGGGGATAAGACTAAGAGATGAAGTTAACTGGGTTCTTCCTGTCTCATTTTCACAGGGGATTGTGAGATAACAATCAACGAGGTAAATCAGGCTCTGTGGTAAATGGCCAAAGGAATGGCTACAGCCATTGCTCCAAACCCAAAAAGACAAATACTTCTAGAAAGCTTTCCTAGATTTCCCAAGGTTAGTAGTCCCTTGGGAGGGGAGGAAGAAAAACTTCAAACAGTACTGGATTTTGTGCCTAAAAATGTACCAAACACTTATAATAATAACAATTACTATTATAACTATTATAGTTAGAACATATCATTCTTTGACAAGGATATGGACTCCTTCTTCATTAAAAAAAAAAAAAAAAAAAAAAAACTTATGGCAGCTACCTAGAACGTTGTGCTATACATTTAATAAATGCTTGCTAAATTGAGCTGGGGCAGAAGTACCTCAGGGAAATTTTTATCCACTTAAATGAAATCATAATGCCCATTCACAGGTAAGAATTTTCTTTCCCACCACTGATGTTGCTTCACATTCAAAACTGGACTTTGCATGGGAGAAGATGTATGGGAGTATGGGAGAAGTCAATCTTAATATGTATCTATGTATGAAGAAATATATATATATAAATAAAGACATACATACATGTATGTATATATATGTATGTACATATACACAGAAAGATTTCCCCTATTAGACTATTAGCTTCTCAAAAACTGGAACTATTTTTGATGTTGTATTTCTAGCATGTTTGCTACATGGTAGTCATAAATTGTTTTTTATTCCTTAACTTATTCATTTGTATGGGACAAAGTTAAATAAATAACAATAAGTTATTCCATGCTGCCCATTTAAGTAAATTTGAGAATTCTAGTCAATATATATTCTTTCTTCAAACCAGACATTAGAGAGATGTGTTACTCCACACTGCCTCCCCAAAAGTAAGCTTATCACAGAAAATCAAAGGCATATTCTTTTGCTGTTTGATTGCTCTAATAACCTAGTAAGTAAATGTTTCACAAGCATAGATGAGATTCCATGGACCTGATTTGTTTCTCCCTATCTGTCTGTATACTTGTTCAAATCTGCAGAATCCAGTCATTTTCTATACGTCTCTAATTCATGACTAAAAACCATAGCCTCTTATACAATCTTCCATGGCAGTCATAACAGGAATGCTTAGGAATGAAAACCATTGAGAAATTCTTGGTGTGGTCCTTTAATCTTCTTTAAACAAAATAACAACAGCCAAAATGTCCTCAGGGCTTTGAGATTTACAAAGTGCTTTCCTCACACCAAGCCTGCAAATTAGGTAATAGATTATTGTGATTCCCATTTCCAAAGCTGAAAGCAAATGACTTGCCCAGAGTCACAGGCCTGGGAACAGAGCAAGAAACTGAATTTAGGTCTTTTCACTCCATTACAATTCTCTGGAAGTGAATAAATAAAGCTGATAAAGTCATGCTGCAAACTGGTTTAGCCTCTCTTTATTCCCAGATGCTTGTTGAGTGACCAAATGGCATACTCAATGAAAATTTGTTCAACTGCTCCCTCTCCCAGGAACAATGGAAACATTTTACAGGGCTAAGCCATAAGAGGATATTTCTCCATTCTTGTATGCAAAGTAGTGGTTTTTTTCTCATCCTTTTGTGACTTAGTTAGTGAAAAGCTTTCCATTATTCACTGGGTCATCCAGTAACCAGCCAAGTCTCAGGCTTGCCTTTTGGTCAGTCCACAAATATGCAGAAGTTGGAGAATCTGGCTTTACTCTTAGCACAATCATACTCTTCTGGATAAAAAGGAACATAAAAATGGTGTTGCAAAAAGATGGGATGGTAAGTCACTATACAAGTCAAAAATCTAGAACTTTTCTTTTTTTTTTCTCCCCTAAGGCAGTTGGGGTTAAGTGATTTCCCCAGGGTCACACAGCCAGGAAATGTTAAGTGTCTGAGGCCATATTTGAACTCAGGTCCTCTTGACTTCGGGGCTGGTGCTCTATCCACTATACCAACTAGACCTAGTTGCCCTGTTGTCCAATACTTTTCAAAAGTACACTAGCAGAGTAGCCATGTACAAAGGGAGGAAAAGCCTCTTTTGCCCCATTTGGGAGGATAGAAGTTAAATTCTCTGCCTTCTCTATACACAAGGATTTCCTAGGGACAGACCCATAAATAAAGTGAATGAGGCTTTGTCCTAGGGCTTAGAAATCAGAAAGCTGTTGACAACATATATATATATATATATATATATATATTTTTTTTTTTTTAAGCAGACAGACCCATCTAATCAGCAAGGATACTTGAATAAAACAGGTTGTTGTTTGTCCTTCCTTCTCAGAGGGCCATGACGTCAGGGAGGTGATACCATGACATATAAGTGAATTGGATTTAAGCTTACACAAGTAAGCTCCTCCATGGCCAGCTCTGATTTTTTTTTTCCTTTCAGTTGTGACAACCTTCTTATGCTAGGACCCAGAGAAATCACTCTGGACCAAGCTTTCTGTTCTACACGCAATGGCCTTTTTCTGAGGTCTCTCACCCTCTCTCTCTCTCAAGTGCAAGATCTTTCCTCAATGTCTCTTAACTGCCAACTTTTCTTGTCACAAATGCCAGAACTGTAGATCATAGCTTCCCTGGGCTGGAGGATAAGGATATTTGTGGGGATATGCTGGTGTTTTTCTATATTTATTCTACTTTTCTATGGTAGTTCTTCATTATACAGCTATCCCTTGGAAAGAAGAGTAAAAGCTCAATCAGAGCCACGCTGTGAAAGACATAGATGATCCATACATTTAAATACAAGAATAGAATATTACAATGTGCAAAAATATTCACAGCAAACCTTTTTGTTGTGGCAAGAAACTGGAAACTGAATGGATGCCCATCAGTTGGAGAATGGCTGAACAAGTTGTGGTATATGAATGTTATGGAATATTATTGCTCTATAAGAAATGATCAGCAGGATGTCTTCAGAAAAGCCTGAAGAGACTTACATGAACTGACACTAAATGAAATGAGGGGAATCAGGAGATTATTATATGCGTCTACAGCAAGATTATACAATGATCAATTCTGATGGACAATGACTTTCATCAACAGTAAAATGATTCAGACCAGTTCCAATGATCTTGTGATGAAAAAAGCCATCTGCACCTGGAGAGAGGATTGTGGGGCCTGAGTGTGGATCACAGCATTTTCACTCTTTTTGTTGTCATTTGCTTGCATTTTTTTTTCCTTTCTGATCTGATTTTTCTTGTGCAACATGATAAATGTGGTTTTATATATATGTAAGAATTGGACATGTTTAACATATATTGAATTACTTGCTGTCAAAGGGAGATGGTGAGGAGAAAGGAGAGAGAAAAATTTTGGAACACAAGGTTTTGCAAGGGTGAATGTTGAAAATTATCTTTGCATATATTTCAAAAATAAAAAGCTATTATTAAAAAATAGAATGTTAAATAGAATTTAAAAAGAATAGAATGTTAGTCCCCAGTAGAACTTGAGTTCAGTGATATAAATTCACAAGATCTTTAAGAGCAAAAAGAGACTTCAATGGTTATCTGAGTCAACCTTAATCTGGGCTATGCTACTAACTTCATAGTTATGAAAGCATAACTTTAGGCAAATATTTTTTATTCAAGTTTTTTATTTTCAAAACATATGCAAGGATAATTTTTCAACATTGTTCCTTGAAAAACTTCATGGTCCAATTGTCCCCTCCTTCCCTCCCTTAGATGGCATATAACCCAATATATGTTAAACATGGTAAAAAAAAAAGTTAAATCCAATATAGGTATACATATTTATACAATTGTCTTACAAATCAGATGCCCATTTCATATTTCCTAATTTTTGTGTCTCCTTTCTACTCAAAATAGCTTATACTTAACTTAGCTATGTATTTCCTTTTGTAGTTGTCATTATTCAGTTATATCAGACGTGTCCTATTCTTTGTAGTTATCTTGGAAGAGATACTGGAACCATTTGTCATTTTCTTCTCCAGCTCATTGATGGACTAGGAAACTTAGGCAAACGGTTAAGTGGCTTGCCCAGGGTCATATAGCCAAGTGTCTGAGGCCACATTGGAACTCAAGATGTGTCTTCCTGATTCCAGGCTTGACACTCTACACACTGTGCCTCCTAGCTACCCATGTATCTCCTGAAGAGAATGTAAGCTCTCTGAGGGTGGGAAGTGGTCTTTGTTTTTGCCCCTGAGTTCCTCAGTGCCTAACCAAGTACCATCAAAAATCAATATCTTTTGAATGAATGAATGAATAGCTAATTCAAAGTCACACAATAATGAGTCAAAGGCTGAACAGGAAATTAAAGAAGTTCCTGATTTTCAAAACTTGAACAACTTTTTTTAATAGCTAGATTTTTAGGCAGCCAAAGCAATCCTTTCAAAAGACTAAACAAGCAATAAAGAATCAAGTTCTCCTCTTCCTCCCAGAACCTCCCAGAACACACTTGGACTAACTCCACAGGAGGTACAGCTCTTTTGATGCACAAAAGTGTCATGTCATGGAGATTTTCCCACTGGGCAGGAATTTAGACCAGATAGCCTTTAGGGGCCCTTGCAACTTCCAACTTTAAAAGTCTGTGACTCTACAAGACCCTAAACATGCCAAATTGAACTGTTTCTTGAAATGGAGAAGATATTTAGTCGATGCTTTGCCAAGAATTTTTACAGTTTACAAATTCTCAATTATGATTTTCTCTAATAGGGAACTGGAGAAATATTCATATCCCTAACTTTGAAAATCTTTTTGGGGAGAAAAGAAAGGAAGCAGTGGTAGAAGAAGGAAGGCAGTTCACCATGGGGTTGAATAAGGAGGGTAGGGGGGAGGCAAAAGAAAGGCAGCAAGGTTTTAGAAGGAAGTAAGAGATCTCAGAACCTGACACAAACTTTGAAGGACTTTTTGGCTATGATAATTGTAAATTGAGGTGAAAGAATCTGTCTGGCAAATTTAAGTCAACAAATCAACTATTACTACTACTTCAGACAAGTTCCACCTAGTTGGAATGCTCTCTCCACTGCTAATTCCAATTAAAATCCCACCTTCTACAGCCTTACCCAATCCCTCTTAATTCTAATGCCTTCCCTCTCTGTTAGAGTTTACTTTGTGTATATTTGTTTGCAACTCATCTTCCCGTTAGATCATAATCTCCTTAAAGACAGGAACCTCTTTTTGTATCCCCAGCACTTATCTAGGCACATAATAGGTACTTAATATTTATTGATTGATCACAGTAACAATGGCATAAAGCAAAGTGCTTTAAATTCATTATCCTGCAGACACCCATAAACTTCATTACCCCATTGAACAGATAAGGAAACTGAGGTTAAATGACTTTTCTGTGGTCTCACATAGTCAGTAAGTGACTGAGGAAGGATTCCAATCCTGATCTTTCTAGTCCCATGTCCATTATTCCAGGCACTACATGAGACAACCTCTTCTAACCTCAATAGATCTCAGTTTCTTCATTTGTAAACTGCCAAAAGAAGCCTGCTCGGAACACTAAAGCAAAGGTCAAAGAATGATGTACAATCATGGATCCTGTAGCATTGCAAAAAGAAGCCAGTGCTGGCCAGTATTAAAGGCAAAATTCCAAATCATCTATCATTTATCATCTATCTATCTATCTATCACCAATTTCTCAGAATTCTAACCTGTTCTCAGGTTTTCAACAGGTTTCTAGAGTCACAACAGATTAATAGTAGAAATCAGTAAGTGGTTGGTAGTATCCAGAAAGTTGAGATTTGGTGAGTTATTTGGTGCTGGTTGAGAGTTGGCGGGGCAATCCAAGGAATGGATAACTCCATCTATAAGTCCTCAAGTCATGAAGTGATGGCCCGTCTTAATAACTCAGAATCATAAATGTGAACACTATTATCTATCCTAATATAATTATGTGATTTTTGGTGTTTTATTTTGTGTTTATGTTTTCTTATGTAAAAATGGCTACTATATTATCAAGATAAAGTTAAAATATTACTTAGGGCTAATATAGAAATAGGTTTTACATGACTTTAAAAGTGTAATTAATATCATGTTGCTTGTCTTCTCAAGGTATGAGGGAGGAAAGCAATGGAGGGAGTTTGGAACTTTTTTTTAAGATTGTTAAAATTTATGTTAAAAATATTTACATGTAATTTACATGTAAAAATATTTAATGAAATAAAAGTTTCATAGAAGAAAAATGCTAATTATTTCAGACTTCATGAAAATGGGGGATAAATATTAAATTTAAATAGGATTATATTTTATTACTGTAGAAATACCAAAATAGTAAGGATACTGAGAAGTGGAATATTTCTTATAACTAGTTTTGTGAAGAAGCTGCTCCACTTGGAATACTTTGTAGACTATGAACAATGACATGTACAAATCACTCTTTATCTCTTCATAATCCTCCCCTTCCCCCAAAGTTGACAGAGTAAGATAGGAATTACAAGTAAAAGATGGTACATGCAGAGTGATAAGCACTTCTTTATTTGAAAGAATTCATGGCATTTTATATCATCTCCACTATGTTGAGCTTATGGTGGTAATATTATTCCCTGTTTTGAAGATGGGGAGACTGAAGAGATACTAAATAACTTAACAGTGGTTAGTGAAATCAGGGAAATGAAAAAAAAATTAGGGAAATCATAGTATTCAAAGGTCATGAGAAAAATTCTTAAATCATAGATACTGAGAACTAAAAAAAAGTTCCCTCCTTCATCTTTTACAGATGAATAAACTAGGACCAAGAGAGGTAAAGTGATTTGGACAGGGTCATAGAATCTCTCTCTCAAACTATCCATCAAAGAATCTGGAGTGGGCGGGGACATAATTTCCCAGTATATAATAAAAGCACTACAGACTCCAGTTGAGCTGTGAAGCATTAATCTCACTCTAAAGCAGGAGATGGGCTTTATTATTCCAATTTCAATACCACCACTGGCAACCTGTAGACTGGCCTTGTATCCTGATTGGGATTACTTAAAACATATGTTCAGTTTTTTAGGAGACTAGGCTGTTTCATTCATTGTATCTGTATGTACAATGTCTAGCATAAGCATTTAATTAATATAGATTGAGATGAAGAGAAAGTAGCTAGTTAGTTAGATAGACAAACAGATAACTTATGGATATGGCACAGTGCATATAAAATAGTATGCAAATCAAAATTTAGTGATAATAAATCATAATTTTGTGACTCCCACATTCAGTCATAGGATCCCATACAGAGTCAACCCACAGCTTCTTATAAGCTTTGATTTAGACAAGCACAATGTCCCAACCCCCATTTAACAAATAAAGAAACTGAAAGGCACTGAGATTAAATGACTTGCCCATGTTCACATGATTAGTAAGCGTTGGAGGTCACTTTATCTCTGATGATATCCTTGCCTATGAAATAATACCTACTATCTAAAGGATTCAATGGAGAAATGTATCGGTCAAAAAGAAGATAAATTGGTCCCAAAGGAGCAAAGGAAAACTGATGGACAATCCACATGACCTATTAGTGTCCCTTTAATTCAGAGAAAGCAAGGAAGACCCGTTTGGTCATCCTAATGAATTTATAGAAGAACACAAGCAAGATGTATAAGTTGTAACTAAATAGGAAAGCATAGAGTGATTGTTTTTATTTACATCTTGATGAAAATACCTACACTAATGAGATACCAGATCCATTTCTAATCCAATCCACAAGCATGTGTGTAAAGAACTCTATCCTAGGCACAAAGAGTATGTGACTTTACAGGATTATTTTGAGGAAAGCATTGCAAATCTTAAAGCTTGATGCAAATAGGGGATTACTATTACTCCCACTTCAACCTCAAACTTAAATCACATTGGTTATCGGCATCTAGAGATTGAATTATCTACCCCCTTTATTCCATATTATCATCATTTATATCAGACAAGGCATGACTCTATAAACTGACTAATCACCAAGTGAAACTGCTGATAAAGGCCAAATAATAAATACAGGTAAGAAAGGGGAAAACCAAAGTGAAGGAAGAAAGAAGAAAACCAATAGGTAGTAGACTAAAAGAGAAATTGGTCACATAGGGAAAGAAATATTTAGAATAGCTTTCTCCAAATACGTGCAGTTTTTCTGAGTCAGAGACCAAAAGAACAGCATGACAAATAAATATAAGAGTGATAAAAAATCAGAACTACTTAGTTCTGAAAAGGAAAAAAAAAGATAGACAAGTAATAGTAAAGAGAGAAAGGAAATTTAAGAGGGAATCCAAGAAAATATATCAAGAGATGCTGAGTTAGGCCTGCAGCAAGAATGACAGATAAGAGAGTACTGCCTCAGCAGACCATAAATTCCTAGAAGTCAGGAAGTCATTTTTCATTTTCTTTGTATGGATCCCCCATCTCCTTTCCGACCTCCCCTTCCACCAGACCTAGAATAGTGATTCCCATAGAATAGATGCTTAATAAATGCATGTTAAAGTAAACGGATTAGAAGTAGGTGGCAAAGTGGATAGAGAAATGGTCCTAGGGTCAGGGGGACTCAGACTAGGTTATTTGTTAACTAGGTGTGTGACTCTGGGCAAGTTACTTAATACTTAGTGACTCAAAAATAAACAAAAATTAAATAAATTACTTATGTAAAAATCTAACTGTCACAGACCTACAAATAGCGACAAGAGGCTGAAAATTTGATGAAATGGGGGCAGTAATATGCTTAGCTGCTGGAGAGATGGAAATGACCAAGTTCAAATAATTTATTCTACTGTTTGGTGCATCTAAGTTCTCATCCTGAGAGGGGAGGATGATCTAAATATACATGTGAATTTCATATTAGTCAAAAATTGGGGGCCTCTTATGGCCTAATCTCACAATTCCACTAAATTTTCCTCTAGAAACTAATGATAAAAATTTTTATCTAATCCAATAAGTATCCAATCCTCAACTGAATGCATAGGAAAGAACAGGATAGTTCAACCCTCTTTTTCATGTATAAGTTTTAGAAGACTTGAGTCTCTTTTACTTAACACATAATACATAATAGCCACTCGATAAGCATTTGTTAAATGGAAAAATGAATGAAGAGCATTCTCTGAACTTGTACCTGAATTCCTCCACTAGAATTTCCTCTGGCGTCTCATCATAGGGTACATTATGGGGAAATTTGGAATGCTAGTATCTCCCCATATAAATTTGGCAAGAGGGAAATGAACTCCCTTCTCTATCTTTCCTACTAAACAATGTGAATGGATCATCACACCATGGTTCCCGTGTCCTGGAACAGGATTTCAACTAGGGTAGAAGAATAACATACAAAGATGAAATTTCTAAGGTTGTCAAAGGATGAAGAATTGGGGGTTCTGGGATGAGAACCAGAGAAGGGCACCAAGAACATGAGTTTGAAAGGCTTTGGATGTACATTTGAAGCAGTACTGTGTGTCTGTCTCCAAGGAGCCAACTAACTGGAACAAACTTAATCCAAGAAGACTGTCAATCAGGTGTTGAATTTTACTGGCCACAGAAATTCACCAAGACTAAAGTGTGGAGGAATCATAAGCAAATGTGTGTGTATAGATTATATCCAAGCATGAATAAACTCCAAGGATATTCCTTATTGCCTCTAGAATAAAATGTAAGCTTATTGGTCTAATTCATGATTTGACAGTTCATGATTTAGATCCAACCTATATCTTCCAGACTAACTTCACCTTATTCTCTTCCCAAATTCTATGTTCCCACAGAAGTGGACGACTTACTGTTCCCTGAACTTGGCATTCCATAACTCACTTCCGTTCATTTGTACAATTACCCAAGTCTCAAAGGCACTCCCTTTAAGTCTGCCCAGAATCCTTAGCTTCTTTCAAGGCTTAAAAAAAAGTCACTCCTTCAAGAAGCTTTCACCCAGATCCCTCCCCACTCCCCTAAGTTTTGAGTAAGGTCTAAGTTATTTTTACATATGAATGTACAGATTGGATCCTCCCTTCCCACAGGAGAAATGAGAAGCATGGAAGGATTAAGGGTATTTTGTTTTTGTCCTTATTATCGCCTCTCAATATGCTTTATACATAGTAGGAATTTTACTATTTGTTTATTTGTCGAATTAAATTATTTGTTAAATAGAATCACAGATCCTTGATACACTGAAGAAGCAATACTTAAGCATAAAATTTATAATCTCATAGTAACTCAGCACCATAAATTACAATGATTTTATGAGAAAACTTGGAATGCCAGTACCTCATCTCCCCCATATAAATCTGGCAAAAGGAAAAGGAACTCCCTTCTCTATCTTTTCTACTAAACAATGTGAATGGGCCTGTGTCCTGGAACAGGATTTCAATTAGGATAGAAGAATAGCAACATGCTAAGATGAAATTTCTAAGGTTGTCAAAGCATGAAGAATTGGGGGATTCTGGGTAAAAACCAGAGATGGGCACTAAGGAAGGAGTAAAAAAAAATAAAGGAAGAGTGGGCACTTGGGATAATGAAGGAGAGAGAAAGCTGCATGAAATAATTCATTCAAAATTTGTAGGCAAAGAAACTATTTTAAAATCCCAACTCTTCAACTTATTGGTTTGGGGTAAGCACTTAAACCTCCCTGGGATTGGATTACATGGCCTCTAAGTTTCCTTTCAGCTATATGGGCCTATGAGTCAAAAGAGGAATGAGTAGACACTGTGGAAAGATCTATAACAATAAGAGATATGGAAAAAAGAGGAAAACAGGGAATTTCCTAGGAGTAGTAAAGAGGGAAGTAGGATTCCTTAAGCAACCACCTGGTTATTTCCAGAAAGGGGTAAACAAAAGTAGGACAACTATAAATTGAAGACAGCCTATATTTCAAAAAATATGAATATAAATTACCTTCCATTTTTCACTAAGTGAGAATATTTTCACCAAAAGCCCAAATGCCTTCATTTTTCCAAATTGAGTTTAAGTACTTATTTAAAATTTAATTTAAAAAATATTTTTGAGTCTCCAAATGCTACAGATGTGAAACTTTGATAGTCAGACCAGTAGTTCCAAGCTTTGAGAAAAGAAAAAAAAATTCATTTTAGCACGAAATGCAGAGTTCACAATATTGTTCCCTGTTCTTACATCTCATTTTAAAGCAGCCATAAGAAAAAAAAAATCAATGCTATATCTGAGATGGTGTTTTTGGAACAAGGATTTATCAGATAATAATGACAAAGTTACTTGCCTGTTATCAGATCCAGCATTAACACATTTGTAAACACATATACCAATTATGATGGTAAAGAATTTCCTATATTTCTCTTAACCTTTAAACTTCAAACTGTTAGTAAATCT
Organism: Sarcophilus harrisii; assembly: GCF_902635505.1. Taxonomy (NCBI): domain Eukaryota; kingdom Metazoa; phylum Chordata; class Mammalia; order Dasyuromorphia; family Dasyuridae; genus Sarcophilus; species Sarcophilus harrisii. The sequence continues at coordinate 66,146,032 of NC_045431.1, forward strand.
TTCACTCCCACTGTCTTAAACTTAAATAAAACAACAACTTAAATAAAACTTAAAATAACAACTTACTACATTCTAAAAAGACACATATATACACAAGTCATTAATTGATCCAGCATGTTGGCAGTTCTAGAGAACCTTTTTAGATAGGAATAAATAACACAATAGACTTGAGGTTGAATCAGAGGGTGATTTTAAGATTCCAGACATGGGTACAAGCTAAGAAAGCATTCTGCTTTGGTTATTAAAGAATTTTTTTTAAGTCATAAGGGTGCTAAAGCTCTTTTTAACTACATGATCACTATTACACACCCTCAGATTAAATATTACTGAATTATATTTGGTTTGAGAAAAGTGCATAAAAGTTTCAATACTTTAATCTTAAAGTTTATTGAGAGACCATGCAAAATGGCACATGTCCTATTCCCAAAATCAGAAATCCAGACCTGAAAGGGACCCCAAAGAGCATCTGGAGCAATAATCCCAATCTATAGATGAAAAGACTGAGGCCTAGAATAGTTAAATGATTTGCTTAAGGTCACAATGGCAATTAGCATTATAAGCAGCATTTGAAACCAGGTCGCAGCACACTTTCTACCATGTCAGGTCAGAAGTTACTAATCCTCTCAGTGCCCAAAGTGTCAGTAATAAGCATGTTCACACCTGAAGTTACCTGATGGATAAAGTGTCCATATGAAAACAAAACAAAAGTTGTTATAATATTTCTGAAGAAAAAGCAAATCCTAAAGTATCCTTCCCAACTGCTCTACCCCTTGCCAGTAAACAATCCTTTTCGAGAATGAAAGTTAAATATTTTTTTAAAGTTTTATGGGGCAACTAAATACTTTAAAGCAAAGACTTTCCCTCCCTCCCTCTTTATCATCATGCCACAGAATAGTATGTGGGGAGGTTTGGAATTTCTCTTAAACTTACTAACCTGTTTCAACCACTTTCCTCCTGGAAAACAATTGTTCTCAACTCAGCAAACTACAACATATCTAACTAAAAAGTGATAGTTTTTCTTCGACAGATACAGGTTCTTGGAATGAAAATCTGTCCTTGTAAAAGGTGGATCTCTATCTCTCTCTTTCTGTCTCTTTGTCTCTCTGTCTCTGTCTTTGTCACCTTCCCTCTTCCCTTCAGTTCAGATGGCATTCCCTTTACTAACCCTCACTCTTTCAAATTAAAAAGACCTTTTTAAAAAGAATTTCATTTTTAGGTGATTCCAACGCTCACCGTGTGGGGTAGCATCTGACAGTGCTATTCCTACATGTCTTTGGGGAATTATATGTACACAACAAGGGGGAAGGGAGGAGATAGGGTGTCCTTCTTAGGAATCACTTTATGAGCACACATAACAGGTGCTATTTTGGGCTCCTAAAGCCAGTCCACTAAAAGAGAATACTTTGTCAAGCCTGATTTGTTGTTCTGTTCCTGCAAATGCAGATATTCCCCATCTGCCAATACACTTGCAACAGGGAAGTATGCTACGTTACAGTAACCCCGGCTTTCTCGAAACAACTAAGAAACGCTTGCCCTTCCCAGCTTGCAATTAGCTCTTCACCGAACACAGCTCCCAAGCAAACTAAGCCCTTCATCCTCGGCCTGTATGAGACAACATAACAGAAGCTGTGCATAACTTTATCCCTTTCAAACTTTCCTCGCTTGCATCAGCTTGAGGCGATTTACAATCATGTCTCAGTTATTAGTTTTCCTTCTGGGTAATTGAAGGACAGCACTTAATAAAATCCATATTATTATTTACCACTTGCTCAACCCAGGGGAGAAGAAAAACACTTTACTCTTCCAGGAAGAAATGAAATACAACCTGAAGGAACAAGTTCACCTTGGGTGTGCTGTAGGGAGAAACCCTAACCTCTAGATACCGGCATTATTGGCTCAGGTGAAGCTCTACCTGATGGCGCCCGGTGACAGCTATCCCGGCTATCAGATCCCAGATCAGTTCCAGGGCTGGCAATCCCCGGGGAAAACTGTCTCCAGTCTTGGCCCCTCCAAATCCAAGTCTCCTTATCCATAAAAGTTTCCTCATCCCCTTTCACCCTTTCTTTGCCACTGTTCAGAACACACTCTGAGTCTTTCCAAATCCAGCTCTCTAATCGCTCTACCGTGTCACCCATATGAAAATGACCTCTGTCTTCAAAATGAAGAAAAGCCGGCATCACACACCCCCCCCCTCCCAAACTTAAAAGGCGCAGAGAAGTCGGTAGCTTTCAGCCCAGAATCTACTTTCCAGATGGAAGCAGGCGCTAGATTTTTCTCGGAGTCTCCATCCCCAGCGCCTCCTTCCCATCCCCACCCCCACCCCCTGCCCGACTAGTGCGGTGCTCCCAGGCCCCCCCGCTGGCTCACCTGGATGGGACATGGTGGTGGTCTCGTTCGTGTTGGTCCCCACGTTGTAAATGACCACCGCCGAGGCGTTCTGCATGAAAGCATGCCGGATTTTGTCCTTCTCCGAGCAGTTGCCCTTGGGGATGAGGGCTATCCAGTGCTTGACGTGGGCCGGGACGGCGAACTTGGTGTTGGGGTCGCAGGCCAGGCGCTCCTGGACGGAACTGGCCATGGCCACCCGGCCGTGGGCATCCAGCTTGGGCGAGTGCTCGCCGTAGCGGCCGCACTCGCTCTTCTCGCTGCGCAGCTCCCCCGAGGCGCCCGGCGCCCCCGCCGCCGGCGACCCCGGCTCGATGTAGGTGATGTTCACGAACGCCGTGTACCATTCCTCCTTCTCGGCTACGGTGAAGTCCAGACACAGCAAATGCACGAAACAAAAGGAAAGCAGCCATGTTGAGAGAGCCAGACTGCGGCACGCTTGGATGAGAGACATTGCCATCTTTCTCCTCCGCCGGGCGCCCCCCCTCCACCCGGTCCCCGCCCCCCCGCGCCCTCCCCCCACCCCCGTCCTTGCAGTTGCCGTCTCCCACCCCCTGCCGGGCTCCGCTCCCGCCGCCGCTGATCTCTCCGGTGTCAGCGCCGGGCTTCTAGGACGCGGCTCCCGTGGCTCCGGGGCCGATCGCTGTGTCCTCAGCAGCCCGAGAGGGACTGTTTCATGCTCCTCGCCCAGGGCCCGGCGGAGGGAGAGGAGGCGCCCGGGCGTCGCTGGGGAGTCGGGCTGGCCAATGGTCCGGCTCCCGCTCTGGCTTGCTTCTCCTCCTCTCTAAGTGGGTAAGGGGAGGAAGCGAGTGCGAAGCGGCTCCGCGCTCACTCGGGAGTCGCCTGCGCCCCACCAAGGGCGCTGCTGATGCTGCCCGGAGGAGGAGGCTCGGGAAAGGCAGCAGCTGCTGTGCGCGTCCCGCGGCCGCCGCTGCCGGGCTCCTCTCCCTCTTCTCCAGGGACATGTACCGGGAGCCCAGGGCTTGCCTGCCCGCGGGGGAAAGAAGCAGTCTGGGGGACTTTGGGGGGTGGGGGGGGACGGGACCAGGGAGGAGGAGGAGGAGGAGGCTGTGCGCGTATGTTTGCGCGCGTGTGTGTTTGTGTGTGTGTGTGTGTATATCTGTGTGTTTGCGCGCGCGCGTGTGTGAGTATGTGTGTCTGTGTGTGTGTGTGTGTGTGTGTGCATAATATGTGCGCCCGAGGAGGAGCTTAATGTGATGTCAAAGCTTCGGCTTCAGTTTAGCTAGCTTTCCTCCCTTTTTCTCTTTCTCGACAGCAGCGACATCTGCCGGGTTAATTCAATTCGAAAAACGCCACGCATCCCAGCGATTCTTGAGCAATCTATCCATCTATCTATCTATCTATCTGTCTATCTGTTTATCTGTCTATCTATCTATCATCTATAGTATTAGTTCCCTGGGGCACCAAGAAGTAGATTGCAAAGAGTTTCAATTCACGCAATAACATTACACGAATGAACACATTAAAATACTTTAATTTGTTTAATTTTATTTTTATTTAAATTTAAATTTTATTAATTTTAATAACAGCTTTTTTATTTTCAAAATACAAGCAAAGATAGTTTTCAACATTCATCCTTGTAAAATCTTGTGCTCTAAATCTTTCTCCCTCCTTCCCTTCCTTCCATCCTCCTCCCCTAGACAGTAAGTAATCTAATCTAAGTAAAACATGTGCAATTCTTCTAAACATATTTCCACATTTATCATGAGCAAACTTTGTTTTTTTATTAAGCTTTTTATTTTCAGAACATGTGCACAGATAATTTTCAACGTTCATCCTTGCAAAACCTTGTTCCAAATTTTTTCTCCCTCTCTTTCCTCCATTCCCTCCCCTAGATAGCAAGTAATCCAATATAGATAGGTTAAGCATATGCAATTCTTCTAAACATATTTCCACATTTATCATTAGCAAACTTTTTTATTAAAGCTTTTTATATTCAAAATAAATGCATAGATAATTTTCTACATTCTTCCTTGCAAAACCTTGTTCCAAATTTTTTCTTCCTGCCTTCCCCCACACCCACTCCAGAGGGCAAGTAATTCAATATATATAAAACATGTGCAATTCTTCTATACATATTTCCACAATTATGCTGCACAGATCCAAAAGGGAAAAAATGAGAAAGAAAGCAAAATGCAAGCAAATAACAACAACAAATGGCTCTTTCCAGCACAAGTCCATTGAAACCTGCCTGAATCACCACCTTGTTGAAAAGAGCCCTGTCTGTCAGAATTGATCATTGTATAATCTTGCCGTTGTTGTGTACAGTGATCTCCTGGTTCTGTTCATTTTACTCAGTATCAGGGCCTCTCTAAAATCATCCTGCTGATCATTTCTTACAGAACAACAATATTCCATAACATTCATATACCACAACTTATTCAACCATTCTCCAACTGGTAGATTAGCAAACTTTAAAATGGTATTTGAATAAAGTTATTTTTCTATCTAGTCTAACCTCTCACTTTGCAGATGGGGGAGGGTGTGTGGACTGAAGCTTAAATTGGGAAAAGGCCTTTCTCAAGTTCTTGTGAAAGAGACAGAGATAAGAATCTAGCTCATTTCAATATGCTATGCTGCCCTTCCAATCTCCCATTTTAAAATCAGGCCAGTTATGTTTATTTTCTTATGAACAGCACCCTAGTCTTTGTATGTATATGAAAAAGAAAATGAATAAGATGCTTCCTCATTTTGTTTATTTGATCTTCTTTTTCTCATAGTTTTCAGTGGCAGATTTCCATATCCAGGGGAGGGAAGTTTGTTATTCTTGTTTAGAGGGCATCAGTGCAGTTGAAGTTAGAGATGATAATAAGTCGATTATTGACAGTCAACTCAGAATATAGTCATTTTAGAAGTGTGTTCTTGAGTCTGTCATTTTGGAAATAAAGGTTTCTGATCATCCCATCACTATTCACCATTCCCTTGGCTTTAAGGAGCTCCTCAGTCTCTCAGAACCAAAAAGCCCCAGTGTCTTATTACTGGGGATGGGAAGGGAAACAAGCTTTTTTGTAGCTTCTACTATGTACCAAGAACTTCTACATAATACTATTTCATGTGATTCTCCCAATAACCCTTCAAGAAGGTGCTATTAGCCTCATTTTACATTGGCTCAAACAGAAGTGACTTGTCTGCAGTCACATAGATAGTAAATATTTAAGGCAGGATTCAAACTTGCTGACTTCCCCATCCAGTGCTCATCATCATCTTGAACTGCCCTCCTCCTTAAATTATCCTGTATGTACTTAGCCATTTTGAAGTAAGTTGAACCCTCTCAGGAGGTCTCTCCCAACTCCTCATACTCTTAAGAAACTTCATTCAGACTCACAACTAACCTCAGAAAATATGGTTTGTAGGGAATTGTGTAGAATTGTAGACTATTGAATTGGAAACTATGTTAAAAGATTATCTTCTTGTTAGACTGTGAGCTCCTTGAGAACTATCTCTGGATATCTTTGTCTATCTTTGAATCTCTACTAAACACAGTTCAGAGAAAATCATTTTGTTGTTTAGTCACGTCCAACTCCTCATGACCCCATCTGGGGTTTTCTTGGCAGAGATACTGGCCATGTTTTGCCATTTCTTTCTCATTTGACAGATCAGGAAACTGAAGCAAACAGGGTTAAATGACTTGCCCTGGGTCACATAACTAGGAAGTGTCTGTGGAAGATTTGAACTCAAGATGAATCTTCTTGACTCCTACTTCAGCCCTCTAACTACTAAGCCACTAGCTTAGCCAAACCACTGGCTGACCCAGAGCTAATAACAGGTGCTTAATAAATGTTGGTTGGTTTTATTAGATTGGCCCAACCTCCTGATATTTTAGACAGGGGTAAAGTGAAGTCTAAAATGACACACTAAATAGTAAGGCTGAAATTCAAATCCAAATCCTCTGGTTCTAAATTATATGCTCTTAGCATGATGCTACACATCTATCTCTGTTGCATATTGGCCTTGTTTATTGTCCATTTTAGAATATAAACATATACTGGGCCAATATTAGGATTAACATCCTTGAGGGACTACTGCTGGTATCCTGGAAACACTAGAGATTGAAGAGAGCCATCTTCAACATCTGGCTGGGGGGATGGAGGGGGATGCATGCACATAAAACACTTTTAAGTTTATTCTGCATTATTAATATTTTCTCTGTTACTTTAAACCTTAAAAATCAATAAAACAATAAATCAAGCCCCGATTTGCAGCATTTGCTAATTTCCAAGGTGTAAAATGCCAGCTGAAAATTTAACAATCATGTCTTAAAGCTGGTTCAAGCTGATTTCAGCATAACCCTGGAGAGAAGACACTGATCCTTTGCCTATGGGTCAAAGAAGAAAGCAGAAATTGATTTCAGAGCCGCTAGAAATCTAAGATATTGCTTCTTCCCTCCTCCCCACTCTAAATCTCCCTCTTTCTTAAGAACCCAACACCAGAAATGTGTTTTGCACATGTGCAAAAATATTTGTAGCAACCCTTTTAGTAGTGGCAAAAAACTGGAAATGGATGCCCATCAATTGGAGAATAACTTATGGTATATGAATGTTATAGAATATTATTGTTCTATAAGAAATGATCAGCAGGATGATTTCAGAAAGGCCTGGAGAGACTTACATGAACTGATGCTAAGTGAGATGAGCAGAACCATCAGCAAGATTGTATGATGATCAATTCTGATGGACGTGGCTCTTGGCTCTTTTTAAGAATAAGTTGATTCAGACTAGTTCCAATGATCTTGTGATGAAGAGAGCCATCTGCACCCAGAGAGAGGACTGTGGGGACTGGGTGTGGATCACAACGTAACATTCTTACTTTTTTGATGTTGTTCACTTGCATTTTGTTTTCTTACTCATTTTCTTTCCTTTTTGATCTGATTTTTCTTGTGCAACAAGAGAATTGTATAAATGTGTTTACATACTTAAAAAAAAAAAAAGGATCCAATACCAAGGATTGGATTAGGAAAATGTCTATTTGAGATAGAGTGAGTGAAGAGAAAATGGGAAGGAACAGAGAATAGAAAAAATCTAAGATGGCTTCCAAAAGGGTCGTGATAAAATCATATACCTTCAACTGTAGAATATACAAAATTATATGTGCTCTGGGTGAAACAAGAGACTATTAATCATTAGCACACAGTTGACAAGCTGGCTTCATTTCAAACACAAATAAGGCGATCAGGTTCTCCTACTTTCAAAATCTATTGAATGGTAAATACCATGCTTTCTTGAACATGAAAGTAACCATGCTTACATGCCCTTTATTTCATTTTTTATTCAGTGATATCTAAGGGGATATAGGTTCTTCAGCCAGCTGATATTAATCAATGTAAGATGTAGTTGTCTTTGAAAGTCTCTTACCCTATATGTGCTGATTCAGTTTTCCAAAGGAACACAATGTCCAGACTTAGGCTTACATATGACACAATGTTTATAAACAGAGGAAGTATGGATCTGCTTTGATGCAATGGATAAACTCCCAGCAGAAGGGAAGCTCCCTGAGAGGAGGGGGATTTGCTACATTTGTTGTCACTGGACCCCAGTTTCAAGCACAATGCTTGATGCATAGTAAGCACTTAATAAATGGGTGTTGAATAAATCAATCTGTTATTTTCTGCTCTCTCCAGGGCTACTATTTCCATAGTTTGCTTTTAAGTATCCACTTTGGGATTTTTAGTGTTTCAAATTGAAAAGAATTTCTAAATGTCTCTCTGCTTCGAGATCTTTTAACCTTCTGATTGATCATGTACTTGATTGTGTGATGGCTCTTTGGCACAATAACTAGCTCTATATGACTTTGGCAAAACTTTTTTTACTTACTTTCCTAGAATGGGAACCTTTCGGGAATTTTTCAAGAATATTGCCAAGTAAGCAAATGATTTATAGGGGTTTCACCTATGCATCTTTCTTTTACTTGTGTGGAGGAGGAGGGGCTCCCAAATGGGGCTCCTGCTTTTGTGATTGCATATTAGGCACAGAAAAGCTTTTCTAAAGTTGTAGGTAAGACTAAAAGACTTGCACAAGTGTTTATAAGAATTCTAAAAGTGGAGGTTCTTGAATGGGAGTAACATTCGCTTGGAATTATTGATTAGCTTTCAAAACCTTCCATAACTCTGGGAGGACCTAAAAGCTTCTTTTGAGGATTCCAGAAAAACTGGGCTGCTTATTATTTCCCAAATTTGCTGCTCCTTCTCCCAAAATGATGTCTTTAAACAAGTGGTCTCCTCCCTCCTAACTCATTCCTGGAATTTACATGATCCTCATCTCTGCCTCTTATAATCCCTAGCAGCTTCCTTTAAACTCATGCTACTTTATGAATGAAGCCTTGCCTGATCACTTCCTATTCAATTTAGTTTCTATGTATATATACATATATACACATATATCCATTTACAAATTATAAACACACATATCTGTAAGCATGTTTCATATATATATGTATGTTTACAAATAGCAAACAAACAAATTTGTTTACAAATTATAAACATACATATATATCTGTAAGCAAATATGTTTCATATATGTGTATGTTTACAAATTGTAAACAAACCCATAAATCTGTTTGCAAATTATAAACACATATATCTATAAGCATATATGTTTCATATATATGTGAGTTTACAAATTATAAACAAACATATATATCTGTTTATAAATTCTCATTTGTAGTCAAGCATTCAGTCAAACAAACATTTGTTAAGTGCTTACTGTGGGCCTGGAACTGCACAAAATATTAGAGACTTAATATGTCTATGAGATATCCACTTTAAAATTTCTTATAGGCAATTGGATAAGTGAGTCCTGAGGTCAGAATATAGATTAGGATTTGACTAAATAGATCTTGGAATCATCAACATTATCAAAACAATTGAGTCTAGGGGAGTTGATGGGATCACCAAGCAAAATTGAGAGGGTGGGGAAAGAGAAGAGGGCTCAGGATTCAGAAAGCAGGACAAACAGAAAAGATGTCAGAAAAATCTAGAGAATGAAGTATCAAGGAGAAAATTAGTGATCAACAGTTTTAACGGCTGCAGAGAGGTCAAGAAAGGTAAATTTTGATCAAAAGCCATTAGATCTGGCAATTAAGAAATCATAGGTAACTTTGGAGAGAGCACTTTAAGTTGAATGATGATGTCAGAAAGCCCACTGCAGAAAATTAATCAAGTGTAGGAAAAAGAAGTAGAGGCAGTTGTAAATAGTCTTTTCTAGGATTTTAGTCACCAAATAAATAAATAAATAAATGAGAAGAGCTGTATGAAAAAAGATAGTTTGGATGGATGGATCAAGTGTTTTTGTTTTTAAGAATAGGGGAGACACGGGAAAGTTTATAGGTAGTAGGAAAACAATCATAGACCAAACCCACATTTTCTGATTCAAGAGGAAGGGGAAAGGGAAATATTGAAGATGAGTGAGAGTGTTGTGATGATAGAAGGGATCTTTGGGGGCAAGTGGGATGGTGGGATGGAATAGGATTATTTGTACACATAAAGTACATCTTGGTAAGGTGAAATATGTCTTTTTGTGAGAAAGGAAATAGGGATGGTAATGGCAGAAAGCATCTAAGTCATAGAAGGTGAGGAGAGAAGAGGGAACTCTTGGTGAACGTCCTTGATTTTTAAAGTGAAAGATGAGGCAAAGTTCTTAGTCGAAAAGTTAGGGAAAAAAAGCTACAATACAGGTAAGTTTCAGAAGAGAAATTTGAACCTAAGTCTTTTTGACTATTTCTATTATGCCAAGTTATATCTCTGATCTTCCTTTATTTACTTTTAGGTGTTTTTTAAAATACAATTTTATTTATCTCTTACATGATGCAATTTAACTTCTGTTGTAGAACAAGTGTTTGTTTGTTTGGTTTTTTCCTCCAAGTGAATTCTCTTCAGATTGTTTTAATGCATTTTTTTCCCCTGTCAAAATTGTTTTTTCCTTGTTGATTTCTTTGTCCTTTCCATTTCCTTATGTAACAGATTAATGTCTTTGGAGGCTCTTTGATTCTTTTCTCTTTTTGATTCATTTATTTAAAGGTTTAAAAAAAACCCCACAAAAACTTCTATCCTTGTGAAGAAATATAATCTGGACTCATCCATATCCTCTTGTTACAATTTCTTACATTTTAATTTATTTTATGAAATAAATTTTTGTTTGAATCCTTAGCAAATTGATTTTTCTGGAGCTAAATAAATTAACATTTATTAAGTTGCTGTTGAGTCATTTTTCAATCATTTCTGACTTTAAAATCCTATTTGAAGTTTTCTTGGCAAAGAAACTGGAATTGTTTTCCATTTCCTTCTTCTGCTTATTTTACAGGTGAGGAAACTGAAGTAAACAGGGTTAAATAACTTTCCCAGGATCACACTGCTACCAAGAGTCTGAGGCCTGATTTGAACTCAGAAAGTTGAGTCTTCTTGACTCCAAGTCACCTCCTTGCTACTATATATGTAAAGATGAACTTCAGACAGACTTGTAGTCACTAACTTCTCTATATTATAGGCAATTCTAAAAGACTAAGTTTGCAAGAAGATGCCAATTACTGGTAAGGGAAGTTACGTCTTTAGGAGTTCCCTTTACCAATGAAACAACAGGTCTATCCTCTGCTATTCTTTGTACCATAATAATTTCATCATTCAAATGTTAGAACTAATAGAATAGAAGAACTACTAAGGAGAAATTCTATCCTGGATCAAAGATCATAGAACCATAGATTTAAGGATGGAAAAGGCTTTAGAAGCGATTTAGTCTGATTTACTAATTTTGCAAAGAAGAAAACTGACTCCCAAGAGAATTAAATCATTTACCCAAGATTATAGAGGTACTAAATGGTACAGTTTACAATTAAACTCTTAATCCTATGACTCCAAATCAAGTGTTGTCTTTGTTGACTCCCCAATAGCAGCAAATTTGTTGCTTGAGTACAAAAGACAAGGATCTTATTGGAGGGTGAGAGAGGAGATGACCTCTCTAGGTCTAGATTTTGTGAAAGGAAAAAAGAAACCCAGATATAGGCTGACATACATTTGGGAAACAGAAAATAGAGAAATGGAAGATAAAAGACTACATTTCTAAATGAAAAGTCATTCCAGGAAGGAAGGAAAGTTCTTAGGAAACAGATCCTATAGATCTAAGGAAAAATAATTCTATTTTGAAGGAAAAAGAACCAATATGGAAATATTAAGAATTCATCAGGTAATTTATAATTTTTAAAAAACTGATATGTATATAAGATGGTAGCAAGGACAGTTAATAATGAAAATATTCCTGTAAAAACATGGATTATCCTATGGAATAAGTATCAGGAGGACTGAAGCTTAAAGAGGCATTTTAAAACTATAAATGAGAAAAAAAGAGGCTCCAAACGAATGATTGATTGATTGAAATAAGCAGTTATTAAGCACTTACTATATATAATGCACTGTGCTAAGTTCTAGGAATACACAGAGAAAAGCAAGATAGTACTTGCCTCAAGAAATTCACATTCTAGTGGTGGGAGAAAAAAATTAGGATTCAGTTGCAAGTCAAATGGAGTGTCCCAGTGATCCTTAAGGGACAGCATCAAAGAGAATAGCAGTCATGACAAGTGGATATAAATGCAGCTTGGGTAATGACAAAAACACCTACTGGATTAACTTGTTTCCTTTGTGGCCAGAAAAGCACAGATATAAATGACTAGTATAGAAATGAAATCCAACTAAAAATAGTAAAAGTGTACTCACCTGGCCCTAATGAGTTTCAGTTACTAGGCCAAGGTGGAACTACATTCCAGAAAAAAAAAAAAAAAGATGGGATTGCCGAGCCAATGTCAATGATCTTTGAAAGACCAGAAGAAATTGGAGTTCCTTATGACTGAAGGAGGAAAAATATCCCAATTTTCAGAGATATTTGGAAAGCCAGTAAGTATGATATTTAGTCCTGGTAAACTCCTACAACATAATATTGCACAGAAAGTTAATGAACATCTTAAAAAGAAGTCAGGGATCAGAAAGAAATTGCTTAACTACCTAGTTACTACATTAGATATGGGGAATGACACAGATATAGTTGGCCAAAATTTTCGCATTGACAAGTTTTTCATGTTGTTCTTGAAAACAAAATGTCACAATAGATGCTAGATGTTGGTAGATTTTAGACAGATTTGGAACTGCTTAAACATCCAAGAGTAATCACTATCGTTTGGAAGGAGAATTATTGGAATATTTCAGAAATCTTTTTCATGGACCTGAGTTGTTTAAAATTTTTATCAGTGATTTCCCTAAAATTATAAATAGCATATTTATCAAATTTGCAGATAAAACAAACATCTGTTGTCATTCAGTCATGTCTGATTCTTCATGACCTCATACAAGGTTTTCTTGGCAGTGATACTGGAGTGGTTTGCCACTTCCTTTTCCAATGGATTAAGGTAAACAGAGATCAAATGCCTTGCCCAGAGTCACACAGCTAGTGAGTATTTGAGGTTGGATATAATTTTAAGCCTTCCTGACCCCAGGCCCAGTTCTGTATCTATTATGACCCCTAGTTGCTTCAATATAAAATTAGGAAGAAGGAAAAAAATATTAGAATATTTGACCCAATCTAACAAGGTTAAATTTAGGAATACCGGTCATTTTATTTGTACAGGGATCTGTAGAGTAAGGAAATTCCTTATACCAATTCAGACCGGCCTCTTCTCTTATAGAGCTGCCTAGAATCTGGATTCTTAAACTGTGGTTTGCAATCCCATGTGAGATTGTGTAATTGAATATGGGGATCACAAAATTATGATCTATTATCAGTAAATAATTGAGATATATATATGCCTATTTTATACATCTATATACCTGGGGCCATGCAAAAATTTCTCAGGTAAAAATAAGTCACAAGTGGGAAAAATTTGAGAAGCCCTGACAACGAAGAGGTTAAGTGATCTGGACAAGATCACATAGCCCATATTATCAGAAGTGATTCTACTCCATACTATATTAAACATAACATGGATAAATAAAAATATAAAAATGGGAATCAAAGATCAACTTTATAAGTACAAAATGGAGGAAATACAGCTAAATGAGGTACATTTACATGAAGATGGTCTACAAGTTTTTTGTGGATTGAAAAAGTCAGTATAAAACAGTTTTGTGATGATATGTCAGGCAAAAAAAAGTTAACTAAGCATTTGGTTGCATTGATTGAGTTCTTAAAATATCCAGGCAATAAAAAGATGAGGATCCTATTGTATTATACCTGGAAAAACAATATTTGGAACACTGTTCAATTCTAAGCATTACATTTTAAAAAGGGAATTGATAATCTGGAAGTCCCTCCAGTTTTTGAAATTCTGTGGTTCTATTGGAAGAAGTCCATCACCATAAGCAGTTAACAATTGTTCAGGGGAAAAGAATTGCCAAATCATTATGCTTCCTACTGTGCTAAATAAAGCAGCCTCCAAAAAGTCATCAGTAGATCCAGAGTTTATATATATATATATATATATATATACATATATATATATATATATATCATATTTTCCTTCATCACCAACCTCATTGGCGATCTGGTAGAACCTTTCTTTTTTTGCTTAGGCAATTGAGGTTAAGTGCCCAGAGTCACACAGCCAGGAAGTGTTAAGTGTCTGAAGTCAGATTTGAACTTTGGTCCTCCTGACTTCAAGGCTGGTGCTCTATCCACTACACCACTTAGCTGCCCCTAGTGGAACTTTCTTAGAATAATGTTTTATGTCTATATTTATAATCAAAGCAAATGATAAGTTTCAGGTAGAGGTTGGGGAAAATGTAATTTTCCCCTCATACAAGTCTATAGTTGCTTGAAAAATCTATCAATGGGCCCCTGGAGGACTTTGGATATCAGTTTAGTCTAGAAGAAAGTGACCAGGATGTTGGAGACCAACCAGGAAATTATTACTAATTGAAAACCTAGAAAATTACAGGAAGATAAGTTATTATCTTCATATTTAGTGGTTCATATTTAGTGATTCATGAGCCCCTTGGAGATTTGCAATGATGGTTCATGGGGTTCATTCTTAAAAAAATTTTAATGGTATTTTGAGTAAATGAGTATGTAAAATATAGTGACCAATATATTAAATCATCTTGAGGGTTCACAGCATTTTTTTTTTTTTTTTTGGTTAAAAGGGATTCCCAGAAAAAAAAAACCATTGGAAAACATTGAGTTATATAAGTGCATTCAAGAAATAGGAAACAAAATCCTTTGGGGGCTTAAAGGGAAAGTCAAAAGAGGACTAACAAAGTTTCACTCAGGAGCTAGTATTGAGGTTGGTCATTAAAGGATGGGAAAAAGTTAAAAGGTGAAGAGAGGGGAATAAAAGCATTTTAGGTAGAGTGAGCAGCCATTAATTTTAAAGCATGTATTTGATGAATGAAGGTGGAGGAGAATGGTATTAGCCAGGCACTCCTATCCCTTTCAGGGTTACATGTGATAAAATTGGCTCTCTCAGGTGTGAAGGGCAGACTTGCAATTAAACATTCTGGCATAATTTGTAGGTCAGCTAGGCAGCACAGTGAATAGAGGGCAAAGTCTGCGAACAATAAAACTCATCTTCTTGAGTTCAAATCTAGCCTCAGATATTTACTAGCTATGGGATCCTGGACAAGTCCCTTAACCCTAATTGCTTCAGTTTCCTCATCTGTAAAATGAGCTAGAGAAGGAAATGGCAAATCACTCCAATATCTCTGCCAAGAAAACCCTAAATGGAGTTATGAAGAATCAGAGTTAACTGAAATAATTGAACAAAAATGACAACATAGTTTATAACCATTATTCTCCACATACAAGCTGGAGAGTTTGGATGACATGGCTAAAATGTTCTAGGAACAGTGAGCATCACTATTTTAAGAATCGCAAATTTGTCTAGCAAAAACAATAAGAGCTAATAAATAAATAGTATAGAAATTATATGAAATGTATACTTTTCAAAATTCTTTTCACATCAGATTCAATGGTATCTAGAGGAAAGAAAGCTGGATTTAAGATGGCAGAATAGGAAGGCAAATTTCAAGTTCTCCAGATTTCCCCCACAAATACAACAAATTTGTATCTCAAGGTTAACATGGACTGGTGAAAAATCAAGAAGACAGGTTAGAATAGGGGTCCTCCTGGGACAATCCTAGTAGACCCCAATAAAGATCCTGGGCCAGGGATTAACCTATGTGAAGTACAAATGCTTCCTGTCTAGCTCCACCCAAACACCAAATGGAGACCTTTGGGGCTACCTGGAACCTTCCAGGAACCACAGGAACTTTGACTTTCTGAACATCAAGGAGGTTGGGGTCTGAGTCTGGGATGACTGAGAGAACCTCAGCTAAACAGAAACATGAGGCCCAGCTGTGCTGCAGAGTTGTGGCCTGGAGTTCCAGGTCAGTAGGGAGACCTGAAGTAAAGCTAGAAGGACCATCCCCCCACCTCATGATTAGAGATGCTTATACTAATACTTCACATTAAAAAAAAAATGAACCAGCAAAGAAGAAAGACTCCAACCAAAGAAGCTTACTATGGAAAAAAGGAAGACCAGAATTCATCTTCACAGGAAGACACTGAAATTTAAAAAAAAAAAAAAAGCCTGTTCTACCCCAAAGAGTAATGGTAAATGACATTACCCAGAGAGAATTTCTAAAACAATTCATAAAAGACTTTAAAAATGAAATGAGACTGAGAAAAAAAAATCTAAGAAAAACAAGATTATGAAAAAGTAAAACAACTAAAAAAGGAGATATATAATCATAAAGATGAAAATAATTCTTTGAAAATTGGAATTGGTGTGAATTGGATAGGTATTTTAATTGGTTTCCACAGTTATGAAAATTAAGCTGGAGAAATGAAGCTTAAATTAAAAAATTGAAACCCAGGAGGACATCAAAGAATAATCAAGGGTGAAGGTAATCTTTCCCCAAAAGAATGTAAGAATGTAAACTCCTTGGGGGCAGGGATTAGCTATGTAATGAGGGTCCTGTAACTTCTGTAACATACAATTAATGGGGAATCAGGGCAAGGGACTTGTGCTTCAGGAGAGGAAATAAAATATTGCCTTTGGAATTTCAAAGGTATGTCTACTAACCGAGGTAGCCAATCTTGCAAGAATAAAAAATTAAATTATGATATGCAAATGAGGTGCAGAGAAAGAAATGATACAGAAGCATTAGGTGGGAAAGGAAGTCTGTCTGGTTGTTCTGAAAACCTACTCACAATGGGAATGGTTAAATAGGGAACAATACATACATATATGTATATATAGAAAGCATGAAGTATATAGCACCCTTCAAAATCTATAAAGAAATATGTGGGAGGGAGATAGGATAAGGTGGAGCATAGAAAAGTGTATAGATTTACAGAAGTAGGATTACTCCTGTGTGTAGATTAATGAAAAAAGAGATAAAGAAGGAGGAAAAGAGTAGTATTAGATAAGCAATTGGGGAGGGATACAGAAAGGTATTTAGACAAAAGGGAATGGGATAAAGTGTGAAGATCAATTGGGAATTGTATGAAGAAAAAGAGAAAGGGTGGGTGGAGAAGATAAGGGAGGGATCCATGGGGGAGGCTAAGTAATAGCAAGACAAGTCAAGGAGTAGAACTAAAGTAGAGCAGTTAAAAGGGGTAGAAAATAAGAGATAATATACAAACACAGTAACAATGATCTAGAGTAGAATTTATTAGAAAAAAGTAGAGCTAGTAATCGTTGATCTCAGAGAAACTCAAACTTAAAGATTTAATCGAAAGAAATCTACAGTATATGTCAGCCATATTAATATTAATAATAATAATATATGTCAGCCAACAATTAATATATTAATATATATAATTATAATATATATAAAAATACATATTATATAGAGAGACATATACATGTCTATGTATGTATAGATGCATATGGGAGGAATGAAGGGGATGGATGAAAGAGGGGAAAAGAATATAATAATTGTTTCTTTCTTATTATTATTTATTATTATTAATATTTGTTTCTTTCTTATTTTGTATTTAGTTTTAAATAAATGAGTTTTTAAAGAGGATTAAATGAAATAGTAATTATAAAAGTACACAGTGCCTAGCACATAATAAGTTCTTCATTAATGTTAGTTATTATTGTTATCATTATTCTACTTTTGACATATTAGTCAATCAATAAGAGCATTTTGGACCTTTCTTGCTATGTTTTTGTCACTGTGCCAGGCACTGGGGGAAAAAACAAAAACAAAAGTCAAACAGTCCTCCTAGAAGGATCTTTCAGTCTAGATGGAGGAAATAATATGTTCACTGGCAGGTGATTGCTGAAGCCATTAGCCTGAGAAGAATAATTCTCCCCTTAGTCTCAGCCTGTGTTTCAGCATAACTCCCTAAACTTTGCTCTTTGTGGTTCCATAGTCCTTATTTCAGAAGGTAGAGAATCAGGTTGAATCTCAGTTGATTTTGGGAGGAGACTTTGAAGAATGAGAAGCATGTGTATCAAAAAGGGGAACTATCCAAGGTAGAAATAACCAGTCACGCCTTTCCTGCCTTTAATGTGAACTTTTTACTATGGCCTCAACTACGGCCTCAGAAGTCTTTTTATCTTCCAAATTTGAGTTTATTCAGTCAGCATTTTGTTGTTGTTGAGTTGTTTTAATTATGTAAGACTCTTTCTGATCCCATTTGGGGTTTGCTTGGCAATGACATTGAAGTGGGTTTGGGATTTCCTTCTCTTCCTCATTTTACAGATGTGGACATGAAGATGTGGACAGGGTCATAGAGCTAGCAAATGTCTGAGGCCACATTTGAATGCAGTTCCTTCTGACTTCAGAGCTGGTGCTCTATCTACTCCAATACCTAGCTGCTAGAAAGCATATTCAAATAGAATTTTAGAAAGGTGGAAAATAATTGGTTTTTAAACTTTCTAAAAAAATTTTAAAATAAACGCTAAGCTTTGGAAACACATTTCCTCCTACACATCTAGGTTTAACAGCTTAATAGGAGTTTTAGCTGAGGAAGCTCTTAATGTACAGGATTTGATGCCTGTCATATTTTTATGCTTTTACCTTTTGTCATCTTCTATTCTGCTTTAAAAAAAAAAAAAACTAGCTTTTTTTCTAGACCATTTCTTTTTAATACTTTCCTGTGTTACCTGTCACATGTACTAGAAAAAAAAACAATTTGGAATGCATGCTTTGCTGATATAGGTACATCAGAAGTCATTTAGATCACTTTCAAATGTGCAGAGAATTTTTCTTTCTTTTCTGATAATGACCTTAGTGTTTAAAATATCTGTGATTTCACTGGTGAGGGTGCTCCCTTCAAATATGCAGATTGAAACCCCAGCCATGTTTCAGTAAATGGTCTTTGTGAAGTAATATGGGTTAAAACAACCTCATCTGGTGGCCAACTTTATAGTGGTTAATCTTTCCTAATTTTGTCAGATCATTACAGAATCTCAAAGTTAGAAGAAACCTCAGAGAACATTGAATCCAATCTTGACTTGAAGAATAATCCTCAATACAATATATCTGAAATATGATCAAGCAGCTCTTATAATATCTATATCTGATCACTAGACCCAAACGGCTCCAGAGGAGAGTGAAATGGGTGACTTTGTACAATCTTCCTTCACATAAATCCAATTCACTTCCAAGTCATGGTAGCATCTCCCTGATGTCATGATTCTCAGAGAATGAGGCACAAATAACAACAATCATGCTCTAAAGGCCATATATCACACTGATAGACTTCTGCTATTAACAATATGGGCTTTCATTTGAGAAAGAAGTGTGAGTTCACCAAAGGAAATCTCTACTTTTCCATAAGAAAATTAGCCTTTTCTCTTCTTCCTGTTTAATTTTGGGTTTACTTTTGCCATTGGCAATAGCCAATGAAGTTTATCTAAGACATAATTATGGCTAAATGAAAATCCAATTTGGGGCTTAACTTTTCCATCTGCACTCAAAAAAAGTCAACAAGAATTTATTAAGTTCTGACTATATGTTGAGTACTAGTAGTAAGCACTAGAGATACAAAGAAAGATAGAAATTGTGCCTGATCTCAAGGTGTCTACATTCTACTGGGGGAAAGCTAAGCGCATACAAGATATATGTTGTTGAATTTCCTTCTCAAAGAAGACCATGATTCCAGGAAGGAGAAGTCATGACTTGCAAGTGAATTGGATTGAAGTGAGGGAGGGACTGTGCAAGGTCATCTGCCTTACTTTCTCCTCGGGAGCCATCTAGGTCCAGTAACAATATATAGATTAAGATGACTGCAGATAGCTCTCAATGTAATGGGAGAACGTGGGCTTTTAAAGTAAAGGTCTTTCCCAGGTCTTAGGTTGATTGAGTCAATAGTCTTTTGGTGAAGCTAAGTAAGAAATGAGGGGGAAAATGTCTTCTTTTACCTAGTCAAAAAAAAAAATCTACTTGGGGGAGGGAGGGGGGGACCCGAAGCTATGGCCAAACAGAAACAATTGCTATTTGCACTCACTCAGTGCCAAGGGAGACTTGGGTTGGGACCTATTATAGGCCAATTAATAAGTGAACTGTTTTTAAGGTGTGGTCCAAGGAGTTTAAATAAAGGCAATCTTAGAAGGAAGTTTTTAATGGGAAGCCTTTTATAGAAGATATGATTTGAACTGAGACATGAAATGCTGGAGATGCCAACAAGCTGAAAGGAGGAGGAGTTCGTCCAGTATATTCCAGTGGGGAGGGACTTGAGGCAGGGAGGGCAACCAGCAGGTTTACTGTCTAGGTGTGAAGTGATGGGAGCCTATACCTGGGTAGTAGCAATGTCAGAGAAGAGAATAGGACATATGTGAAAAATATTATGAAGATAGAGTGAACAGAACTTGCAATATGGACATGGAAGAGGTGGAGTATATGAGAATAAGAAAATGAGGTTGATATCTAATTAGGTGACTAGGATTTCTGCACAAGGTATTGGGAAGCTTCCCCCTCCCTCCTTTCTTGCCATTAGGACTGAGAATTGGGTTTTAAAAAAGAGAGCCCAGGAAAAAGCTTGAAGCTCTGAACACCTTTACATACTATTGTGTCATAAACTCCAGGTGCGTTATCTCCATCCCTGCTAAGATTATTTCCCCTCCTTTTGGTTATTGCCCCAAGTCTCACTGCCTCCTGCCCTTGATCTTCTTATCTTGACCCCTGTCCTGTTAGTATTAAGTTATGATCCTTTCCTAGAATTATGGCTTGTTAGTCCACCTAGTGTCCTTGCCCTCTTTATTGGCCTTTGTTTCCCCTAAAAGATTGTATACTCAGGTTATGTATTCTTTTTGCAAACCCCAGTTAGATAAAACCCTATATAAATTTCCTGCCTCAGTTGATCTGTGCAGAATGCTTTGGGCAAGAGTCCCATGTGATTGACGAATCTCAACTCTCTACATTATAGATTAAAAACCAATCTCTGTCTGCCTCAATTTCTCTGGTATTACATTATATGTACTGATGGACAAAGTCTGTAAGTTTTTCATCTAATTGTTGAACTACAGGAAAACATTCAATATGAGTTTTTTAATCAAATTCTTTTGAGCGATTATTAGCATCATCATGATGTAATTATTATCCAAGAGACTCTGTAATGTTCTAGGGCTTGATGAAAATAGCACAATGACCTCCATAAACAGCAGTAGTATATGTAGAAGGTCACCATCTCTAGGGACTTCCTCTTCCACTTGGAATTTGTTCCTGGACCTCTTCCATGACTCTTGCAAACACCTTTGGCCCAGTATTATTTCCTGCCTTGCCTAATATTTACAGTAAAAGAGGTGCTGAACCAGATTACCTTTGCTTTCATTCCCTGCATAACTTTGATGTGAGAAAGAGAGAAACCTTATTAATTAAGAGCCTTTAAGGCATTATTTTACTCTTTCAAATTAAAAGCTTTTTTAAAGCAAAAATAAATAAAATAAAGAGAGGAATTTTATATTTGTTATGTCTTTGAGTCATGTGTGATGTTAAAGATATTGTCTACTGTAATAAATTCCTTGCAAAATTCCACCATCAAGGGTACCATTAGGGTAGGCATAAATTATTCTCCTTAAAATTTTATAACGGTGAGAAAGTGACCATATAGATTGGTAGTTGTTAATATCCTGAGCTCCCCTGTTGTATATTAATTTTTCAGATAGGTAGGACCTATTAGAACTTGTTCTCCTCGAGCATAGCCTTCAACTATCCAGAGTCTGCTTAATGCTATGATGAAGAATTTTGTGGACATGACTAGCCTATAAAATAGGGATTATGGCATTTGCAATGCTACCTCTCAAGGTAGCTGGATTT
The DNA here is from genome assembly GCF_902635505.1 of Sarcophilus harrisii. Taxonomy (NCBI): domain Eukaryota; kingdom Metazoa; phylum Chordata; class Mammalia; order Dasyuromorphia; family Dasyuridae; genus Sarcophilus; species Sarcophilus harrisii. The sequence continues at coordinate 66,167,681 of NC_045431.1, forward strand.
AGAGTTTGTATTTAAAGTCTTTGCATGTGTGTAAAATGCCCTATCAATGCAAACCATCTTTAATTTTCATGAAATATAGCTTTTCTGTTGAACATAGTCTGTCTTTTGATTGTTTTGATAGTTTTTTTTCCTCTTCATTTTTTTACTGCCCAGTATTTTCACTTTTACCTTACCCAAAGTGCTCCAAAAAGGACAAAATTGCAAATGGAGAAATTTTGGTTTTATTCATGAATTTGCCATTGCTGATGGTGTGACATTATTCAAACCATTCAAGTCCTTCAAGCCCCAGATTCTCATCTTTGGAAGATGGATTTTTTTCCCTCATGCCCTTTTTTCACTTCCCTTTCATTTGTCTAACATCAAGTGGTTGGTAGCCAGAAATGCTAGGCTTTATAATTTGGAAGAACCCAACTCAAATCCAATCTCAGAGACTTGATAGCTGTATGCCCCTGGGCAAGTCATTTGGAAAATAAAGATAATAATCACACCTACCTCCTAGGATTATTGTGAGGAAAAGTGTTTTGTAAACCTTAAAGTTCTAGAAAAATGCTGGCTTTTCTTAATGCCATTCATTTCTTACTTGCTGTATTGTTTACTTACATGCCACTTTTCACGTCAATGAATTTGTCTCCTGAGCTCTTAGCACTAGCATATGATATCTCTCTAATGCCATCTCTTAGATGGACCGAAATTTTACAGAATACAGTGTAACCTTCCCACTCTTCCCATGGGATTATAGATAGAAATGAAAGATTATAGGAAATGATATTCACAGAGTATGCCTAAAGCTAATGAAATTCATTGTCTGCTTTTTGTTCCCCTGTTAACTTCTCAAGTTTCAGAACAATAGCATGCTTTGCTAAAAATACCATCTTTCTTTGTCATTCCTTTGAATTTTCAGGAGGACTTCTTTTTTAACTTCTTTACAAATTATTTGACATTTAATTCTGTCACCTTTGCCCTTATCATTAACCAAAACACTGCCTATCAACTCAGCTTCTTTCCATTTTCTGAAGGTCAAAGATCCGAGAGAGCTTTGATGAAAAATGGATTTCTGGGACTTTGGCCAAAACCAACAGAATTCCCTTGCTGCCCCTTCCCTACCCACGTTCCCTACTTTTTCCACACTGTAGTTCAATGATAATGTAATTCATTACTTTTAATTTGTTACAAATAGCATAACCCAGCCTCTTTCCTTTTCTTGTCAGATCATGGGAACCATAAAAACAGTCAGTATCATATTATGGGATAGGGGAATTCATATGAATATCACTGAGAGGAGCTGAGATAGGAAAAGATCTGTTTCTTTACCATCATCATCTGCAGAATTGTTCATTTCCATCTATTGCTACTCTTCTCTTATATTATCTTGGCATATTGGTCCAGGAACAGAAGGGGAATTAGAAAACTGGCTTCCTATTGGTACTTCCAGACTTTCTACCTGCCCCCATTGTACAGCAATCTCTCAATTCCTTCTGTCTCAATTTATCGCCCAATCCAGATCCTGAGGACCATTATCTACCAGTTCTTAGATCATTCTTCCTCCTTTCTCAAGGTGTTTCGTACATGTCAAATCATCTTTCTCTCCATCCCAACTTCTAACCTTACGCTATGGAACTTCAACATACACACTGAAGTCCCTCAGACTATAATTTCCTCAATCATCTCCTCAATTCCCATGGTTTACCCTTTTATGCCGCCTCAGTTACATGAAGAAATGGTCACCCCTTTGGTCTTACCGTCACTCAAGAGTGTTCCACAAGTGGTCAAGAATCCTGAAATTCTTTTATCAAAAATTCTATGATTTCATCTCTCTGAATTCTGATTCAGTTAACCATAGTCTTTGTTACAACATGGCTTCAAATATCTCCTCTCCTCAATTCTCCCTCAGGTTCCATCTTCATTTTTCTCTTTTTTCCAGACTCAATCTTTTGGTTAAAATTCTAATTTAATTCCACACTGTCCTCTTTTTTCAAGTTTCTTGTTCCTTTGACCTACTCAAGTCCTGCCAAAGACTGATCCCACTCTCTATTTCCTCTGCTCCAACTTAATATGTCACTGAATGGAGATATAGAAATTCTCACAACTCTGCTGTGTTCACTAATTTTTTTATTTAATTTTATTTGGTCACTGAGTGTAGCTAGGCAGTCTTTTCTATTTTTCCCTATTTGATCTTCTATCTCATTCTTCATAGTAGCTATTTTAAACCTTCTATTTTCTTCTTTTTTTTTCCTGAGGCAATTAGGGGTAAGTGACTTGCCCAGAGTCACACAGGTAGGAGGTGTTAAGTGTCTGAGATCAGATTTGAACTCAGGTCCTCTGGACTTCAGCTCTATCCACTGCGCTATCTAGCTGCCCCTTCTTAAATCTTCTCAAACAGAGGACCTTGACTTACATTTTACTGAGAAAAAAGAGACCATTCACCTTCTCTCCTTTTGTCTGTGTCACACCATAGACTGGGGATCTAGAGCTGCAAATAAAAATCCCCAACTTCTAATTTACTTCAGCTATTGATTTTCTCCTTAAGATTGGAAACCCCTTGAAAGCAGAGTCTGTGCCTTGTCCACTTTTGTATTTATCCTAGCTCTCTAAATATATTGCCACCTACTGGGTGATCAATAAATGCTTTTGCAATGGTACTGCAAAATTTTAAATGAATAGATTAAAGGATGATTGGTCTGCTCATTTTTTCGGTCTTGGCAATTATAAAACAACCACTTTACTCTATCTGAATCATATTGATCATGAGAGAGCCCAAATGAATAGATTTTCTGTGCTGTGGTCTAATCTACCTGTCATATAGAAAGAATGCTGGACCAAGACTTTGCTTCCTTGTCTCTCTCTCCTTAATTATTCTTACTCATGTTATCATTGCTGCTCTTTTTGTCCTTTCTTTACCAAGATGCCATTTTCCATGGTGACTAGGTCAGATCTTTCTACCACATTAAGGTTTATTATCACAAGCTGCCTGGGAAGTGTGCATTACAAGTATTCTTAGCACCCCCAATTAACAAGGGAAGAAAATATATACTCCTCAGTTAGGTTGCAAGTTCCCAGAAGACTTAAGTCATTCTTTATCTTTGTGCATGCATTACCCAGTGCATGCTGTTACTGTTCAGCCACATATGACTCTTCATGACCCTATGAACCATAGTGTCCATGGGTTTTATTGGCAGAGATATTGGAGTGCTTTATCACTTCCTTCTCCAATGGATTAAGGCAAACACTTAGACTTCAGACCCTTGAATCCATGGACCCCACCTAGCTACCTTCTATACAAACAGGTTAAATAACTTACCTGGGCATCATATAGCTAGTGTCTGAGGTCTCAGTCTCAGATCTTCCTGACTTTGGGCTTAACCTTCTATCTCCTGAGCAATCGACTGCCCCTATCTTGTATATAAAAGGTGCTTAATTTAAAATTGTTGAATTGATAATCAGTGATGAACAGAACAGATAACCCAACGAGTGTGGACTGCTTGCATTTTTGTTTTTCTTCCCAGTTTATTTTAACCTTTCCAAATCCGATTTTTCTTGTGCAATAAGAGAACTGTATAAATATGTACACATATATTGTATTAAGAAATACTTTAACATGTTTAACAGGTATGAGACTGCCTGCCATCTGGGGGGGAGGGTGGAGGGAAGGAAGGGAAAAGTGGAACAGAAGTGTTTGCAAAGGTCAATGCTGAAAAATTACCCATGCATATGTTCTGTCAATTAAAAAGAAATAAAAATTTAAAAAAATATTGAATTGAATCAAAAAAGGTGGTGATTTGCTCAGAGTTCCAAAGTCAGGAGAATCAGAGCTTTGTTCTCAAGCAGATCTTATACCACAATGACCTGTATCCTTGCTATTGTAGGTGGGGCTTAAAGGACCAGAGTTGGAAAAAAAACTGTTCTTACTCTTGTGTTGTTGTAACTCATGCTAGAGACCCCTTCTTTCCTTATATAAATGATCGGCATACCACTGGGGGATTTCTCTTCTATTTAACTCATTTTACCCTTCCCCTCAAAATCTGGGAGGTCTTGTATATGATACCACCTAGAATATTGCCATTAACCTCCTTCCCTTCAGAGAAAACAATTCTGGAAACTCAAAGGGCAGCTTATTTATGGGTCAGAATAAAACAACAGTCCTCAAGAAGGAGACGTCACAAAATGGCAACCTTTGCAATTGAGCAACCTTACATTAAAGGGCTTTCTGACTTCAGTGACCTGGAAAAGACTTTGGCTTAAAAAGGCCAAGTTCTCCCACTGCTTCCAGGTCCATCTCCAGTCATCCTGATCTATCCCTCACCACTGGACCCAGATGGCTCTGGAGGAGAAAGTGAGGCTGATGACTTCACACAGCTCTCTTTCACTTAAATCCAATTCACTTGCATGTCATGGTCCTCTTCATGGACAAAGGACAAACCACAACAATTTGTAGATTTAGATCGCCTGATTCAGCCTCTTTATCTCCTTTGGGAGAGGTAGGATAGCTCTAAGTGTTTCTTTCCAAGTTTCTTAAGATGTGACTCCTATTGCAGTTCTCTAGAGCTTCCAACAAATGGTCTTCATTGGTTGACTGGTTGATGTTCTATCAGTGAGCCTCATCATTGCTCCTCCACGAGTTCCTCAGATATTCTGTCAAAAATAGCTCTTCTGTCTTAACCTTCTTTCAACTCTACTCAGCTGTTAGCTAGTGGAATCACTTTTTCTAAGTAAAAACTTTTTTGTTGAAAACTTTGTCTGATTCCTGCACAAAGAAATACAATTATCCCTTTCACATTATCAGGGTTAGTGGTGCTGTGTTTCTGTGATCTGGAAAATCCACATACATTTTTTTTGGCTCTCTTCATACCAGAGAAGAAGATGGATTATTATGGTATTAAAAGATAAAATATATTGATATTATATTATAGTATACAATACTATATATATGTTACACATTTATGTTTCTAAACTTTTTCTTTGTTATCTGTTAACCTTTGCATGTCATCTCTAGCTTCTGAAAAACTTACAAAAAATTCCCATTTAATTTCTTATGCCTATCCATGATATATCAAAACTGTGATGGGGAACGTTACCATGTACTTCAAAGTTTTAATATATGGCTTCTTGCTCGGGAAAACTAAACCAGAAAGTCGTTCTTCTTCCTCAGATCTTGGAGTATTTCTGAGGGTCCAGGCACCTACTACTATGGCTCATGAATCCCCCACTGCAGTACTACTCCTTCATAGTTATCCAATGTATACAATTAGGTAAAAGCAATGGTTTTTGTTTAAATTGTAGAATAAGAATAAAAGCTTCAAAAACATTTCCCCCAACAAACCTGGAGTAATTTTTCCCATAAATATATATGGAGTAGACACAGAGTACAATGGAAATGAGGTAAATATGTAGGGAATCTCCGGAGTCAAGGCAGCTCAGATTTTCAATAATATAGGACATGAATGTCTTTCTCTTTATGGAATTCATATGCTGCTCCATCCCTGGGCAGAGTCTTAGCTGGGCATCCACTTTGTTGGACTCTCAGGATCTGCTTCACTTTATAGCTCAGTTTTCTACTGCCCCATTTCTAAGACAACTTCTCCCTGGAATCCAAAGTTTACTCTTCTTCAACTCTAGGGGTCATATTATTTTAAATTACTTTTCACCTTGAGGGACTCACCCCATTTATCCCTATTGTTTAAAATAATAGTTTCAGTGAGCCTGCATGTTTTTTTTTTTTTTTTAAATAATAGTATTTCCCTATCTTTCAAGCTTTAGAGATATACTTAGGGGACAATTGGAGAGACTAATTCAAATGACTCAAGACCATTTCTGATCATTTCTGGGTTAATAGGCATGGAAATTAAAAAAAAAACTATATCTATTCAAGTTTGTCTGAAGCTTGCTTATTCTTTCTCTAGTTCCTTTCTTAACTTTCTTAAACTGAATGTGGCTCCTTCTCCTTAAGTACCTCTGATAATAAATGTTAATGCATATATAGGGTGAGAAGAATAAATAAGATCCTACGCCTTTTCTCCTACCTTCTGATATAAGATTAAGGCTCACACTCAACAAATCTTTTCCAGCCTGTTCTTGCCCAAACTCGTTCATTCTTGAAATGTCCTATATTTTTTTCAGGGCTACCAAAGGCCATGGACAGTTTTGCCCAATAACGGTCATGATCCCTTTGTAATACAATCAAGAACTTGTTTACATATCATAAGAGGATAAGCAGAATGGTCAATATTGTATGATACTAATATTATAATATTGCTCTTTCTCTAATTAAATCCTGAGATTCCTAAGCTAGAAGGTTAATGAGACCAATTCACTCAACTTATCTTAGCAGAAAATAGTTTCTTCTTATGTTAAAACTCAAGCATCCTTCCAGACAAGATATTTTATTCTGAAGCATCTTTCTTGTTTTGTGTTTCTTATATACAGCCGGCTTCCCAAAATCCATAAGAAAGTCAGGAAAACAGTTGCCTCTAATCATTAAGTGAGCCTCCATCACCATTGCCAATTTAGTACACAGTAACTCTAAAATCTGACATTTTCTTTCTCCCTGGAATTTTGGCAGTTTCCTATTTGAATACTTCCAATAGATCTTGAAACTTGATAAATTACACCGATTTCTCTCTGTCTTTCAAGCCTTATGGATATACCTAGGGTCAACTGGAGAGGGTTATTCAAATAAATTAGGACTGTTTCTGGCCATTTCTACCTTAGTAGGTAAGGAAATTCAAAAAGTCCCCTGGAATTACCTGGCACAGAACAATGGAGGGAAAAAAGAAGCATATCAATCAACCTCACCACACTGTGAAAACGTGGTATTTAATCTTTGCCTAGTTATTTATAGGCATTCCTGGAATAACCAAAGCTCCTTTTGTAACTATTACACTCACTTATTGACCCCAGGTAGAGCAAGCTGCAGGAACTAGCATTCAACTTCTCCCAAACTTAAATTCTTAGCTAAAGTCCCAAAGTCTTGTCCCAGACCCAGAGTCTTTCTACAAAAGAATAATCTTATTATTTATAGTTGGGCCATAAGCTGGTATTTCTAACTGCAGTTGCTTCCAGTTCCACATAACCCTGCACTGCAGGTGGCTATGCTTGGAAGCAAGCCTTCAGTTTGCAAATACCCTGCTGGAGTTTCCTCTGTAAAGATTACGTGAAATCCTGCTGTTGGTCCATTTTTTTACACATATCCAATGCTCCCTAGTTGTTTTCCGACGTGCATTGTTTCAGTTTAGTAAACTGGCCATTTTCCAAGGCTCAGCTCAAGATGATCTCATCCTGCTCTTTCTGGTTCAGTAGAACTTGTATAGATAGCAGGAATACTTGTCTGAGGTACTTTACAGAATCTAGATCTAGAGCATCAGACTCTTAATAAAGCTAGATATGGGATACTGACTTTTTCTTAAAGGCAAAATTAGAAATATTGTTTTTGTCAATCACGGAATCACAGGATTATAGATTTAGAGTGAGAATCAATTAGCCGATCAGCAAACATTTAGGAAATACTTATGGGTTGGGTATTATTAGGTATTAGGGTTAGGGTATTATTAGGCAATGAACTTATAAAGAAATTGTGTAACTCTTTTATTATTTGTCATCCAAACTAAGTTGACTGGTGGCTAGGACTAAAAATGGCTTAAATAGAGAAACTGAGCAAATTCTCCAAGGTGTCACCATAAATTAAATTTTCCATTTCCTAGTGCTCTGTCATGAATTTGCTAGGCTAGTCATCAGGGACAGGGCCAAAGCTGGATAAAATTGTAAAAGACATAAAAGCCAAACCATCCTTTATCTCCTTTTTCATTCCTCCATTCCCTTTACCCCCACCGGCCTTGGGTGCTCTGGGACAGGCTAAGTATGACCACCTTGAAATTGTCCTGTGGTTATGACTTCACTCACTTCCCCATTGGAATGTGTTTCTTCTTTACTCTATTTTCATAGTGATTTCTATTCTCTAGTGGAAGGAAGGAGGAGTACGGAGAGCTTATTAATTAATATGTTAATTATTGTTCATTTAATAATAGGCACTAATAGGAAAGTTTCAAGGAGTGACTCTAAATGGTGGGATGTCTCTATAGTACCAGGCAAATTACTGAGGGGCTGTGGAGCACTTTCCAAATCACTCATGTTATAACTAAATTTTTGTAGGATTTTGATATTGTTGTCAATATGGACCTTTCATGGAAAGAACACTGGCTATGTAAGTCAGGGGACCAGAGTTTGAATCCTATTTGGAATTAAAGATTTATAACTAGAAAGGACTTAGAATAACTCCATCATATTACAGTTGAGGAAAAATAGAATAATAGAAAGGGGACTAAGAAATATATATATATATATATATATATATATATACATGCATTTACATGTATATCTCTTTACAATAAATATGGTTTTAGAGTCTAGTGGTTTGTATGGTCATGGGTAAATCACTCTTAGCTGCCTCAGTTTCCTTGTCCATAAATGAATGTACCAGAGAGAGAATCTCTTAATTCCTTCCAGTTATAAACTCTATGAATCTATGACTTTCCAAAGATCACAGAGAAATTTAGTTGACACAATTTTCTTTTTTTTTTTTTAACTTTTATTTTTATTTTTTTTAATTATAGCTTTTTTATTTACAAGTTATATGCATGGGTAATTTTACAGCATTGACAATTGCAAAACCTTTTGTTCCAATTTTTCCTCTCCTTCCCCCATTCTTTCCCCCTGAAGGCAGGTTGACCAATACATGTTAAGTATGTTAAAGTGTAAATTAAATACAATATATGTATCCATATCCATAGTTATTTTGCTGTACAAAAAGAATCTGAGTTTGAAATAGTATACAATTAGCCTATGAAGGAAATAAAAAATTCAGGCGGACAAAAATAGAGGGATTGGGAATTCTATGTAGTGGTTCATACTCATTTCCCAGAGTTAAAAAAAACTTTGGGTGTAGCTGGTTCAGTTCATTACTGCTCTATTGGAGCTGATTTGGTTCATCTCATGTTGAAGAGGGCCACGAGTTGACACAATTTTCATACTCACCCTAGGACAAGAAAAACAGAATTTCAGGACCTCAGTTAGAAGGGGACATTTGGGGATTTGTCTGTATCCAGACAAGTCCTGTACAATATACTTGATGAGTGATTATCCAGAACCCCAGTGACCCGGTGACTCCCTATCTCCTGAGGCGAGTCTTTGCCACTGCACTCCTTACCTCTCCAGTTCTCATACATGAACATACACACATCAACCAAATGAGTTTGTAACTCAAAATCTTAAGGATTATTGCTCGTACAACAGTACCTTTTTCTCATGTTTGTTAAGACTGGAATGAGTGAGCCCTCTTATGGAGTCAGTGGGAATGTCTCTTTCATTAAAAATATTCTCTATAGGTTGTGTGCCATTTGATGAAATAATTTACAACAATGAAGATGGTTCTTTTTGTGGAATTTTTTCCTTGTTGCTTTTAAAAAATGTCCATTTTCTAACTATATATATATATATTTTTTTTTTTCCCTTTTTGTGTATACATTCTAATTCATTTTAAACAAATACAGAAATGAAAAAAGAACTTTTCCATATGTATGCATAGCAGAACATAAGAGAATATTTAATATAAAACAATACATTTCCATTTCAAGAAAAACAAAGTAATAAATATTACACGTTATTTTCAAATTTACCAAGCTTTTCTTTGCTTTTTCCTAGGCTTTCTTCTTTTCATTTCTTACTTTTTTCCCCTCACTTTCCTCTCCTGATTCTTGTTCTAGAGAAAGCTGCAATTAAACATGAATATATATGTATATATTTACATGTATATATTTCTACAATATGCATAAATATCTATGAGCACACACAAACATATATATATATATATATATATATATGTATTATATAAAAAGCCATAGATATAGAAATGTAAGCTCATCCTATGCTTATTTATATTTTCATTTCTTTCTCTGGAGATAGATAACCTTTCTTTGTAAGCCCAAGTCTTTCCACGATTGTTTAATTCAACCAGTTCATTATGTCTTATATTACAGCGCTATTCAAACACAATCATATCCTATCTAAGACATTGCTTATTAAAGTCTCCCACTTTTCTGTTTTTCTTCTAATTCTTGGCTTATATTAGTTTTATTTGTACGAGAAAATTTTAATTTAAAATAATTGAAATTATCCATTTTATACTTCAAAAATGTTCTCACCCTGTAATATAGTCTAAAGCTTGTAAAAGCCTTTAAAAATTTCTGGATTTCATGGAAAAGGAAATTATTTTTCCTTATATTGGAAATGGAAAATAACTTGGTCCTAAAACTGAGCACTAGGAAAGCTGGTTAGATTGTTTTAAGGGAACTTTTAATGACTCCAAGTAATTCTTTTAATGACTCCAAGTAATATATGATAAAAAGGCATATATTAATAGATAAGTGGTGAAAGGATATGAACCAACAGTACTCAAAAGAATTATATGAAGGGATACTCTAAATCACTAATAATAAGAGAAATGCAAATCAAAACAACTCGATGTTTTACTTCACACTCAACAAAATGGCAAAGATGAAAATGATAGAACAAGTCAACTTAGAGGCTTGGAAAGACAGGTACACTGATATTCTGTGGGTAGAGCTGTGAATGAGTACAACTATTCTGGAAAAAATCTTTGACAAAAATAGGAAATAGGGAAATAGCACTGACTATATAATGTGATTTTAAAAAAGATACATGGAAGTATGAAGAGATCTATATATTTATGCAGAAGTAAGAGTATAATATATACAGTGACAATATAAATGGAAAGAATGACAACCACAAAACAATCAGCTGAATGAATGTTATAAAATTACAAACAAGCTTAACCCCTAAAAAGAGATGGTAATGAAAGACATTTCCTCCTATTCTTTTTTTCAATGAACAAATCAGTTTTGCAGATTTTTCTTTTCTTCCTCTTCTTTCTTTCTTTCTTTCTTTCTTTCTTTCTTTCTTTCTTTCTTTCTTTCTTTCTTTTTTCTTTCTTTCTTTCTTTCTTTCTTTCTTTCTTTCTTTCTTTCTTTCTTTCTATAAGGGATGGCTCTTAAGAATGGGATAAGGAAGAAGCATAGGAGGAATTTAGATGATGTAAAAACAAAAGATATCAATACCCACAATCTATTTTTTAAATAACACTAAACTTTTCTCTAAAATCTTTTAAATACCTATATCTTTAAAGTATAAATATCTTTTTTGGTGGGGGCAAAACTATTGGGATTACATGACTTGCCAAGGGTCAGAGAGCTAGTAAGTGCTAAGTGTTTGAAGCTGGATTTGAATTCAGGTACTCCTGATGTCAGGGCCAGAGCTCTATCAACAACTACATTTAGCTATCCTTAAATACCATTATCTCTTTAATGATGTTCTATCATCATGAACCACGGAATAGCAGAGTTTCCAGATAAATCAATTTGAAAATAATTTAAAAGATTTTTAAAAAATAATTAAAAAGATTTTTTAAAAAGATTTAAAAGGAAGGTATGTGTTTAAGGGGAACATGCTTTAACTCATTCCCAAATGAGGGATTGCATGGAAGTTATGAAATAAAAGATGTCATCAGAGAAGTGCTTGGGGGGAAAAGATTAATCTGTCAGGTAATAAGAAAGCAAAATTACCAAAGGATAGCCTACATGTTCCATTAATATCCACACAATGTCAAGAAAAGTAGAAGATGGTCTATAGTGTATGAGGTGCTGCATAAGGTAGACTAACGGAGGACACTGTAGACTTCATGGCAACTTATGGGGGACAGGATGGGCAGCTATGGAGCTTTTACAATCTGTTTCGCCATGGAGAATACCATATTGATGAGATCACACATCTGTAGAATTATCCAAATAATCTTTCCACACAATTGTCTTCAAGTGACAGAGAATTCTTTAAATTCCTGAAGGAAGGCAAACAGCAGCAATAACAAGTTTTCTCTTGTACTAAGTCTTTAAATATTATAGACTTGTATTTTGGTTGAATGACAATGCTGTTCAAATTGGCCCGAAAGTTTATAATTCTTATTTTAAAGACATAGAATAAAACATGCTATTGAAGGGATTCTGAACTCTGTCTCCAGCCCTGAGCCCTATAGGAACAATTAATCATGGTCCTCCTTGGAACAATGAGCCGGCCATCATATTCTGGAACCACAACAGCAGGTTTCCACATAATGGTTACCACAAAACACAGGACAGAAATCAGCCAATGAGAAAGTAGCACCAACAGGATGCAGAATAGGACGTTGGACTGTTACCTTTAATAAATCTTTCTCCTGACATGGTACTTGAGCAGTTCCCCTTCTTTGCTGTCCTTGGGTGAGCCTATGCTAGTTATAACATCATTACCATAGATTAATTCTCCCCTAAGTGGGCACGCATTTTATTTTCCGTATGCATTCTGGGTAACCACATGCACAGTTCCACCAAAATTTTAGGATTTTCCCATATTAGCAAACTCCTCCTATAGCTTCAAAATTTACATTTCTTGTGATGTAATCAGCACCATTTACTATATAAAAATCCTGGTCTTGTTTTGCTGGGCTGCTCACTCTTTCAGGAAGTTTGACTCACCCACTGAGTGTGTAAATCAAATTAAAATGTTTTTGCTTTGGTTGGAGACTGTCTGAGCCTGAATTCTTTCAGAGGCGACACCATGATACCTCAACACTATCTACCTCCAAAGTGAGAACTGAGGGACTCTGAGTACAAAGGAACAATATCTTTCTTTCTTTTTATTATTATTATTTTTATTATTTTTGGACATGGCTAATGTGGGAATTAGTTTTGCATGATTTATATATATATTATATATACACATACATAAACGTATTTATATGTATATATATGAATCTGTATACATACATATATATATATATATTTACACATTTGTAATGGGTTCTATCTTGATTTCTCAATGGATAGGGAAGTGGGAGGAGAGAAAGAATTTAAAACTGAAAATAAAATTTAATTAAAAAGATTAAAGACATGAAAAAAATTGTTTAGAACTCTTGAAGTGGATATCACATTGGAAATCTAGCATGTATTCTTCTCCAGACTCTTGATTATAAACTCGGTGCTGGTAAGTGGATAATTAAAATGTGTTCCCTTTTGTAGAAAGGGAACTATGAATACAAAAATTTGCTTATACTATCAAAAGCAGCCTTTTAAAAAAATAATGTTTCTTTAATTGTTTTTCTTTGTTTCTTTGTAAAAGGGAATGGTCAGTGTTGGTAACATTGGGATGGGAATGTTGTGCAAAAACAATAATCATCAATAAGGATTTTTTAAAAAGAAGTGCTAAATTTTTGCTTGAGCCAAAGAAAATGTGGAATTTAGAATCATAAGAGATAAAGTTGCCATTCTTTCCAACTTATCCATGCTTTTCACGTGGTCTTTTTACTTTTCTCTTGCCAGCAATTTGAGGAAAATCCCAGCTGTGGCTAAAGAGGATTGTATTGAGAGACTTTTCTAATGGAAACTCCAAACATACCATGAGGATTCTTCACTAGGCTTAAGAAACTGCCAAGAAAAAAATTATTTACAAATTTAGTGCTGTTTGTATATTTTCCCAGAGGAAAATATTTACCAACACTTTGACATTTGTTCCACGACCATGGAATTCCATTCCATTCCTTGAGGACAAAACAGGAGAATTTCTTTGAAATTTGTTTGTGTTCTGAGATAAAATGACTGAGTAGCTCAACTCTGACATGGTCTCAGCTCTCCCCTCCCAAAAGAAAGTGAGAAAGGGGAGTATAAGCTGATCCTGGTGCCATATAAAAAACAGATGGGTATGTTCAATGACTTCAATAAATCATATGATGGAAATTAAAAAAAACTAAAAAACTAAAAACAAAAACTAAGAAACAGGATAGAGGAAAGGACATTCTGTTATACTAATGGAAGCATTGTCGCAGTTCCTTAATGGTAGATCATATTTGGCAAAGATCTTGTTGCAAATGTTGAAATAATACACTCATCCAGCTTGCTATAATCATTTCTTCCCACTCTGATATAATGGAAACTAGGCTGTATTTGAAGTCAAAAGACATAAATTCAGATCTCAGCTCTAGCATTTACTAGCTATGTAATTTCAGACAAATTCTTGTAGCTCAGTTTCTTATTGGTAAATTGGGCAAGTTAAATCTGTACTGTATACTTCATGTGGCTGGTGTCAGGATCAAATCAGATAATGAATGTTAAATCATTTGTAAAATGTAAAGTATTAAACAAACATCAATTATCAATACTATATTTTTTCCTATTTTGTTTTTTTCTTTTTTAATGATAGCTTTTTATTTTCAAAATACATGCAAAAAGTTTTCAACATTCATCCTTGCAAAACCTTGTGTTCCAAATGTTTCTTCCTTCTTTCCCCTTCCCCTCTCCCCTAGATAGCTAATAATCTAATATATATCATATTTTTGTACAATAACATACTAAAAAGCACCATAATCTAGCTCCCTTTTACCTTTCTAGTCCTCTTATACTGTGTTCACTGACATATAATTTTCAATCTAGCAACAATGGCCTCCTGGGTTTTCCACCAATGAGGCTCTGGACATTCTCTCTGGTGGTCCCCCATACCTGGAATGTCCTCTTTCCTTCATGCCATCTTTCACTTTCTTTAAGACCCAACTATAATCCTATCTCTTATGAGAAGCTTTCCCCATTCCCTTTTAATTCCAGTGCCTTCTCTCTGCTAATTATTTTCTATTTATCCTGTAAATAGTTCTTTTGTATATATTTATTTGAATGTTATCTCCCCAGTTAGATTGTAAGCTTCTTGGGGGCAGGGATTTTTGCTTCTGTTTGTATCCTGACACATAATAGATGCTTAAAAAATATTTATTGAATTGAATTAGTGGAAAAATTATGTGTTTATATGTATATTCACAGCCATAGATGCGCTGGTAAATGTTTTAACAGCTGGCTTTCCAAAAAGTAGGTCACATTTTAAATTTTATTTGCACGATTAACATTTTTTCCTTTCTTAAATCTAGACAACCAACAAAACAACATATGAAGCTTTGATTTGTAGCCTTTGTTGATTTCCAAAGTATAAATGCTCACACTGAAATTTCAATAATTGGATTTTGGGAGCAAGTTGAACTGGCTTCAGCATATCACGTCTGTCTTTTTTGATGTTACACATTCTCAGAGGTTGCTGAAAATGTGCCCTCTGCCTCTGAGCATTTATTTAGTCACATACACATTCATACTAATAGAATAATAGACAGAGAAAGTAATTTCAGAGTGAAAAATACATGAACTCAAGTCCTCCTGATATACTGGCTGTATGATTCTGAACAACTTAACTTAACCTCTCTTAACCTCTTAAAAAACCTAAATTTTTAATTTAAAAAATTAAAGCCATCTTACCTGAAGAGACTTCAGGTAAGTCTCTAAGACTATATATTGCAGAGCACTGCTGATCTGTAATGACTTATGAAAGGAGTGTCCCCATAATGAGACTCCTATGCTAATGAAGTAAAAAGTATTTATGTATATACATATATATGTTTATATACATGTACATTATATATAATATATTTATATTTTATATTTATGATTATATTATTATATTCATCATATAATATAAGCATAATTACATGTGTAATTATATCTAAATATACTCTTTTCTCCCTGAGGATAAAGATGGCAATATTTATTTTCAGGGCTGTTAGGTGGATGGGTACATCAGAAGGAACATAAAGGAGAAGGGAAACATGAAAAAGTTATGGAGGATAGGGAATTCATTGGAGAGGACTGACTTTTAAAATATCATTCTTAGAAAATCTTCTTGGGAGACAGGAAATTAATACAATTTTAGGTTATTTTAATGTCATGGTTTAATTAAGAAATAAGGAAGTGATAATCTCATTTTACTATACCACAGACAGACTATGTCTAGAAGTCATGGATTTACTTCTGGGTATCACCCTCTAGGAAGGCCTTAGATAAACTGGAAAGAGTTGAGAAGGGAGTAGATGGGATGGTGAAAGGTCTCCATTTCATGCAGAGAATTGAAGATAACTACTAATCAATACAACAGCCATTCATTAAGCTCTTTACTATGTGTTAAGCCATGATGCTAACTTACATTCTAGCAAGAGAAATTATAAACATATGTGGAATAAATAAAAATGAATATAAGACAACTAAATATATTATAGCTAGTGAGGTAGCGCATTAATTAACCCTTGAGAGGAGATCATCAAATAAAAGATGGCTTTGTCCTGACAAAGTAAGATATATTATAAGACTAAAGTAAGCAGTTAGTTGGCTCTATGGATAGGGGAGTGGGCCTGGAGTCAGTCAGACTTATTTTCCTAAGTTGAAATCTAGTCTCAAACACTTGTGTAATCTTGGGCAAGTCACTTAACCTTGTTTGCCTCAGTTTCCTTATCGCTCAAATAAGATGGAGAAGGATAAAGGCAAACTCTATTCTTTGTCAAGAAAACTTCAAACAGGGCCACAAAGAGTCAAGCAAACTACAATAACAGGAAGAAATTACATTCTAGGTCTGAAGGATAGCCAATATAAAGTTACAAAGATGGAAGTTTGGGTACCATTTGTGAGGAGCAGAGAGAAATCCAATTTGACTGAGTCATAGAGAAATTATAAACATATGTGGAATAAATACAAAATGAATATAAGACAATTATAATATTTATATCTAATTATAATGGCATAATGAGGCTGGAAAGATAGATTGAGACAAAATTGTGAGAGTAGTCTAGTATTTGATAAACCCCCAAACTCCAGCTTCTAGAATAAAAATTCACTATTTGACAAATTGCTGGGAAAACTGGAAAATAATGTATCCGAAACTCAGTTGGCATAGACTTATATCTCATACCCCATACCAAAATAAGGTCAAAATGGGTACATGATTTGGGTATAAAAGATGATACCATAAACAAATCAGGTGAGCAAGGGATAGTTTACCTATAAGACCTTTGGAGATGGGAGGTATTTATGACCCAAGAAGAACCAGAGAACATTATGAAAGGCAAAAAAAACCTTTGATTACATTACATTGTTTTTGCACAAAAAAACTAACCGAAACAAGATTAAAAGGGAAGTACGAAGTTGGGGAAAAATAGCTTTACACAGCCAGTATTTCTGACAAAGATCTCATTTCTAAAATATATAAAGAACTATGTCAAATTTATAAGAATACAAGTCATTCTCCAATCGAACAGATAATTTTCAGATGAAAAAATTAAAGCCATCTATAGTTATATGAAAAATTCTCTAAATCACTATTGATTAAAGAAAAACAAATTAAAAAGCACTCTGAGGTCCCTCACACCTCTTAGATTGGTTGAGAGGACAGGAAAAGATAATGATAAATGTTGGCGGGGATATGGGAAAATTGGGACACTGATGCATTGTTGGTAGAATTGTGAAATAATCTAACCATTCTGGAGAGCTATGTAGAATTATGCTCAAAAGGCTGCAAAATTCTGCATACCCTGTGACCCAACAGTGAAACAAATGGAACCACTGGGAAGAACCAAGTCTTTCATAGCTGATCATCACCTATTCTTGCTGTTATTGTGTTTAAAGCATTCCTGGTTCTGCTTATTTCATTTCGCATCAGTTCATGTAAATCTTTCCAGGCTTTCTAAAATCAGCTTGTTCATCATTTTTTATAAGACAATAAAATTCCATTATCCATTCTCCAATTGATGGGCATCTACTCATTTTCCAATGCTTTGCTACCACAGAGAAAGCTGCTACAAAATTTTTTTGCACGTGTGGGTCCTTTTCCCTCCTTTAAGATTTCCTTAGGATATAGACCCAGTAATGAATGACACTTAAAGACAAATGGCACTCAAGACCGACTAACACAGCACTGTCCAACAATTCAGTTCCGCAAGCATTCATCAAGCACCTTTTAGTAAAGCTCTGTGCGAAGTGATAGGATATAAAAAGGAGAGTAAAAAACAAAAACAAAAATACAAGAGTATCTGTCCTCAGAGAGCTTATATTCCATTGGAGGGATATTTATGAATAAGTACCTACAAGGCATTTTGAGAATAGACAGCATTAACTACTAGGAAAAGAGTTCCCAGAAGACACTAGGTTTAGATCTGGAATGAATTCAGCCTGATATCCTTGTTTCACAGAAAAGAGAATTGATCTAGAGCTTTTAGTGACTTGCTTAAGATCACACAACTATGGAATTAGCAGATTTAGGGTTTGAGTCCATTAAAACGTCTTCACAGCCTACTCTTTCTCCTTATACCACAAGTGGTTTTAGAGGTACCAAGAAAGGTAAAAAAAGGGGAGATCAGTATGAGGATGGAGGTCATTCTGGGAAGAAATGATGGCTTCCAGGGGTCCTCAGACTTTTTAAATAGGGGGCCAGTTCACTTTCCTTCAGACTGTTGGAAGGCCGGACTATAGTAAAAACAAAAACTTTCTTTTGTGGGCCTTTAAATAAAGAAACTTCATAGCCCTGGGTGAAGGGGATAAACATCCTCAGCTGCTACATCTGGCCCGCGGGCCATAGTTTGAGGATCCCTTAGACAAATACATGGAGACTAGTCAAGTTCACAGAAGTCCAATAATCAATTCTGGCTTTAAGAGAGAATGCTTGAAAAGGAATAATGTTAAATAAGGTTAGTGAGTTTAGAGCCATACTTTGGAGGGCTTTAAACACCAGACTGGGGAGTTCACAGTATATTTTTGAAGCAGTAGGGAGTCACTGACATTTTTTGAGCAGGGAAATCATTTAGTCAGGAGAACCAGTGTGGAGAGTCTTGAAATAATTCAGGCGAGGGACAATGAGAGCCTGAACCAGTACCCCAAGATGTAATAGGTTACCTTTGGAGATAGTCCCTGGAGGATTTTCCGCTCAGGTTGTGAAATGACTCGTCAGAGAGATTTTGAAGAAGAGATTCCTATTAGGGCATGGATTTGACTTCCTAGGTCCTGTCCAACTCTGAGAGGCTGTGACTCTGTGAAAGAATCATTCAGAATATGAATTTTTTCAGGACATCTTAAATACAAATAATATTACTCATATTAACCACTGGAGGTCACTATGGTTTCAGAAAAAAAAATTGAATTTGGCTTAGAAGAAGGCTGAGACTGTATTAAATATCCCAAATAAAGTGGTTTAATATTGCTACATACTCTTCATTATTATCCTCAATATTTTAGGTACTATGCATATGTAGAGTCCTTTCCCAATGAATTTACTATTGTCTGAGCACTTTGCCAAGTCTTAATATCTCTTTCATCCATTTGTGATTATCATCTGCTTTATGATTGCCAGGTCATTTTATTTGAAACTGTTCAGTCCTTTCATTTTGGTCATCCATTATTCATTCCAATATTCCCAAGAAAATGGTGATTGGATGATCACAGAAGGATGAATTAATGAGAAAATTCATAACCTACTTTGGGGGAAAATAACAGCTTAATAGGGGCCAAAGCAAGCTTGGCCTTATTTTTAAATCTCTGCAGGCAGTCTGATTTGTGAGGCATGTGAGCCAGCTCTCCTCCCTAGCTCTCAGATTCTTTGGTTTCTCCTTCTTATTCCAGATTTTTGTTATCAGACCTTCATTCCCTTGGATTAAAATTTAAGCTCAGATTGGGAAATAGATACTCCTGGTATATGCAACACCTTAAGCCAAAACGAACAATTTATAGTGTAGCAGGAATTATTTTATCCTAGTCTTTCCAAACAGGAAGATTAGCAGTCTTGATAAGGGGCTGGAAGAAGCTGGATGTCTGGGAACAGGGAGTACCAAGAGTGAAGTAGATGATAAGATAACACTGTTTCTCTTCATGTTTTTTCTTAGAATTAATCCTAGTCCAAAGGTAGACTAGAAAAAGACAAATTTCATCACTTCTTTTAAAAATTATTGATGTCTTTTGTTTTTAGATCATATTAGTTTTGAAGTGTATTCCATCCGGATTCACTGAATCATCTTTTGTAAAATTAACTAGTTTTAAATTTGAATACAAAATAGGAAAAAAAATTGTCATGTCCACAACAGAGTATAAGAGAGGATTTAAAATATAAAGCAATAAATTTCCATTTCAAGGAAGCCTATATAATAAATACTATCCATTGTGGTCATAACTGTCCATCTTTTCTTTGCTTCTTTGTAGGTTTTCTTTTGTTTTCTATGTACTTTTTTTTTCTTCTTCTTCTTGACCTTCCCCAAGAAGGCTACAATTGAGCATGGAGATAAAAAATATATACATATAAACACAAATGTATATACATAGATATATACATACATATACATAGAGATACATACATATATGGATATTTACAATACAAATATATTCATATGCATCTATGTACTATGCTAATTTGTCCTCTGTTTCTCTAAAGATGGATAATATCTTCCTCCATAAGTCCAAGTCTTTCCATATTTTTTCTAAATTCCATCAGCTCATCATTTCCTACACCACAACAATATTCTAACAAACTGTCTAGTTATTTTATTTTTTATTTTTTTAAAAATAATGTTTTTTTATTTTTCACAATACATGGAGAGATAATTTTCAACATTCATCCTTGCAAAACCTTGTGTTCATATTTTTCTCCTTCCAGTCTTGCCTCTTCCCTTCCCTAGACAGCAAGTAATCCAATGTAGGTTAAATATGTGCAATTCCTCTAAATATATTTCCACATTTATTATGCTGCACAAGTAAAATCAGATAAAAAATTGAGAGAAAAAAAAAACAAGAAAGCAAATAACAACAAAGGTGAAAATACTATGTTGTGATTCACATTCAGTTCCCACAGTCTTCTCTCTGGGTGTAGATGGCTCTCTTCATCACAAGTTTACTGGAACTGATCTGAATCATCTCATTGTTGAAAAGAGCCACATCCATCAGAACTGATCATCATATAATTTTATTGCCATGTACAATGATCTCCTGATTCTGCTCATTTCAGTCAGCATCAGTTCATGTAAGTCTCTCCAGGCCTTTCTGAAATCATCCTGCTGATCGTTTCTCACAGAACAATAATATTCCATAACATTCATACAGCATGGCTTATTCAACTATTCTCCAACTGATGGGCATCCACTCAGTTTCCAGTTCCTTGCCCCTACAAAAAGGACTGCCACAAATATTTTTGCACATGTGGGTCCCTTTCCCTCCTTTATTATCTTTTTGAAATATAAGCCCAGTAGAAACACTGCTGGATCAAACAGTATGCACAGTTTGACAGTCCTTTGGGTGCAGTTCCAAATTGCTCTCCAGAATAGTTGGATCAATTTACAACTCCACCAACAATGTATTAGTGTCTCAGTCTTTCTTTCAGTATTTGTCATTATCTTTTCCTGTCATCTTAGTCAATCTGAGAGGTGTGCAATGGTACCTCAAAATTGTCTTCATTTGTGTTTCTCTGATCAATAGTGATTTAGAGCATTTTTTTCATATGGCTAGAAATGGTTTTAATTTCTTTACCTGAAAATTGTGAGTTCATATCCTTTGACCGTTTATCATTTGGAGAATGGGCTTGTATTTTCATAAATTTGAATCAATTTTCTATGTTTTAGAAATGAGACTTTTATTAGAATACTTGAATGTAAAAATTTCCTCCCAGTTTTCTGTTTCCCTTCTAATCTTGGCTGCATTGCAGAAACTTTTAAATTTAATATAAACAAAATCATCCATTTGGTATTTTATAATGTTCTCTAGTTCTTCTTCGGCCATAAATTCTTTCCTTCTCCACAGATCTGAGAAGTAAACCATCTTGTTTTCCTAATTTGCTAACAGTATCACCCTTTATGTCTAAATCACAAACCCATTTCAACCTGATTTTGCTATAGAGTGTTAGGTGTTGGTCTAATTATTTTAGTCTAAAACAATATTGATTAATATGACTGGCAGATAATATAGTTTCCCTATTTTTCTCTTTTGATTAAATATATTTTAGCTTTAACGTTGAGATCATAATTATTACCTTTTCTTTTTTTTTTACATAAAAATTCTACTCCTGATCTTTATTTTATGTTTGTGTGTATCTCTTATTTTCTATCCTTCCTGACTCCTCTACTTTACTTTATTTTGCCTTGCCATTACTTTATCTACCCCCTCTCCAAGAATCCCTTCCTTATCTTCTCTCACCACGTTTCCCCTTGCCCTCCTGTTTCTATCTGAATTTAGAAGACTTATAGCTTTCCAAATATATATATATATATATATATATATATATATATATTATATGTATGTATATGTTGTTTCCGCTTTATCCCATTCCCATTAATCTAAATGTCCTTTATACTTCCTTCCACATCCTATTCCCACAATCTTTTTATTTCTTTATAAATTTCGAAGACTTGTATTCTCTTCTTAATATATGTTATTCTCTCTTTAACCCAGATCTGATGTAAGTAGGGGTCCCTCTAAAAATCCCTCTCTTATCCTTTTCCCTCCTCCCTCTCCCCATGCTCTCTTATTTCTTTCTAAATTTAAAAGATTTTTATATATACATATACACATATGTTGTCCCTTCTTTAACCTGTGCTGGATGAGAATAGGGTTCCAGAATTAGCAGCTCTCTTCCCCCATCTAATTCCTCTGTGTCATTTTTTTCTATTATACCTCTGAGGAGTCTTTTATAAAAGTTCACCCAAAACAGTCAAAACATTAAGTCCTTCTGATAGCATCTGCAGTATTCTGAACCCTTGAACTCCTACTTCTCTAGGAAAAGAAAGGAGGTACATTTGCTCATATCTTTTCTGAAGCCAGTCTAAAATGACTATGAGTACAAATGATTTGGCTTTATTTTAATTTTCTTTTAGTTTCAATTGTTGAAGTTATTGTACCTATTGTTTTCCTGGTTCTGCTTGCTTTATTCTGCACCAGTTGATATGTCTTCCCATGTTTCCCTGCATTCTTTATAGATTTTCTTACGGAACAATAATATTCTGTCAAATTAATGAGCCACAAATTGTTTATCAAATTTATAGCTGATAGATATCTTCTTTTCTTCTAGTTCTTTGCTACCAGAAAAAAGATTCTTCCATTAATATTGGAGCATACTTCAGATCTTTCTTTTTGTTTGTAACCTCATAGAGAGATATAACTAGGAGTAGAATTTTTGAATCAAGGAATATACATATTTTAGTCAAAAAAATTTTTTTTGCATTATTCCAAATTATTTTTCAGAATGTTTTGGCCAATTCAAAGCTCCTTCAACAATAAAGTTGTGTTTCTGTTTTCCCCTAGCTCCTGCATCATTGATAATTTCAATCTTTTATGATCTTAATTTGCAGGATATGAGATGAAACTAGAATTTTTAAAATATGCATCTCTTATTATTAGTGAATTGAAACAATCGTTCATATAGTTATTTTTTAGAATTATTGATAAATTGTATACATGTGTATATATCCATACATATGTATGTCTATGTATTTGTATGTGTTCATGTGTGTATATATATTTATATTTTTCAACTTTTTTTAAACATATCCAAGTTGGGTGAGGATACATCTTCATTTGACTTCCTGTCTCTTGTCTCCCCTTTCCCTGCTCAAATGATTTTCATTGCATTATTCCCACAAAACATATTGATTGCTGAGAATCAATGATAAAGCATTCTACCTATTTATTGACCAAGAGGTGTTGGACTCGGGGTGTAGAATGAGATGTAGAGTTTTTGGACATGACTGACATGGGAATTTGTTTTGATTATTCACCTTTGTAACAAGAGAAGTACTTCTCCAATGGAGAGGAAATAATGATAAAATAGATTTTTGCTAATGGAAAAAAATTAAAAATTTTAAATATATTGATTTACTTATAGTTAGTATGGAATTTAATTCACAAAATGTTAATTTAGCTCTTTCACCTTCCTTTGTCTTGCCTTTTAAAGATCCCCATTAAATCTTTACCCCTTGATCATTTGGCTTATAGATGGCTGATTGTTCTTTTTTTATTCCTCAATCAAATTTCTTTTTAAAATAACAATAGAAACATGAGGGAATTTATGTCATTGATAGTCTTCCTTACCCTTGGCTCCTTTACCTTCTACTGTCATAGTATCCTTTCTTCCACTGACCTCTGGTGCCAGATGTCCTTTGCTCCTCAAAGGAACTGCCTTTTTTTTTGTCTAGGGAAGACTCTAGGGAGAGAATTGTGACTCATCTATATTTCTATTTCTTTCTCTCTAAGGCACAAAATCCCTTCCCCTTTCCCAATTCCTCATTTTTGTTTTCTTCTGCCCTCCCGCCACCAATCCAATCACCCTGTTTCTTTTAGGTGGCTAGCTAGAATCATACTTGTCTGCTATTACAAAGTGATAAGTAAGAACTCAGATCAAATTACTTCCATAGTCACCAGGTAAGGGCTCCCATGGCTGGATCCTAAAACAAAAGCTTTTTAGGTCATTTATAGCTAGCTATCCCTAGGTTTTGCAGTGAGCTGGTTATAGGGATGGTGTTTTAAATATTTACAATCTCTGATGTTATTTCATGAAGCCTTTATCCCACTATTTATTTTTATTTTGCAGATTTACCTTTAATTACCCTATGGTTTTATGTCCTTTTGGGAAAGTTTTTAGTTTGGAGAGGTATGTGGAAAACAAATTCTGCCATTTTGCCCCATAACCTTTATTACTCCTTTATAAATATCCCTTAGGAAAACAGGAATCAGATCACAGTTCTCAAACTGCATATCTAGGTAACCATCAACTTTTTAAGATTTTTCATTTCTGTCCATTGCTATTGGGTTACTCATGTCTCTCTTTTTGTGACCCCATTCGGCATTTTCTTGGCAGAGATACTGGAGTGATTTGCCATTTCCTTCACTTATTTGAAAGATGAGGAAACTGAGGCAAAAAAGGGTTAAATGACTTGCCAAGGGTCACATGGCTAGTAAGTGTCTGAGGGAGGATTTGAATTCAGGTCCTCTTGACTCTAGGTCCAGTGCTCTATCCACTATCTGCTCTCATTTCTGTCTAGGAATAATATCACATTATCCTATTTATATCATATTATTTTATTATATTGGGGTTTGCTATTACACTATTATATATGGTAAAATGTTATACTAGTATTATTTAGACATTTTGTGCCTCCTTCAATCATAATTCACCATTTGACTCTAATGCCAGTTTATGAGTATCTCTGCCTTGTGAGGTTTGAAACAAATGATTATTTTTGTTGGACGGTCAGTGCTATCATCCATTTTGCTGACGGAGCTGACAGTTCCTCTCCTTGTAAAGTGGTGAACATTTTATAAACCTTATCTGTGCTAGCTGAAGAATGTATATACAGCAAAGTTGGGAGCACAGTAAACTCTCTGTGGAGTCAGATATTATCATCATATGATCCTGAATTAATGCCCTACCTAGGCTGTATTTATATATATTAAGTAAAGTGGTGATTTGAGGCACCTATAACCTATTTAGAGTCTCCCCTTTCTAAAGTGCACCTCTTCCACTTAAAATTTGACTTCATTGTTTGGATATTTCAGTGAACAATTACATGGATAATTTCTTTGATTCTCCATCCTAGACACAGAATTATGAACACAGAATTTTAGAGGGAAGGGAGACCTTAAAAATATAATAGTTCATCCTCTTCAATTCACAATTGGGGAAACTGAGTCCCTGAGAGGTTTTCCTCATTTGTACAGAAAGGAGATTGGATTAAATGTCCTTTCAGATGCCTTTCATATCTGAAATCTATGATTTCAAGTGAATATAGATCTGCTCCCTCCAATTCCAATGCTCATTCTGCTACTCTAAATTCATTTTGAGTTTTTTTCCTTCCTGAGCTATAATTTCTTTTTCACTAGGGATTTATTGACATAGCAATGGTAATATTATTAATAATAAAAAAAACACAAATCCTTTTTCCATTAGGGTAAAATTCCACCCTCCCCACCTCCATAACCTACTGACTAAGAGGAATAAGCTCTGCTTATGGTACTTTTCCAGGGCAAATGAAATGACATTGCTCCTGAACTCCTGGGAACTCTGCCCACTAAAGGAAAATGTTAAGACTCCCCTACTTTGTAGAGTTCATTTGACCTGACTTTTTAGCTTTCCATTTGAAGGCATAGAAAACTCCCATTTTCATGGATTTACTAAAGAAGATAGTGACTGAAATTTTGTTTGATCTTCCCAATGTGTGCTTGTTTTATCAGCTAGTGATTCTTTTTTTTTTTTTATTATTTTAATTTCCACTTAATAGTATTCTATTTTTCCCAATTACATATAAAGACGGTTTTCAACATTCACTTACTATAAGATCTTGAGTTCCAAATGTTTTTCTTTCCTCCTTCTATCCATTCCTTTCTCCTCAAGACAGCAAGCAATCTGATTTGGGTTATACGTGTACTATCATATTAACCCTATTTCTACAGTACTCATGTTGTAATAGAAGAATCAGAAGAAAAGGGAAAAACAACAAGAAAGAAAAAACAACCAAAAAGTGAAAATAGTATGCTTTGATCAGGACTCAGAATCTGTGGGTCTTTATCTGGATAGAGAGAACATTTTCCATCATGAATCTTTTGGAATTGTCTTAGGCCGTTGTATTGCTGAGAAGAGCCAAGTCTATTATAATTGATCATTGTACAATGTGTCAGCAAGAGATTTTGAAGCTCTCCCAGGCTAATGCTCATAGTGAACTGTGGTTTATATTCACTGTTATCACATAGTTCTGCTCTTTTCTTTATTTAAGAAATATTTTTCCCAATACCTCTTTGGATAGAAAAAAAAAGGGATGTGCTAACTCTCTTATTTTAGACCAGATCTGTACAACTAAAATAAATCAGAAAAGTACTTAATTATTCCTTAAATTTGTGGTCACTTAGAAAACAAATCCAGGAAGTTCAAAATAGTTTTGAAAGATAAAGGAAAATGGTTCCCTTAAGGATAGGAAAAAAAATTCCCTAGCTTTATGCTATTTATGTCAATAATATTATCCTGTAATTATGTCCTGTAATAAAGCAAGAGAAATGCGAGGATATAAAATATAGTTGAACACATCTAAGTTATCTGGTAAACATCTCCTGACACTCAGCAATAATCTAGCCTTTATTTGAGAATTCTTTTCTAGTTTTTAATCAAATTGGCCCAAATTATTTAGATGAACTGCCTAGATGGTCTTAAATTCACCATGCAATTGTTTATCCCTGCATTTTTTATTTTTGCTTTAGTTTTTAAATATTATTACATGTCAATTCTTTTCTATTTAAAAAGTGAATAATAGATAACCAAACTGCCAATAAAAAGGCAACCTTTTCATAATACCCTGATGCTATTGTGATTGTGAGCCATTTGATTTTTTTTTTAATAATTATAACTTTTTACTGACAGAACCCATGCCTGAGTAATTATTGTGAGCCATTTGATAATGGTTTGTGTGGATTTCCAGCACTGAAATTCCAAGGGGAAAAAAAAAAACTCCAAATCCCCCAAACCCAAGTTTATATGGAAAGATAATTAAAAATGTGAATTTCAATATTCTATCTATTATGGACTAAATAAAATATGATTCCATATTTATAGACTTTTGTTTAGTCACTTTTTTTAGTCGTGTCCAACTTTTTGAGACTCCATTTATGGTTTTCTTAGCAAAGATATTAGAATGGTATATCATTTCTCTCTCCAACTCATTTTACAGATGAAGAAACGGCAGTAAACAGGGTTAAGTGACTTTCTTAGAGTTACACAGATGGTAAGTGTCTAAAGAAGGATTTGAACTCAGATCTTCCTGACTCCAGGTCTGTTACTGCCACCTATCTTTGCCAAATTAATGGACACTTAATTGATAATATTCATTCATTTATTTAATAATTTAATTAAGTATCTACTAAGTTCAGGAACATGGGGGAAGGGAGTCTAAAGACATGCTTTAAAGTTCCCTCTGGGAAAAAGCCCTATTTACATATATTGATGTTCAAAAGGGACCCCAAAATATTGGGGTTCCAGACTGGTGTCTTGTGGTGTCCCAAGATACAGATCCATCTCCAAATCAAGGGGCAAAATTTGTTGTAACACTAGTATGTGGATTAAATTTCACAAGGGAACTAGCATTTAATAGGAAGCAAACAGATTGTTTTATAGGGAAAATTGAGGAAAACCAGATATTTCCTGTAACTGATATGCTAATAATAAAATATTGAGGTTGACAGGTGGAGTTGAAGGGTGATCAGGTTCTTAAAGAAACATACAATTTTGGCACTTTATATGTGGGCATCCTCCTCATAATTCCTTTTGTGAAACCCATGGGTGAAGATAGGGTGGGGAAGGAGTCTCAGAAAATGTGCTTTTAGGTCTGAAATGTCACTAGGTCAAGCAACAGATATCCAGTTTTAGCGGCCGCCTGCATTAACTCTAGACACTCCCTTACTACTGTTCCTTAGTTCGAAGCATCCCATTACTGCTGGCCAGCAGGCTCTTATCTGACAGCCAATCTTTTGGACTCAGCATCCCAGCAGTACAAGGGGATCATTACTACATCCTTCTTAAGAGCTGCTCCACAGAAACTTATTTCTCTTCATTCTCAGAGAGGACCATAACCTCAGGGAGAAGAAGCCATGACATGCAAGTGAATTGAATTTGAGTGAGAGAGGACTGGGCAAGGTCACCTGCCTCAGTTTCCCCTGCAGAGCTTTCTGGGTCCAGTGGTCAGAAATTGATCAGGATGCGGTGGGAGAACTTTGTCTTTTCAAGCCAAGATTTTCAAAGGTCAGGTCTCAGTTTGAGGCTGCAGCCATTTAATGATCAAAGCAATGATTAATGCCTTAATTAATTAAATTATTAAATTAAATAATTTAATTTTAAAATTAATTAAACAAATTATTAAATTAAATAATTAATTTAATGATGAATGATTAAGGCAATAATGGCCTCTTTCACCTAGTCAAAAAAAAATCTAAATAAATAGATCCACATCCTAT
Organism: Sarcophilus harrisii; assembly: GCF_902635505.1. Taxonomy (NCBI): domain Eukaryota; kingdom Metazoa; phylum Chordata; class Mammalia; order Dasyuromorphia; family Dasyuridae; genus Sarcophilus; species Sarcophilus harrisii. The sequence continues at coordinate 66,196,588 of NC_045431.1, forward strand.
AGATAAATAAACACAAAGTAAATCTGAAGAAATTTGGTGAGGGAGAAAGTAATAACTTGTGGAATCAGGAAAAGCCTTATGTGGAAGGAAGATAGTCTCTGATTTAAACTTTGAATAGAACTAGGGACTTTAAAGGGTAGAATTCTGTGAAAAGAGTATTTTAGGAATTGGGACCACTTATGCAAAGGTGGGAGATAGTTAAAAAAAAATCATAAATTTAATGTTGAAAAGGACATTAGAGACTTCTTAGTTGAATTTCTTTGTTTTGGAGAAAAAGAAACAGATTTGGAGAGCTAAAGGGACTTGTCTGAGGCACTCACATAAGCATGATCAAGTCAAGATTGGACTTTCAATCTAATGCTTTTTTGATTGTTCCAGACTGTCTCTCCACTATATACTGTGTAAAGAGGACTTCATATGAAATAAGTCTAGAAAGGTAGGCTAGAGTCAGATTGTAAAGGTTTTAAATGTTCATATTTTATCCTGGAGTTCTTGAGCAGGGCAGTAGAATAGTGCAATCAGTAAATTATTTGAAGAAGAGAAAAAATAAAGGTAAGGTGCCCAATTAAAAAGATGGTGACTAATATTATTATTATTATTTTTGCTAAAGCAATTGGGGTTAAGTGACTTGCCCAGGGTCACACAGCTAGGAAATGTTAAGTGTCTGAGACCAGATTTGAATTCAGGTCCTTCTAACTTCAGGGGTCCATCTACTGTACCACCTGGGCTCCCCTGTAACTAATATTACTAATATTTATGCAAACACAAATTAATGAGATACTTAATCAGATTTAAGACAAATGAATCTTTTCACATTTTACCAAGTTAAACATCATATTCCTTATTCTAAATATTTTCAGTAATCATATAACAGATCACATATAACACATTGACAAATATCCATTGGGCCCCAAATCATAGCTTTATGTGGCCTATCTAGAGGAGCTTTCTCACAAAATGACATTTATTCCATGTCTCAAGGCACCTGTGTGATTTTTTTTTATTTTTTGTGTTATGAATCACAATCTAAAGCTCAGATGGCTGAGGGTAGGCAGTTAGATTACTAGAGCTGTCAAAATCCATTTTTACAACCCAGATTGAAAATATAATAAAAAATAGCTTCTTTAATTTATATTTGATATTCCTTCTGGGGGTGGTAGAGCTTAGATTTCTTGCATTTGTCTTTTGCTTAGCAAAGAAAATCTATATAGCATTTATTTCTGAAAAAAATATATCTCTGTGTGTCTGTGTGTGCACAAGAGTAGGATGTCATCAAAATAATAAAAAAAATCTGATTAATATTTTAGCTAAAATAAAAAATTTAATTTCAAATTTATAATTATGCATCCATTAAAGTAGAGCTCTGGGGTACAATTCTATGCTTGGATGCCACAATATAGCCAATAAGCAATTTTGTCTTGGTAATTGCCTAGGGTAACATTTCTCAGACTGAATTCTAAGGAATCCTCATATTGGAAAAAGCTGACCAATAGTTCTGACTCCTTGAGGAATAATTAACAAACACATCCAACAAATCCATCCACTTTTCTGTTTATGGTACTCGAACAGAAAGGTGCACAAAGGACATGGGATGAAGTTGATCCACATTCTTCCAATATCATAAAAACACAATTTTGGGCAAGGATTTAGAGTGCCAACAATTAATTTAATGTTTGCACATAGTTTAAAAGTGGTGTAATTTCTTAGCAGAAAGTAAGAGATACAGCACCAGAGGCCATTTTACATTATAGCTGTTTCAGCATTGGTGTCAAATTTTATTTTTTATTTTTATTATTTTCACTTATTTATTATATTTTATCTATCTATCCATTTATTTATTATTTGTTCATTCATTCATGTTTGTTTATTATTAAGCTGCTTTTTGAATAAGAGAATCAGTTTGTCACCAGAATTTTTTTGACACTTTTGTTTAACTTGGAAGAACCTACAAGAGCTTTAGCCTTGCTGGCCTAGCCTTTGAAAATACAGCTTTACCTCCCCTGTAAGATAAAGTGCTTAGCAAACCCTCCAGTGTTATAGAAATGCTAGCAATTACTATTTGTCATTATAAGGCATCAGTGGAGGATTTTCATGGGGATGCTGATTCTATTGACAATACAACTTTATTATGGTCCTGTTTTCTTCATTTCTAAGATGAGTTGGGCTGATTGACTTCTTTCTATGTGGACATGAGACCAATTTGCATTTTTCTTTGAGACTTTGGCTATAGCAGTTTTAACTTTGTTGCCTTCTTCTGAGTTGTGTTTTTGATCTTTCCTGTAACTGTGTTAATTTTCTTGGACAAGATCTTTTTGTTGTTGTTTGCTCATTTTTCCAGTCTTCTGCTGATTTGCTGGCAACCTTCTGGGCTTGAACGCCCTCTATTCTCATCTAAGTAAGTATAACAGAGCTTTCCTGCTGACCTTCTAAATTGTCTTGAACAATTGTCTTTTTGCTCCAGAATTTGCTTTGGGGTATTATTTAAAGTTGTTTGAAAGGGAATTTAGGAGAGTCCCTGCCTTTTCTTTACCATTTTGACTCCATTCTTCCTCCCAGCCCATGACTTCTAAAGTCTCTTTTAGCTCTAAATCTATCATTTTATGAATCATATCTTTAGCTTACAGATTAGCCTACAAAACAAGTTCTTTTTTTTTCCCTGAGGCAATTGGGGTTAAGTGAGTTGCCCAGGGTCACACAGCTAGGAAGTGTTAAGTGTCTGAGACTAGATTTGAACTCTTGATTTCAGGGTTCTATTCATTGTACCACTTAGCTGCTTCCATACAAGTCTTTTTAACTGACTCTCAAGGTTGCTACTATTTGGGAATAGCTATAATTCAATTTATAAGTCTCCCAGAGAATGAATCAAAACCTATACGGACTAAAGGAGTAAGAATTTAATATTGAATACATTCACCAAATAGTGAGAAGATTTGAGCCCAAGAAACAAGCAAACAAAAACCATTTATTATAGTTTATCATTTCCAGGCTTTGAAATTACTGCTAGGGATATGAAGAAAGACAAAAATGTTCCTTGCTCTCAACAAGCTCACATCCTAATGGGGGGAAAAACAAGGAAATAATGAGGTATTATGTATCTCATTATATGTTTTATGATATATATGATGTATATAGATATATGATATATATGATGAGATATATTACATATCTTACACATATATATATGATATGTGATTTTATATATATTTATGTATATAAAATTATATAAAAAATATAGTGTGGATAAGAAGGGATGGCACTAGCAGTCCAGGGGACATTGGGAAAGGTCTGGAGGTGGAATTTTTGTTGTAACTCAAAGGAGATCAAGGAAATTGAGAGGCAGAGATGAGAAGGTAAACTGTCTCAGACATGACAATTCTGAATGAAGCCATTCATGATTCATGATTTTTCTACTTTTACCTACCAGGGGCAATCTGGGGCCTTTATCCTTTGGCATCATATGCAAGCAACCTAACAGATGCTATGGTTTTCCTGGATGGCAGTCAGGGTAATAATTCACTCTTATCCTCTTCCCCAGGCATTCTCTTCCCTGCTTACAACTAAGTCTGGCTGAGAATATCCTAACAGTTGCCTCATAGTGTTTAAAAGAACATGTATAGCTGGGAGAAGGTGAATTGATAAGTCTATTTATAAGTGTGACTATTCATCTCAGATAGACCTAGGCAGTGATGATGTGATTTACTAAGTCTCCTCCATTGCTATTTCACTCTAATTCATCCTAAATAATCCTCAGGCCGTATCTCCAGCGAGGATTTCTGGATCTTATTGTGTACACTCTAAAGGTTGCCAGAGAAGATCAATGTTGGTTTGAATGAAGTCTGGTTAGTTCTTGTATTCTTTGGGGTAATGTGACTTTAAAGCTTTTCTAAAGCCAATAGTCCATTGAAAGCCAATGTAAAGAATATCACATGCTTTATTCTGGGTCCTGGAATTTCAGCCTCTCAGAAGAAAAAGGACTTCAAGGACATGGTATATTATTTCTGACACTCTCTTTTGGTCTGTTTTCTCTGAAATGACGGAAGAAAATTAATAGGACCAGAAGAAATTAAGATGCTTTATCATCCTATAATCCTTCATCTCATTTAATTGATGCCCTGGAGATACCAGGAGGCCTTAGATCATGAGTCCTACTGAGCAGGGAATTTATTTTTTATATTTTTGACTTTTATATTTTATCTGCTTTAAAGAATGGCACACTCCTATGGAGCTATATAAATAATGAAAAAGAATAACAAGCAATGGTGATTATTGTTCACTGGGATATTGGTAACTTCAGACTTTTCAAATCAAGTGTGGAAAAAGGAAGGAAAGGAGAGAGGGAGGGAGGGAGGAAGCATTTCTTAAGTGTCTACCATGTACCAGGCTTTGTGCTAAACACTTTACAAATATTATGTCATTTGATTTCAGTTATTTTATCATTTTTCAGTCATGTCCAATTCTTCATGATCCCATTTTGCTTTATTCTGGGTCCTGGAAAACCTCCATTTGGGGTTTTCTGGGCAAAGATACTGGTTTGCCATTTCATTCTCCAGTTCATTTGACAGATGAGCAAACTGACCCAGCTAGTAAATGTCTAAGGTCCGATTTGAACTCAGGAAGATCATCTTCCTGACTCTTATTCAGTACAGCAGGCCGTTTGGTGTGGTAGAGTGCTAGATTTAAATTTAAGGATGTGAGTTCAAATATTAACTGCCACTTACTACTTGTATGACCTTAAACAAAGCAGTTAGCTTTTCCACCTCAGTTTTTTTTTTAGTCTCTAAACTAGGATGGTGATGGACAAGATTATTTCTAAGGTTCTTTCAAAGTCTAAACTCTGATCCTAGAGACAGCATGAGGTGTTAGAAAGGATATTATGGCTTTAGATTGAGGTTCATGTTTTGAATTCTGGCTCTCTGCATTACAAACATTTGACCTTAGGTCAGTCACTTTATTTCTCCAATTCTCCTTTTCTTTATCTGCAAATTAAGGATATTTGACAGGATTATCTCAAACACATTCTTCTACATTTCTATGATCTGTGAAGGTTTATTTAAGCCAATTATTCTTTGTTTTTCTAAGGCCCCACCAAAGTCCATTGGGGAAGGAAGGAGGGGAATTATTTCAAAATCTGTGAGTTCATCAATAAGTAAGCAAACATACCTCCTGCAGACTAAATAAATAATAGGTCTAACATCTTTTCCAGATAGATGATTTCAATTGTGTAGGGAATGTCTAGTAAGGGAACTCCCTTTATGAATGCAAGTCTGCAACCCATCTGTAGCTTTATACCTCTAAGAGTTAGTTGTCTGGGGCATTGAGAGTTTGTGATTTGTCCAGGGTCAGACAACCTGTATGTCAGAGGTAAGATTTAAGTACAAGTCCTGATAACTGAGGTTATCAACTGTGCCGTGCTCTCTCTCTACCTAGATGGATTCTATTGTGATAAATGAATATACTGAGTCATTAAAAGCATTACTGAATTCACAATAGATTTTTATCATCAAGGATTTTGTTTTAGGCAGCTAGGTGGTATAGGAGATGGAGTGCCATCAGGAAGACTCTTTCCCTCCCCCCCCACCAAGTTCAAATCTGGCCTCAGACACTTATTAGCTGTGTGATTATGGGCAAGTCATTTCACTCTGTCCTAATTTTTTCATCTGTAAATCCTGGAGAAGGGAATGACAAAACATTTCAGGATCTTTGCTAGAAAACCCCAAAGGAGATCGAGAAAAATTGGATATTACGAAAAATGACTAAACAACAAATTTTGTTTCAATTAACAAATATTAAAAGTACTCCTTTTATCTTGTGTGTTCATAATTGTAAAGGTTGAGAACCCTTGTACTAATGGGCCTTTGGTCTCTCATCATTGTATATAAGGGGGTAATTATGTCTCAGTTTTCTGGAATTATATCAATGCTTGAATTGAGGCCTTAAAATATGGTGATTTAAGCAACTGATCTTGAGAAGTCCTAGAAGTATCACAATCAAAATGACAGGGGCAGCATCATATAATTGGAGAGAATTGAAGGATGTGGGTTCAAACTCATGCATTTCTCCTTACAGTCTGTGTGAATGTGGTCAAGTCATTTGATTTCTCTGGCACACAGTCTCCTCCACTATAAAAGAAGAAAATTGGATTAGCTCTTAAAAGTACTTTCCAGATCTAAATCTATGATCTTAAGTTTATCAAGATAATGATTCTCAAGATTTATTAGAATTATTAAAATGTGCATGGAAAGTGCTTAGTCCAGTGAGTGGCATGTTGTATACACTTAATAAATATTTTATTTCCTTCCCTTCTCTTTTTCCTTCCTTGATTTCCATTGAGAGCTGATTCAGAGTCATCAGTGGAAGAGTTTTATGAGAGGAAAAATAACCCTATTTATCTGTCATCATTTCTTACTTATTCTAGAAGAATGCAATTGTGGGGAAAGAAAGGAGTAGAAAGAATTTAAATTGACTTGAATTGAGCCTGGGTGACAGGGAGTTTTTTCCATCCTCAGAAATAAGGAATTTGGTGAAGGAAACAACTGGAAGACAGGTTTTATTTTTGCCCGATTAGTCTTGAAATGGTGGTGAAAAATGCAAATGTAAATATTCCATAGGCAATCTGGGACTGGATCTGGAGAGAGACTTTGGGGCTAGAGGAACTCAAATCCTCAGAGATTGATGAGTTCATTGATGTTATTGTTTCTTTCAGTGATGCAGATCAAAGTCCTTTGATATCTCTCCATTCTGTGTGATTCTTGTCCAGACCACCCACCCAAAATGTTGGGTGTCTTCCTTGCTAACTCTTGAGAGAAAATATCAGTAAGATACACTGGCTGCCCATTGTTATTCTCTACTATAATCATGTAACAAGCTCAGTTTCCTTTTTGTTTCATTAATGATTTCTTCTACTCTGATTCTTTGTAATCCTTCGTTATTTATGTGTTATGGTTTTATCTACCAAGTGCCTTTCCTCTGCTTCTAAAGGGATACTAATTTTTAATGTTCTTTGAAAATTGAGGCATTTCATGTGTTATAGCTATAGAATAACACTAGTAGAATATTGATATGAGAAAGATGGACCTTCAAGAATTTCAAGGGAATTAATGAAAAAAATGCAAATGAAGGTGATTTAGCTGTACCAGACCTAAAACTAAAGCAACAGTCACCAAAGCCTTTTGGTACTGGCTAAGAAACAGTTAATCAATGGAATGAATTAGGTTCACAGGACAAAATAGCAAAATAGTCAGACTACTTTCTAGTGTAATCTAGTGTTTGACAAACCCAAAGATTCCAGCTTTTGGATAAGAACTCACTATTTGACAAAAACTGCTGGGAAAATTGGAAATTAGTATGGCAGGAACTAGGCATTGACCCACATCTAATACCATATACCAAGATAAGGTAGAAATGGGTTCATGATTTAAATATAAAGAGTGATATTGTAAATGAATTAAAAGAACATAGGATAGTTCACCTCTTAGACTTGTATAGAAGGAGGAAATTTGTAGCCAAAGAAGAACTGGAGAACATTATTGAATACAAAATGGAAAATTTTAATTATATTAAGTTAAGGAGTTTTTGTACAAATAAAACCATTGCAGACAAGATTAGAAGGGAAGCAATGAACTGGGAAAATTTTTTTACATTCAAACATTTTGATAAAGGCCTCATTTCTAAAATATATAGAGAATTGATTCAAAATTTATAAGAATTCAAGCCATTTTCCAATTGATCAAAGTTAAGGGATATGAACAGACACTTTTCAGATCAAGAAATTAAAACCATTTCTAGTCACATAAAAAGATGCTTTAAATCACTATTGATTGCAAATTAAAATGAAAATTAGGACAACTCTGAGGTACCACAACATACTTCTCAGATTGGCTAAAATGACAGGAAAAGATAATGACAAATGTTGAAGGGGATGTGAGAAAACTGGGACACTAATGCATTGTTGCTGGAATTGTGAACTGAGTCAATCATTTTGGAGAACAATTTGGAACTATGATCAAAAAGTTATCAAATTCTGCATCCCTTTTGATCCAGCAGTGTTACTACTGGACTCATATCCCAAAGAGATCTTAAAGAAGAGAAAGGGACCTGTATGTGCCAAAATGTTTATAGCAGCCCTTTTTGTAGTGACCAGAAACTGGAACCCGAATGAATGCCCATCAGTTGGAGAATGGCTGAATAAATTGTGGTATATGAATGTTATTGTATATATAAGAATGATCAGCAGGATGATTTCAGAGAAAACTGGAGAGACTTACATGAACTGATGCTGAGTGAAATGAGCAGAGCCAAGACAACATTGTACACAGCAACAACAAGATTATGTGATGATCAATTCTGATGGACGTGGCTCTCTTCAACAATGAGATGATTCAAACCAGTTCCAATGGTCTTGTGATGAAGAGAGTCATCTGCACCCAGAGAGAGACTGTGGGGATCACAACATAGAATTCTCACTCTTTTTTGTTGTTGTCTGCTTGCATTTTGTTTTCTTTCTCATTTTCCCCCCTTTTTGATCTGATTATTCTTGTGCAGCATGATAATTGTGGAAATATGTATAGAAGAATTGTATATATTTAACATATATTGGATTACTTGCTGTCTAGAGGAAGAGGTTGGGGGGAGGGAAAAATTAGAACACAAGATTTTGTAAGGGTGAATGTTGAAAATTATCCCTGTATATATTTGAAAATAAAAAGCTTTAATTTTTTAAAAAAAGAAAAAGATGGACCTTTGTTTCAAGGAGACATTTTAGGTTTTAAAGAAGGGGATAGAAATAGAAATCTGAAGTTCATTAACATAGAAATGACAGTTGATTTCATAAGACGGGATCAGATTCAAATGAAAGAGCACTCGGAAAAGAAATAGGGTCAAAAATCAAGAAAAACAGGGTAAATGGCCAGAAGAAAAGGTGTGAGAGTCACGGCCTTAATGCCAATTCTGTCCTAGTTCAGGTTTGATTTTGAGATGAAATGAGAGATTCATGTGTCATTGAACATGAACATTGAACATTGAACAAAAGGAAGTTCCCTTTGCCCTAACAGCAAGGATGTGCAACAAAGATGCAGTGGTACTTCTATTTTAGCTTTGATATACACCATCTTCCTTAATCTGGAAACTCATCAGATCATCAGGTCATCAGAGAATGGCAACTTCAGTGATGTAAGGCACCCCCTGGATCTGACTCTGGACTCCACCTGGCTGGGACTTCTGGATGCTTTTAGATGACCAGGAAACTATCAGGTCAGCTCCGTGCTGGATCTGCCCAATGTCTGCTTTGGGGTAGAAGGCTGGGAAGAAGGAAACCCTGAAACTCTACTTCTCTGATGTTAACTTTGGTACAGTTTCATTTAAAAACTCCATATGCTAACTACAGAACAAGGATAAAATAGTGGAGAGAGAACTCAAGTTGATCTGAATTCAAAACTTGCTTCTAAATCATATTTGCTGTGTGACCCTGGGTAATTAAGTCATAACCTCTAAGTGCTTTGGATAACTCTTTAAGTCACAAAGAAAGCATCAACCTATACCAGTAGAGGGAATTTCCTCACCTCACAATTCCCTTTCCTAATGAATTTACCAGTTCAATTCTTATTTTTATCCCTACTTCCCTGGTGTACAGATAAACTTTGTTATATGAGATATTTGTAAAAATGTGCCTGGCACTTAGTAGGTGCTATATAAATGCTTATTTTCCCTCTTCCTTTGTGTGCAATGTGTATATTCCCTTTTTATGTTAAACATGTAAAAATATATTAAATCCAATATATGCATACATATTTATACAATTATCTTGCTGCACAAGAAAAATCAAATCAAACAGGAAAAAAAGAGAAAGAAAATAAAATACAAGCAAACAACATAAAAAGAGGGAAAATGCTATGTTGTGATGCACACTCAGTTCCCACAATCCTCTCTGAGTGTAGATGGCCCTCTTCATCATAAGATCATTGGATCTGAATGATTGAATCCTCTCATTGTTGAAGAGAGCCAAGGTGTATATTCCCGAAGAATTGAATGCTATATGAATTATTCCATGACATTCTAGTTTCTTGTGGATGTCTATTGTCATTTCAGAGATATTTTTCCTTCTTTCCAATTTCATTTTCTGCCAGTCTCTGCTTCCAACATTTTTGCTTTTCCTGAGCGTTATTCTGCCAGTTGATGAACCAAGGGAGTTCAAAACTAGAAAGAATGGTACTGCAAACCTTTTGGTAAAGTGAAAAATCTTTTCATAATCCAACTAATCATGGAGTCATAGGGTTTTAGATCTCTAATTATCTGTTTTGATGGGAAGATCTTTTCTCAGCTGTTGGAACCGCCTTATTTATGGGGTTTTCATTGCTGCTGACAAGCAATACACCCTTCACAGATGTTCAAATTCCTCCTGGAAGGACAGGCTATATTTCTTTAAAATATTCCCTCTCGCTTTCCAGCTTCCTCCTTTGCCCCAAGTTTTGTGCCTTTTTGAAAGACTGTGGTTTTCAGATTGTGACTTATCACCTATAACCAATTTCTGAAAACTTCCTAACTTCAAAGCCTAATATTTCTAATTGCTGATCAGCCCAGATGAACAGGCAAAGGATGGAGTGGGGGAGATCAGGCTTACAGAGCATTCTGGATATATTCATTGGCCCGTAACAATTATGCTTATAGACCTCTCCTTATCACATAATTTAGTTAACTTTTCAGATTGCTATATATGGTTTTGCTGCTTTTAGGCATGTAGAAGTCTCCAGTATCTTGGAAAACAAACATTTTCATTTAAACTAGATGTCCCCTCTATTTAAAAACTCACCTTTTCCACCTTCCTTTCACTGACAGATGGCTCAAAAGAATGATTTTCACTATATATAGTATTTCCATTTCCTTAGCATCATTATCTCCAACAGCCAGGGGAAAAATTTACATGAATATGTGTGTGTGTATTTGTGTTTGTGTATATATATGTGTATATATACATACACGTCACCCTTTTAAGTTTATTCTTCATCAATGTATCATTAACACTTTCTCCATCACTTTCTCAAGTCTAGATAGCCAACAATAAATCAGGCTTTGATTTATAGCTTTTGCAGATTTCAGAGGCATAAATAAATGCTGACACCGAAGCCAATCTGAACCAGCTCCGCCACAACCCAGAGTCGCCTCTGCAATCTGACATCTTTTATCATGGTTCTCCTGAAATTACTCCTGAGTCATCAGTGATGCTCAACCTGCCAAAGGCAACACTTTTTTTTCTTACTCAGTTTTTTTTCTCCTTGACCTCTTTACATTGCTATTAAAATATTCCTTCTAGATCAGGGGTTTTTAATCTTTTTTGTGTCATGGCAAACCCCTTTGGTGGTCAGTCTGGTGAATCCCATGGACCCTTTTTCAGAAATATATTTTAAAATGTCTTATATAAAATATATATGTAGGAAAACAATTATAAAGAAATATAGTTATTAATATATTTTAAACTGTTTATGGACCCCATTTTATGAAATCTTTCCTCCATAAACTTCTCTTAGATTTCATTTCTTCCTATGCGTAGCTCATGGCAATTCCTGAATTCAAATCTAGCCTCAGATACTTAGTAGCTATGAGACCCTACACAAATCCCTTAACCCTGTTTGCTTCTTTTTCACATTTGTAAAATGTGTTGGAGAATGAAATGGCAAACTACTCTAGTATCTCTGCCAAGAAAACTACAAATGGGGTCAGGAAGAGTCAGACATGACTGAACCACAGCAGTTCTATGAGGGAGGTGTTATTGATCTTGTTATCCACATTGTATATGGGAAGAAAATATTCTCTGCAGTACCTCTTTTGTAAGATTATGAAACTCAAATGAAATAAAGTATATAGACTCCTTTGTGAACTTTAAAGTATCCTATGCATGTCTATTATTATTATTTTTATTATTATTGTTATTAAATTCCTAATTCTTATTCAGGTCTCCTACCATCTTTGTCAGGCCTTTTCCAGCCTAGTAGGTCCTTATTTATGTCTTCCTTCTTAGACTTCCTAAAACATATATCTGGATCACTCATTTGGGAACTTAATTATAGGTCTTGAATTGTGACACAAATATTTCTCCTACATATGCAATGCATTTGAGATGAATAGTATTTTAGAGCTAGAAAGGACATGAACATGAATTTTCTGGGTTTTTTTCCCCCAATAGATTTTAGGGTCCTGAAGGCAAGGATCCTATCTCCTCCATTGTGTTGCCTTAAGCACCAAGCACAGGACAGTAGGACCAGTGAGTCCCACTTGAAATGATAAATGAATAAATAAGACAACTAGAATTTTTATGCACAATTTTTTTGCTCTTCTTCTTCACCATCATCTCTTAGATTCCTTAGTCCCATTCCAGGATCCACTCACATTCTACCCAATCATCCCAATTACTAGTGCTCCTTCACTCTGAAATTACTATTATTTACTTATCTCTTCACCTGTTGTTTCCCCCAGTACAATTTAAGGGACTTGAAGCTAGGATCAATATCAAAATCCTTATCACTAGCTCCAAACACTTTTCATACTATTAAGACTGTCAAAAATGTTGATTCTATGTTCTCAGTTTTAGGTATGTCTGCTAGAAACATTTAAAATGATTAGCATTCTAAATTCAAGAATTTCTAGTTAGAAATATGTTAAATTGACACAGTCACCCCATTATCTTGAACATCTCTAACTCAAGACAATTTGTGGTAATGTTTACAGGAATTTTAAACAAGGAAAAATTTACAATATGATAAAATGCAGTTTGGGATTAACATTCTATCTCTAATAAGAACATGATTACTTAATCTTCTAAAACTTCTCCATTCCTTTTTTGAGCACTCTTCTTCAAAAGTGGGGAAAGAGGGTAGTACTTTAATATCTTAACTTTAATCTCTTCAAAGGACAGAGAGGCAATTATTTTAACTTCAAAGAGGTATTTCTTGCTCTAGGAGTTATTGCCACTCTTCATACATTGAGGGACTGAAGATGGGCAACATTAAGATTTTTTAAAATCTTTTTTATGCACTTTCATACAAAAAAGATTTGAGGAATTACTTTAGACTAGAGAAATATTCATTTCTTATATTTTCAGATAAAATTTTTCTTTTACATTATTTAATAGTCTTGAGTTGAATTAGTTTTAACTCCCTCTCCCCCTTATATAGGTTTAATCAATCTAGAGACGGAGTTTGAGTCACCTGCTATTTCCTTAAAGAATTTATATCATTAAAAGTGAAGTGAATGTGTTTCTCTTTGTGTAAATGTGGATAAACCATCTTGACATGGAGACAAGTCACCAGTTATTTCCTTAAAGATTTGACTTTAAAAAATAATTATAGTTTACTTTAAATGCTCTTTTCTGGTATTAATGAACCATTAAGCTTTCTTTGTGAGCTGTGACAACAGCTTGCACTTAAATCATTTTTCATATTTGAGATGTAAAGAGATGTCAAAGAAGCAATAAAGTCTGATGTATATATGTACATCTATATGTAAGTATATATTCATACATACATGAATGTCTGAATGTATGTGTAGCACCTAGCCTTTGAAAGCAGCACTCAGTCTTAACTTACATTCATTCATCTCTGCCCTGCTCCTTAGCTGTATGTTGTGATCCACATCATTAAACTTTCCTTTAAAAAAAATCAGTAAACAACCATCAAATCACAGCTTTGTGAACTGGAGCATGGCAACCCAAATCAATTTTCCAAGGGAATTTTTTTTTGTCAGTGTGTTTTTGTTTGTATTGAACTAAAATTTTACTCTAATTCAAAACCTCACTGCCAACTACCTACGCAGCTGATAGCCACTTAACTGTTTCTTGCCTCTAAGTCTCCTTTTTCCAGAATCTCTGAGTTGGAAGAAATTCTAAAAGCCACTTAGCACAAGCCTTACTTGAATAAGAATCCCTTCCACAACTTCCCCAATGAGAAATCATCCAGTTTTTGCTTGATGATTTCCAGTGAGGGAGATGCCATTAATTCTTGAGGCTGATAATTCCATTTTTGGATATTTTAATTACTACGAAATCTTTCCTTAACTCAAGAAAGATTTGCCTTTTTACAAAATCTGCTGGTCTGTGGGTTATCTAATGTAAGGGAGGTAAAGTCTATGCTGCCCTTCCCACAATAATAGTTTTTAATTGTTTTATTTTCTTCTGGTTATACATGTATATTAACTTTTTAAATACATATTTCTTTATGAATCATTTTGAGAGAAAAAAATCAAAACAAAAGGGAAAAAACCATGAAAGAGGAAAAAAAAAACAGAAAAAAGAAGTGAACATAGCATATGTTGATTTATATTCAATTTCTATATTTCTCTTTCTGGATGCAGATGGCATTTTCTATCTCAAAGTTTATTGGGATTATGTTGGATTACTGAACTAAAAGCAACTTTTTGTGTGTGTGTGTGTGGATGAGGCAATTGGAGTTGTGACTTGCTTTGGATCACACAGCTAGTAAGTATTAAGTGTATGAGGTTGGATCTGAAGTCAGGTCCTTCTGACTCCAGGGCTAGTGCTCTAACCACTGCCCATTTAGCTGCTCCAATAATGTTTTTAAATACATAAAATCAAATAGGATTACAATGTGGCAGGACCAAGCCTCTCACATGTACAATGGGTTAGATTAGAATTTTTCCTAAATAGCAACAAATCCTTGAGTTGATTGGTAAGGGAAGTGGGGGGCAAGGTTCAAACTGTACCACCCTTGATGGAGTTCCCTCGTACCCACTGTCTGTTTTAAAGGGTCTTCCTGGTCTTCTAAAAGCATGGAAAGGCCTATCTAAATGAGGAATGATCCAAATAATTATATCCTTCTCTAGTGAACAACTGTTTTCATGTAGAAAGAAGGGGTCAGATCTATGAAGCTACATGCTACTATATCTTTGTCTCCTCCATTTACTGAACCATTTACTGAATGAGTGAAAAACTAGGTTCAAGACCAAGCTAAGTGCAGGGTGCCAGCCAAATCACATTCTGAGCTTTTCATATGCAGATGCAGACACTCACTGTCTGAAAAGAACTTGGTAGTACCATTTATGTCTCATAGGAGCCTTGCCACAGTTGTGAAAGGAAAGCAATAAGGGTGTTAGAGATGCAGATTCAGAAAAAAATCATAAAAATTAAATGACTTACCCAGAGTCACAGTTAAGTAGGTGTAAATAAGTATGGAATTTCATTTTTAAGTGGAATTTGGTGAGCCTTTCTTTCAGATACTACAGTTCCTAGAAGAAATAAATTTGGAAAAGCAGAGCTCATGTCACTCTGCCTAATATTTGTCCTTTATATAAATGGCACAAATTCCCAGCATTTTATGATTTGGAATGTTAGAGAGATTCATTGTGCTGAGTTTCTTTAGATTTATGCTTATTTGGAAAGGTAATAACAGCTCTAAGCTCTCTAGACCTTCTGAAGTACACAGCTTAATCAAAATCTCTCTGTGCTGGAGATGGGAACACATGCTTGCTAAATCACTATTCAGTCACACCCTTTCTCAAATGTCCCTTTAACATTTGCCACAGATGCTCTCATCTACCGGACATTATGTCCATGGCAGATCTACCACAGGTCAAGCGGATGCAAATTTCTCGCCACCAGAGAATGAAAGGAGAAAATCAAGAAGGTCCTTGGGAAAGGATTTGGTTTCATTTTGGTGATTCAGTCATCACACTTGCCTTTTACACGCTATGTACAGAGGGGTGTATGGGTTGTATGGGGTATTGGGGAGGATGAGCAGCTTGGGCGTGAGGAATTTCTGAGCCTTCTTCAGGACTGACCATTCACCTTTGGTGTCCACTTTCACCCAGCTTTCACCTGTGGCTCCAAAAACCTTAGCTCTCCCAGTGGACACACCTTGGTAAAAAACCATCTTGGCAGATGGGCTAAACCAGGTTGAGGGTAACCAACAGGTTTAAAGCTTGTTGGTGACTGAGGGGGATGTCTACTTTAAGCCTGATGGAATGGGCAGA
This sequence comes from Sarcophilus harrisii, assembly GCF_902635505.1. Classification (NCBI taxonomy): domain Eukaryota; kingdom Metazoa; phylum Chordata; class Mammalia; order Dasyuromorphia; family Dasyuridae; genus Sarcophilus; species Sarcophilus harrisii. Next base: position 66,212,560 of record NC_045431.1, read on the forward strand.
GAAGAACAATTTGTTCCAATGGCCCTGAAGAGACACTTAGAGCTTAGTCAGACATCCAAGATGCTAAGATCATCCACTGCCCCAGCCATTATCCCTCATGTTGACCTTTATCTTGCCGCTGGACTTTGATGAGGACTTTGTGCATTTCTGCCTCCCATCTAATTCATGTACAAGTCAACCCATCACTTAGTGTCATTGAGAATCTTCAAAAATAAAGGAGAAACAAAAAGAGCAAATTCATTGCATTATTCCTCTTGATTTTCCTGTGATTCCAATTCAAGGAGCTAATGAATATTTATTGAGCACTGATAATCAAACCACTGGACTAATCCCTAAGCAAAGCAAGACTAAATGAAAAAGGGGTCTTAGTCCCCTTGGGCCTGTTGAGGAGCAATAAACATGTAAACAGAGAAGTAGATCTGGAATGATTTTAGGAAAGCTTCTACTTAGTCCAGTGGACACCAAAAGTCCAGAAAGAATAAGCTTACCAGCTGTGTGAAAAACTTCAGTTCTCTTGACTATAAAATGGAAGTAATAATAGCACCTATTTCATCAGGTTGTTGTGAAGATCAAATAATAATCTGTAAAGTTTTTAGTAGAGTTCTTGTATTACTGATACAGTAGCTGGTATTGATATACTATCTGCCATGTCAATACTATATAGTATATCAATACCAGCTTTCAGTAATAAAGAAGAAGGAGAGGCACTAGTAACTAAATTGGGGGGGAAAACCCCCAAATCTTCCCTTGGAACATGGTGCATGAACTGAGCCTCAAAGAAAACTAGAAATTTAGGAAGGCTGAATGTCTAGAAGGTTTCAGGGTATCTGAAATATTAAATTTTATTCATTCTCTGAATACTTATTAACTATAATTATAAACATGATTATGTATCAATATATTATTATGTATAAATAATAAATTCTATAACTAGAGTGATTTTTTTTTTTTTTTTGTAATTCATTTGTTGAATAGCCTTGCTCTGACTTCTCTGGGATGGAATGCCCTGGGGCTCTGCTTTCTATTGTTTCTTTGCTTAAATAGGAACAATGGCTCACTTGGAAAAAGAAATTCTTTCTGGCTTGCTCAATGACATTTTCCCTTTTGCATACAAATATTCAGATTTTTTTTTTTAAATTGTGAGTAGACAACCATGCTATATGAGCAACAAACTCTGAAGACTGAGAAAACTCACACAGGACTTAGTGTGGAAATTAATTAAAACTTAGAGCAAAGTGAAGCTGACACATATTTAATGAGATCCACAGTTCGTGGGCTGCCTAGTAATTAGGCATACATGGTAAATCATTCATATAAGTGGAAAGAACAAGTATTATTTTTGCCCAGACAAACTGAGCATTTCTGGGGTAGACTGCTAGTGGAGGTGAAGGGGAGAGGAGAGATGGAGGATTAGAATTAGGGAGATGAAGAGGGATATCATGGTAGCTCCCCCCTTCAGAAGGAATACTAGACTATTGCTTAGCTTTTTTTTCTTTGGGATGATGTCACAGTTGGGTATTATCCCAATGTCATACCTGTCTAAGTACTTACTACCCAGGCAAAACTGTCACACAGCCTTTTCTGGAACTCAGACTATGAGAGTACCCTTCTTTCAGTCTTTTTTTCTAGGAACACAATTTCAGGGCTTAATAAAAAACTCAGATAATTGGTCATACATAAACTAGTGGTAGGAGAGCTTATATCAGACAGGCAGGCAAGAATTGCCTGGACAAGGTTTCCAAAATATCGGAAGAGCTAGCAAATCCTGCCTCAAACTTTTACTAGCTCTATGACCCTCAATTTTCTCATCTGCAACAGCACCTGCTTGTAAAATTATTATTAAGTTCCTAAGATGATAGATTTAGTTCTGGAAGGAATTGACTGACCTTAGAAGCTACTGAACCAAATACCTTCCTTTTACAGATGAGGGTACTGAGAAATCAAATAGATAAACCAATTAGTAATCCTGGTTATCAATCAGTTAGCTATTATTTCCATTATTATTGAAATTAAAAACAATCACTAAGCATTTATCAAACTTCTTGTCCCCAAGAAGCTTACTGAAGGAGTAAGCACATGCCTATATATATATATATATATATATATATATATATATACACAAGATGAAAACGAAAGAGAAAAAAATGACTGAAAGAGGAAAAACCTCAGAATCAGAAGAGATTGTCTTCTTGAAGGAGAAAAAGTATTGTAAGGGACAGAGCTGAGGAAGGTAAAGAGGGCGTATAATTTAGGCATGAGGGACAGTTAGTTTAAAGAAATTGAGATGAGAATTGAGTGCTATGTATGAACAACAAGAAGGTCTACTTGCCTGGACCATAAACTGGATCCAGATTTTAGTGCAGAATTATCAACAAGATGAGTTTGTGTTGGGAGAGTCCATTAGCAAAGACAATCCTCTTCCTGCTTTGTGTATCATCAATGACCTAAATCTTATTGAAACCTAGAATCAGATTCTCAAAATGAAAAACTGAATCAAGGGCACACACCCCCTGAGTTCTACAGGACTCCGTGTAACAGTTTCACCTGGACATTAGGAATTTGGACAGGTACCACCCTGGAGCAGCACCCTATCTTATAATCTTAGCAAAGGAAACATATTATTCATGTTCCCCAATCAATGGGTTCTAGCAAGGCATCAAATTCTTTTCATTTTCTCAGAGCCATACATGAAGAAGTCTCAGAACAATCAATGTAGTAAAATCGTAAAATTCTACACATACAGGTAAAATCTCTATTATCTGCAGATTCAAAATTATACATAGTCAACAAACAAGGTACATTTCACAAAATTCCCGCTTGCTTAATACTCAACAAACTGGTTTTCTAAATGGACTTCCTCAACATAAAGGCAATAAGGAAAAGAAAAAAAAATCAGTTAGTTTCCATCTCTGAAGGAAATTTGGCTCCCCAAGCTTCCTAAATCACATGGAACTTTTCCTAAAGGGATTTAGAACTCAGCATTGGCTAGTAGTTATACTATCACTCTCAGGTGAGAAACCAAATCAGCTTGGGTGGTTGCCTGAAAATTGTTTTGAATGCAAAGGAGATAGAATACTACATCCTTTCTTTTTTCTTCTATGACCTATCCTTCTGTTCTAGACCCATGCGCAAAACAGGATCAATTCATTGACTAACTCCAATAGGAAAAAGAACTTCTCACATACACTTCCTATTTCAGGAAAGCTGAGCCATTCCCTAGTTCTAGACTATGTGAATCTCTTTTCCAGGGATCAACCAAAATCGTCCCCTCTTCCTCCAATAATCCTGGGTAAAAACTCTATCGTGATTCCCTCAGTGCTTAAGAACACTCAATTGGGATCTGGACAAAATGTCCTAAGTTTCTTTTTTCACACCAGGAACATCAAAATTTCCTGAGGTGACTCTGTATCATAGACAATTCCCATAAACATCCAGACAAATTTCCTATGGGTCCTTATTCCAAAGGGTACCTGAAATTTCCCTGAGTGAATCCCCATCACTAAAAGAGAAATTTTATTGGAACTTCAAACTCACTTAATAATAGAACTGGTAAGCTCAGAGAAACAGCAATCAAGGTCAAATAAGCTGTGGGGAGGAAAAAGGTAAGGATCCTAACTAAGAAAAGGAAACGAGAACTGAGTGGTTTATTTGGGATTTCCAGAATCCCAAATCTGACTCTATGAACTTCTAGGGCATTAGCATCTCACAAAAACCTGCTTAAATAAATAGAAGAAATTAAGATTTCTTAGACACCAACATTTCTAATGATGCAAATTCTACACTTTTTAATATTAGTTTCAATAACAATACTTATGAAGGATTCAGTAATATGGCAAGCCACAGTGTGTGAAATATAGTGAAGCAGAGACTTGATAACTGTCTTCAAGTATTTGAAGGGCTGTCATAGGGAAGAAGGATTAAACTCATTCACCTTAGCCATAGATGTCAGGAATAAAAGCAAGAGGTAGACATCACAGTTTGATTTTGGTTCAATATAAAGAAGACTTTGACAATGAGATATATCCAGAAGTGTGGATGAAGTTCTCAAAAGCCATTTTATCTCTACCCATGTTAGATAGAATAAAGTAAAAAATGATTAGTTTGACATTATAGACTCTTCACATCTAGCACTTGCTTGTCTCACTAGTCCCTTAGATGAACATTCTGTTCTGATCAAAGGGTTCTACTCACTCTCTCTGCCCTTTCCCCCAATATACCATGTGGATTTTTATGTCTATACCTTTGTTAATTTTTCTTCCTGAAAGGAATAAAAGGAAACATCCTTCTTCTACTCTATTTTAAAAAAATAATGTCTCTCCTCAATGGAGGGTCTAGGATACAGTGAAAAGAATGTTGCAGTTACTATCAGAGAATTTGGGTTTGAATCCTGTGTGAGCCTAGTTATCATTTAACTTACATGGACCTCAGTTTCCTTGTCTGAAAAATAAAGGAATTGAAATAAATGACCTCTGAGATATCTTCCACCTCTGAAGCTATTACTAGGATGTAATTAAGGCTAAATTCAAATTTTATGGAGTAGGAGCTCCTCCTCCAACCCCTTCCTGCTCAGTCCTCATGGCCATTCTTAAAGCACAAGATTATTCCATTACACATGCCATACCATATTTAGTCATCCCCCAATTGATGGGCTCTGCCCCTTAAGTTTCCAGTTGTTGTTGTGTGTTTTTTGTATCATACAAAAGAACTGCCATAATATTTTTGTATCTTTCTTTGATCCCTTTAGGATGGGTTTGATAGTGATATTTCTGGTTCAGTTGAGTAACTTTTTGAATATAATTCCAAACTGTTCTCCAAAATGGTCTCCATACTCCAATGAGTACATCAAGGTACTTGTTTTTCTGAAATATCTCCAACATTCATAAGTTTCCATTTTTATGAATTTGGCCAATCTGATAAGTATAGGGTTAAACTTTAGAATTGTTTTAAATTTCATTTCCCTGATAATTAGAAGGTTGGAGCCTTTTTTTCCCTCACATGGCTATAGATAGCTTGAATCTCTTCCCTTGAGAACTGCCTGTTCATATCCTTTGGTCATTTATCTATTGATGAATGACTTTTATTCTTATAAATTTAAATCAATTTCTTATATATTTTGGAAATGAGACCTTTATCAGAGAAACTTGCTGTAAAAGTTTTCCCCTCAGTTAACTGTTTTCCTTGCAGGCTTAGTAGCATTGGATTTTTTTGTGCAAAACCTTTTTGACTTTATATAGTCAAAATTGTGCATTTTATCTTTTCTTTTCCAGCCCTTGTAAACTCTTCCTCTATCCGTATATTCAAAGGTAATTTCTTCCTTGCTCCTCTATTTATGAAATGACCCTTTATGTGTAGATCCTGTATCCATGTGGAGCTTACCTTGGTATGTACTTTGTGGTCTTGGTCTAAACTTAATACTTTTCTGTATTTTGAAAATTACAATGAATCTACCTGTTCCTAATTGTGGGATTGAGTTATCATAACACAGCAGTTAAGAAGCTGGTCTTTGCATCAGGTGCGTCTGTGTTCAAATCTGCATATGATTATTTGCCATATGCCATAATTAACCTGTCCATAAACATTTATTAGGTACCAGTACCAGGTATGGCACTATGTTCCAAGAATACAAATGCAAAGAATGAAGAAATATCTACTGTTAAGGAGTTTAAAGCCAATATTAGCAGACCAATCACTGAACTGTATGGGTAGAGAAGTTTCTTTAAGCCAATGAAATCAGAATTTCCAATTCCTTTACAAAAAACAAAACCAAAACACTGGCATTTCTTTTGTTCTTCTAGATTTGTTTCAAAATCATTAACTGTAAAAAAAAATCACGCCTGCCAATTATTTCAGTAACTTGAGATAGTCATTTTTTTATGGTCACTTTTGCCAAGTGAAAAGAGGAATGGGAAGATAGATTTATTCCCAAAGGAACTCACGTAGGTATATTATTATTTATCTTGTGTTGGCTATTTTTGTTTTGTCCTTTCTAGTTCAAAGGTTGTTCTCCTTGCCAAAGAAAACAGAATAAAATTAAGAATAGAGAATTCTACCTTCTCTACACCATGTTATCTATTTTCCAGATAGTACAAGAAGTGTTTTTTTTTTTTTTTTTATCTTTTCTCTTTCCTCTGAAACAGAGAAACAGAAAAATCATGGCTCAAAGTTTCAAGGGGTCAGCTAACTTTATACACAGACAGAAGACTCACTCTCATGGTATGAATTCTGAGACTCCAGGAAAGCCCCAGTGCCTAGCCTAAAATCTCTTATCCCTTCTGTCTGCTAATATTTGAAATCTTTAATATCTTTAACTTAAAACTTTGTGGACCTCTTAAGATAAAAAGACTTCTGGGAATGATAATGATTTAAATTATTGTAATATATAATTTATATTATAATATTTCTCAGTAAAGCATCTCTCTTTCTTGGGAATAGAAGGATACCTGAGGGAGAAGGGAAGTATGGGGTATCAATGTGCTGGGAAAAGGAATGGAAAAAGAAGATGGGGGGAACCAGAGACAAACTTCCCTCAGTCCCCAATTTTACCTAAAGTTGGTCCTTCTCAAAACGAAGCCCAGATTTTATTCTTTCGATGTCCATGAGAAATAAAGGAAAGAGTATTGCATATAGAAGTAGTTACAATGGATATAATGTTAGACCTAGAGGCAGGAGGACTTGAGTTCAAAAGTAGCTGTGGGACAAGTGATTTAACCCTGTTTTTCAGTTTTTTCATCTGAAAATGAGCTGAAGAAGGAAATATTAAACCACTATAGTATCTCCAAATAGGAGTCATGAAGAATTGGACATAACTGAACAATAACAACATTGGATTTAAATGCAGAAGAGAATTTTAGACTATTACCTCTGGGACAAACTAGCTTTGTGTGGTTTAAGCTTTCTCATCTGGAGCATGGAAATAAGAGTACTTGAAATACCTTTATCACAGGGAAATTGTGATATTCAAACCAGAAAATAGATGCAAGATATCTTTATTAAGGTTAGCTATTATAATGTATCGCTCTCTGTGTGTATGTATAGCATTCTGAGGAGTGAGGTAGGAAGCCACCTTGATAGTTTTGCTGGTAGTACAGTAATTCCCACAGGATTATTCTCATAAAGAGGACTGCAGATAAATCATGAAATTATCTGGGCACCCATTTCTTCATCTGTAATAGTGCACATTTGAATTATATGACCAATAAGTTCCTTTTTAAGTATCCCATCACTGTTATTAATTTCCAATCATTTATTAAGTCCCTTCCGAGTTTCAGAAATACAATAGTAAAAAAGTTTTTACCCTTTAGCAGATTTCATTTTCCTGAGGGAATGGAAGAGGTTCACAGATAAATAAATATTTATTTATAAAGATATTTATAAAATAGATACACTGAGATTGAAGGCAAGTAGTGACTAATTTGGAGTAATCAGAAAAGTTACGATGAGTATCCTAGGATTCTCTCATTTCATTTAAAAAATAATAATAGCTTTTTATTTTTCAAAGTATAGGCAAAGAAAAATTTCAGCATTCACCCTTGCAAAATCTTGTGTTCCATATTTTTTTCCCTCCCTCTTCTCTAGACCGCAAGAAATCCTAAAATATAGGTTAAATATATGCAATTCTTCTAAAATATTTCCACATTTATCATGTTGCACAAGAAAAAATCAGATCAAAAAAAGAAAAAAAATGAGAAGAAGGAAAAGCAAGCAAATAACAAGAAAAATGAAAATGTTGGGATCCACATTCAGTCCCCATAGTCCTCTCTGGATGCAGATGGCTCTCTCCATCACAAGTCCATTGGAATTGGCCTGAATCATCACCCCATTGTTGAAAAGTCTCTCATCATTTCATTAGCCCAAATGACTGTCCAGTGAATGGTTCCATAGTTTCCTTCTGTACTTCTTATGTGGATAGGAGAATAATCCCATTTTTAATTACATGAGAATGCCTCCTGAAATGGATGATTAAGGCGGTATTTAATGATAAACCCTCAAAAAAGTATTCAAGTTTTGTCATTCAAACTCCCACAAGCTATTGATTACACGCCTGATTACTCTCAATTGGACATGCACTCTGGAATGTCTTGAATGTTCACTATATGATACAGAATTCTCAGTGTGATAAATGATTGTAGCAATTTAATTGCAAATTCTGACAAGAAAATCAGATATTTACCCACAGTTGCTCTTGAGGCTTCTGTTCATTGTTCACTTTGACTCAGAGTGAATAAAATTGGGAATATTATCTTTTCTACATTCTATGTACTCAGAGATAACTATCAGTGTTCTGAGGATAATTAGACTTTCCTAGCCTATTAAATTCATTGAACAACTGGATCAGAAACTTTGTGTAAATGGTACCTAGCAATATAGGTACAATTTCCATATACGGTTCTACATTTTTGTCTGTCATGTGTAGGTTTCTCCCTTAGCTTAAAATCAACAGTATTTCCACATATCAGTGAGATTATGTGAGAATTCTGACCATCTTAATCAAGACTGAATTCTTTTTTTTTTTTTTTTTTTTTAGTAAATAATAATTTGTAAATCCAGTGCAAATGTAAAATAGTCAGTCTCAGCAGAATACTTTGATTCCTTCAACATATTAGGCTAAAGTCAGTTCTGTTACCCTGATGATCACTGTATGAAGTCTGTATGAGGTGTACTTTAGTATTTTAATGGTCTTTATTCTCAGGAATTTGAGTACTATTTCCAGTGGGGAAGATTTCATTATATTCCTTTCCATCCAAGCTCTGCTGTAAATCCTTAAGGAGACCACTTAATGTGAAAGACTCTTTCTCTTGTTCTCTTGATCTTATGTGAGTAGCATTGAAGTATGTGGGTTGGCCACAGGTCAGCCTTCATTCTCACGATTTGTCTGATCCATTTTCTTTTTTAGTAATATGTCTCTTTGAGCATCACTTTTTGCCTTCATTTTATTGTTGGTAATATGCTATATCTTATGCCCACCTTGTGCTTCTTCATTACCCTTTGAGCGACCTACAATATTGATTCCTCAGTAATTCTGGGATTCCATGATTTGCAGGCAGATAGCATTACTGGAAAAATATTGAGTAGTATACTTCAATTTAATCAGTCTTTTAAAAGTCAGGGTAATCCATACAGTAATCTATTTTAAACAGGTTCTGTATAAATTAATGTGGGCCACTATCTTGATATTTTCAGTAAGAAGTAATTCCCAAACAGGTCCATGTCTCCTTTCTGAATCATTTATTCTTTTAGAAATGGTTGAAATTGTTTAACCTTATAAAAATTTAAAGAAATCATCAAGAAATTGTATTCATTTACTATAATGATATGGATGGGGAGAAATTATCATTATTATGTTTGGCATTAAAACTTTTCTTTGACTATATTAACATGATATTCTGCTTGATTTTTAGAATCTTCCAAAACTTGGGACTCCTTTTTGTTTATAATCAATCAATAAATGTTTATTATGCATCTACTACGTGTCAGACACTGAGTGAAGCACTGGGGATAGCTATAAAAAGGAAGCGAAGAACAGTTCCTAACTCAGGGAGCTTCCAATATAATGGGGGAGACAACATATAAGTAAATATGTACAAAGTAAGCTATATACAGGAAAAATAGAAAGTAACTAGCAGAGGGAAGGCACTGGAATTAAGAGGAATTTAGGAGATGGTATTTTAATTATTATTTAAGGGAAGTCAGGGAGATCAATAGTTGGAGGGGAGGAGGGAGAGAATTCCAGGTAAGAGAAATGTCCCAAACTGAGAGAGTGAAAATTGTTTGTGGAACAGCCAGCAGAGTCAGTGGATCTACATTAAGGAATAAGGTCTAGGAAGACTGGAAAAGTAGGAGGGGGTAGTAATGAATGGCTCTGAATGCCAAATAGAACATTTTGTATTTGATCTTGGAGGCAATAGGGAGCCGTGGGAGGCTATGAGTGTGTGTGGGAATGATATGGTCAGATTTGCACTTGAAGGAAATCACTTCGTTATTGAATGGGGGGAAGGATCAAAATGGGAAGAGATGAGGCAGGAAGATCTACCAGCAAGTTACTGTAATAATCAAGGTAAAAAAGGCCTGTACCACACTGTCAAAGGAGTCAGAGGAAAAATTGATGGTTTATTGAATTTGGAGGAGTAGAAATAGTGAGGACTCTAAGATAACTTCTAGGGAGTGAACTTGAGGACCTGAAAAGATAGTGTTGCCCTCTATAAAAATCATACAATAATACACAATACAACAATGATAGAAAAATTGGATACTCAGACTAGAAGAGGTTTTCAGAGATAATTTAGCCCTATATTTTTATTTAACATGAAATGACTCATTCCATTCTTTCCCAGTCTCTTTTTATCAAGTTGTTTCCTTCTTCTTCCTATCTTTGTGGCTTTTCTTAGATGGTTTCAACTACTTGGAAAATCTTCCCCCTCTCCCCTTTTTAAATTTGTGAATTCCATAAGGATAAAAACTGAATTTAATTTAAACTTTATATTCCTGGCAATCCTCTGCACATAATCTACACAGGATACTTATTGAATAAATGAATGAAAGCATAATCCCACATCCTTTGAGATGCTTTCCCTTTTACTCTTCATCTGGATGTAACAAGGGTATGTATTTTGTATGAGGCTCTGGGTCTTAAGAAAATGTCTAATTAAAATGCCCAGGTCTTCAACACTTGTAAGACTATGTTATTGCAATGAACTGGCTACAAAGATGTTGAAGAAGGAGAGTTGTATGAAGACTAAAGTGATAACATCCAAGAGTGGGAGAGCCCTGATATGTTCCCAAGATGTCCTGAAAAATGGAAAAAAAAATTAAAAACAGAATAGGTGGGACAAGCCTGATCTTTTCAAACAAAGCTACCTGCCCTGAGAGATCACACTCATTTTATTTCTGGGGTAGCGTAGAAAAGCAAGAAGAGAGACAAAAAGAAAGACTGACAATATTCAGAGATGATAATTGCCAGACGGATAGAGCGAGAAAAAGTCAGAGAGAAAGAGATGGGGGAGAGACAGAGACACACACAGAGACTGAGATAGAAGACAGAGACAAGGAGACAGAGAAACACAGAGAGAGACTGAAAGACAGACAGACAGATAGACATACACCTACACACAATTTACATACAATTAGGGGAATTTGAGTCTTGGAATAAAGTATTTCCAACATTATTTACTTGGGAATGAGAATCCTCATCTCCAGAATGTGTATTCAGAGTTTATTTTCTTATTTCTTATATGATTGTTTCTAGTCCCAATTTAAAGTTTTATTTTCACAAGGAATTTTGTCTGATCTCCTAGTCTAGTGCAAACTGGATTCACATATTCTTATAGATTCTCAAAGGAGAAGGAATAAAGGCTCACTTGTAACCCAATTTGCCCTATATTGTTTGTGTGAATCTAATGTTGAATGGAATATGTGGTTCCTGTTGTGGTTGCTGAATAATTTTTCAGTCATGTCTGACTCTTTGTGACCCCATTTGGGATTTTCTTGGCAAAGATACTGGGATGGTTTTCCATTTTCTTCTCATTTTACAGACACTGAGACAAACAAGGTTAAGTGACTGATCCACAGAGTCATACAGCCAGGAAGGTCAAATTTGAAAGCACAAAGACCAATCTTTTTGAATCCAGGTCTGGATTCAGGCCTCTATTCATTGCACCATCTAGCTACTATAAACTGTATTTAAAATGGGGATGATCAGATAGTATTCCTCCAGGTCACATTGATTTTTCCTTTCTCTGAACTTTAATTGCACTTAAAGTAGCTCACAGTCTAGCACCAAATTATTTTCTGAAGGGTTTTATAAGGGGTAATGCAATCATTTGAATTTAAATGTAAGATCCTTGTGGGTAGGAACTATGATATATATATATATATATATATATATATATATATTTGATATTTCATGGTGACAGGAGCAATAACTGCTCCTACTGATTTACAGTTTTTATGAATGACTTTTGTTTTTTGAAACTTAACCAGTTGTATGATGTCCCTTCTGATATTGCCAGATAAAATGACTGTCTTGAAGGCACAATCAGTTGCATAAGTGGGCCCAACCATGCATTTAAACAGACAGACTCACTAAAAAGGCAGAATGGCAACATCTTTCCCAGATTATATTTAAAAAAAAATACACAGAGGAGAAAAAGACAGTTGCTTCAAAGGAAAACAGACAAATATAATCCAGAGCTTAAAAACACACATCGGTCTGAAAGCATAAAGACAGCAGGTTTGGTTATGTTACCTGTAAATGCTTAATTGTCCTGTGGAGTAATCTGACTCCATTCATCCAGTCCTAGATTTATTTTTATACCAGGTTTGAAATATATATCTTAATCTATTTCCAAAATAAAATGTGGCCTTCTTAATGCTCAATTATCCAATTATCGAATAAACAGAGTGAACAAAATAATTCTATTTTGTTGTTCATCACTGGTTTAATCAGAGGCTGAGAAAAAGTGGTGAGATGGTTGTTAATGACCCCTATTTGATCACATGGTTTTTCTATTAAGATGGCATAAGGGAGACCCTTTCAAATGTTTCCCTTCTTCCATTTAGTATCAATAACATTTATGTGAAGACACCATCTTTGCCCACAAGGCTAAAGCCTTGACAGATTTAAATGATGCAAAATATGATTCTAACTCTATGTAATTTAAGTTATATGCTGCAAATTAGTTCATGTGTTTATTTCTTTCTGAATTTTGCCTCCACCCCCCAACAAAATCAGCATTATTTAAAATCTTTTTTCCCCTTGGCAAAATTAGTTTTATCTATTTTAATTAATAAATTATCTTACTTTGAAATCCTGGCTTCTCTGAATTTCATAAAATCATAGAACGTCAGGATTAGAAAGGACTCTAAGAATCACTTAGTCTAAGTGAGACCTCCCAGCAAGTTACTTATCTATAATGTCTACAAGAAATGACCATCCCATCCAATCAGCCCAACACGTATAAGCTCTGAGGGGGCCCTTCTCTTATCCCAATTACCCTTCGCTTTCCTGTATCTGAGTCCCAAAGTGATCCTGGCTACAGCTTTCCCTCAAAGTTCTGGGGGTGCTCCTAAGGGCTGGGAGATATTGTTCTCTTGATGTTGTTTTGACTCCACATCCCAGTGTGCTCTTCCCAATATCAATCTCCAGTTACAGTTAATAGCTCCCTCATGATGCTGATGATTAGCATCTCCAGGCAATTTCTTTTAAACAATCAACATCAGAGAGCATTTACAAATTGATATTGACTGAAAAAATAAAGCAAAGGCTGAAGTACTCACACAAATAAAAATAAATAGAGACATTTTCCCCTCTTCCCCAATATTAGCTCTAGGTCCTTTGGGAGGAAGGGGTCAGACCCAAGCAGTTAAGTCCACTCCCCAATGTAGCTGATGGACAAGACTGACTTTGATCTCCTTCTAGGCTGTATCGAGCAAATTGCTTGGAGGAATATTTCTCACTGGACTTGGTTATCTGCTAAATCTGGCATGGACCCCAGCTCTCAGACTTCTAGCAGGAAAGCACAATTTCAGAAGCCTGTATTTATGGCCATCTGGGAAAGGAGGAGAGGAGGGTAATTAAGACCTCTTCCTCTTCAGAACCTAACAGAAACAGTCCATCCCTTGATTACATGCAAGAAATGAAAGTGAAGTTGGCTTGTTTGTGGATTTTGTCAACTCCTTTTCTTCTCCTAGTAAGTAGATGGAAACAATGCTTGTATAAAGCACACACGTGGGTTGCAAAGCAGCTGCCATTGCTTACAAAGATGGGGCCCATCAATCTCCCTTTTCCAAATCCTTACATCTAAGTGTTAGAAAATTCTCTATCAAGATTATAGTTCTTTCTTGGCAACTTTCACCACTAATTCAGAATTCCAGGCTAAGCCAAACCAAAATCCTCTTACAGGTATCAGCTTTTGAGATTTCTGAAGATAAATACTGTCTCTCCTAAGTCTTCGCTTTTGGTTAATCCTTTCCATTTTTTTTTCAACCAACACTCATATGACATAATCTCCAGTTCCCTTACTCTTCATTTTGGTCTTTCTACTTTACATCTCTTCTGTGTTCTTACCCATTTAATCTTATGTTATAATTATTTAGGTATGTCTTAGAATCTCAGCTATTAAGATTCTTGATATTAGGAATAATTTCTATTTTAATCACTGTATTACAAGTTCTAAGCACCATACAATGAATGTAGTAAAGGCACATGCTAAATGTTTGTTCAACAGAAATAAAATTCTTGGTAAATATTTTTGTGTTTTATATTTGTAATTGTAATTAACAATTGGTTACAAACACCCAGACATTTTGCTTTATCATTTCCTTCATAAAGGTCATTAAAACTATTATCCCTTGATCAAGATTCAGGGACCATTTATCTATCTATCTATCTATCTATCTATCTATGGAATGAAACAAGCATTTCTATAATGTAGCATAAAAAAGATAATTGCGCATAAAATTGAAAATCTTTAAGTACACCTTGCTATTTTTAAAATCTATAATTGTTTTTTCTTTTTTTTTCTTTCTTTTTGTCTTCCTCCTTCCCCTGTGTATTCATTTACTCCCTAGAAATGGGTACCATGTCTAAATCATGAACCCATTTTGATTTTATATTAGTATAAGGAAAAAGAGCCTATTTGTAGAAAACATGTATAGGAACTCTTTTTGTGGTGGCTAAGAATTGGAAATCAAAGGGATGCCTTTGGCAATAGCTAAACAAGCTGTGGTATATGATTGTAATACAATATTATTGTGCTATAAGAAATGACAAGTGGGATGATTTTAGAAAAACCTGGAAAGACTTACATGAACTGATGCAGAGTGAAAAGAACAGAATTAAGAGAACATTATACACAGTGACAGCAATATTGTATGATGAATTATTGTGAATGACTTAGCTATTTTAAGCAATACAATGATCAAAGACAATCTGGAAGGACAAATGATGAAAAATACTATCTGCCTCGAGAGAAAATATTGATATTGATTGAATACAAATTATTGCTATTTTTTTACATTCTTAAGTTTTTTTCTTTTATTCAAATCTTCTTGTACAAAATGACTAACATGGGAATATTTTACAACATTGCACGTGCATAACATATCTGATTGTTTACTGTTTCAGGAAGGAGGAAGGGAAAGATAGAATTTAGAACTCAAAACTTGAAATAAAAATGTAATTACCCTTTAATAATATTGCTGCTACTGCATATAGCAGTCTCTTGGTTCTGCTCATTTTACTTTTCATTATTTCATGCAAGTCTACCCATGTTTTTCTTATCATTTCTTATGGCACAGTAGCATTCCATCACAATCATATACCACAACTTGTTCAACCCTTCTCTAGTTGATGGGCATCCCTTCAATTTCTAGTTTTGCCATTACAAAAGGAGCCACTATAAATATTTTAGAACATATAGGTTCTTTTCCTTTCCCCCTAATCATCTTTGAAAAACAGATCTAGTAGTGGTTTTGCTGGACTGATTTATTTGTTTATTTATTTAAGTATCTTTATATTTAATATTTCATTACTTCAAGAAGTCCTATTAAAAAAGATTCTCATTGTGTATCTCTAACATTCCAAAGAGTCATTGAGTTGACTTTCTATTCTCTAAATATTACATGGTCAAAATATTTTGAATTTTTGGACTAATTCTTAGCCTCATTTATTTCTTACCTCATCACTGAGACCTGGGTCCTTAGTTTAAAAAGACAAAAGTCTCCTATTGAATCCAGGCCATCTTAAGTTTTTTTTTTTCCAATTGTCAGTGTTTTCTCCATTCTAGTCCAGCTTGAGTTCATGTAGTACTTTTTTTCCCCCATATTACATGACTTAGAAGGAAGACCAATCATTAATTGCATCTCAAGTGACTGATTTTCCTCCAGAATTGCCAGAAAATAAAAATCAAAACAACTGTCTGCTCACTAGCAAGAGAAAGAGAGATAAATCAGAAGTTACCAAATCCCAGTTCTAAACAAACAAGAAACTATTTCCTCCCTAGACAAACTCTGATAGTTCCAAAGAAAGAAGACTTATGATAGGGGTATTATATAATTAGAGGGTCAAACTTGAGTTAAAATGGAAAGATCTTGTGTTTCAGGGAATTTCATTTGTCTTTGGCTTCCTAAAAATTTCATTTAAACAGTGCAATAAATAATTTCAAGCATCTTGATTTTCCCCTTTCAATGTTTTATTGGCACTCTTTGTAACACTGCTGTCACTTCCTAATGATTCCTTCTCTTTCTTCTACCCTCAAGTAGAGTCCTCTCTGTAATAAATAAGTATAATTAAGCAAACAAATCAATATACTCGTCATGTTTTACACTGTATTTCTTATTCTGTACTGATGGTCCACTAACACAATAATTTTGCCTAATAACCCAGTGTCATTTTTGATGACATATGGAGAAAGAACTGGAAAATAATCATTTATGTTCTGTCTCAATTTGGCTCCTAATTGGACTGGTCAGAATATTTTTCAGCTCAATTCTGCACAGTTTTACTCCACAGCTTCTTTTTGTAGTACTAAAGGTCTTTTGCCAGGCATTTACTAGATAATAAGGCATAATGGACAGAGCACTTGACCTGAAGCCAAAAAGACTTGACGTCAAATGCATCCTATGATAACTAAAAATTTAATCACTCTTTCTGAGCCTTGTTTTGCTTATCTATAAAATGGGGATTAATATAATACTTGTATTGTTTACCTTCTAGGATTGTTGTGGGGATTCACTGAAAGTGTCTTGCAAATTTTAAAGAATAATAGAAATGTCAGCATGTCAAGATTAAATATGTAGTCCCTAACATTAGATGAACCAAGGTTTGGGTTTTGTGTGTAATTCAAATTAAATATAGTTTGGAAAAGGACCTTAATTCCTATATTGGTTAAATGTGATTAAAGGCTTTGGAACAATAGGTGGAAGTATAATCTTGATGTATGGGGAAATTTCTTAACAATTAGTTAATTTTTTTAATGGAATGGATTTACTCTAGGAAGTAGTATATTTCTCCCCTTTGTAGCTTATTAATCAAAGGCTGGATGACCATGTCACCATGTTATAGAGAGAATTCTTGCTCAGGTACAAATTGTACTAGATGGGTTCTGAGATGTCATCCAACTGGGAAATCCACAGGAGCTAAGATGCTAAGATTCTGTTTACATTTGACAGAATTGAGATTTTAAAACAAATATATCAGAATTTCTGCATCAAATGTCAAAACAGGGATCAGCTGGTGCTTTATGTTTAGTCCACTGATATTGGGATTTCGCTAACACCTTTCACTTTCAGCATCAGTTCCAGGTCACACTCCCATTTACGGAGGGACTCCTGGCCAACCATCTGTGGATGCACTTCTTTGGACTTTCCCAATATAGGTACCTTCCCTTACTCAGCCTCCCTTCCCTCTTTCAAGCTTCCTTTTTTTTGTGTTATCTTCCCCCACTAGACTACAAGCTCCTTAGGAGCAGAGATTATCTCCATATTTGTATTCTCAGTAGGTGCTTAGCAAATCTTTATTGACTGACACACATTCACAAAATCATTCTCATGACTTCATGATCACATTTTGTTTATGTTGTTGGGAATACTCTAATTTGTGGTCATTATGTGTGTCTCATGACAGTCATAACAGGAGAAAACATTAAGGAGATGGTGATGGAAGCATCATTTCAACATTATTTATGTGTTGGACTACCAACCAATACATCTATTTCTTCCCTTTAGTCTTTGCAACGGAAAACAATTCTTTAGGATGAAGTTGTGGGTGAATGCTCAGGTATCTGATAAAAGAAAATACAACTAGAATAAATCTTAGCTTGAGTTTAAAAACATTGTTTTTCTTCTGTGTAAAAAGAAATGTTTGTTTATCTGTAGTGTGTGGAAATAACAAAGGGCCTTTGCTCCCATGTAGTTTCACAATATACTTTGCTCCCATATTATCATTTACTTGGATCTATCCTCAGTAGTATTTCACTACAACTGCCAAATTGATATTCTTGAGCTCAGGTCTTTTGAATATTTCTCTTCCTTGCTCAAGAAGCGTTAGTAACTTTCTCTTATCTCTAGCATAAAGTGTAAATTCTTCTGTATGACATGGAATGCTCTTTACAATCTGGCTCTAATTTTTTTTCTTTTTAGAAGTTCATTGCACCCGGTACCCTCTCCCCTACATGCTAGCTTCAGTCCTTTTCCTACTTATGTGCTTTTGCACGGGATGCTTCTCTTCCCTCAAATGATCTCTTTATTAATTTATTTATTACTCTATTTCTTGGAATCTATATATAGCTCTCTTCAAGGTTTAGTTCAAGTGCCACCCACCTCCACCTTCTCATTTCCCACCTTGATGCAGTCTTTATTTATTTTACATAATATCCACTTAGCTTAATTGTCCATAATGGGACCAGTGGACTAGTATCCTTCCTTCCTCCGTTCAATAAAGAAAACAAAAAATAATAAAAATCTATGTTTCATATCTATTTTTCTTTAACATTCCCATTTTATCAATGGCAATGAATAGAATGACTATCTTAGGAATTACTCCTGAAATAATTCATTTTAATGATTGTCAGCTAATAAAAAAATACTATCAGGCCCTATCTGTTAGCAGATGGGGAGTCTGGGAACAAATACTGAGGAAATCTTGAACTACTGGTTCATAAAGATACAAAACTTGCATCAAGTTACATTGACTTTATAGAAAAACATACATTTGCGGTGCTGTGGAAAAGATCCTAGAAGACTAAGTTCTAGGGTTAGAAGGTACTTCAAAAGCCATCTCAACAAATCCTCACCTTTTGCAGGTTAGGGAACTGGGGACCAGAGACCAAATGACTCGTCTCAAATCATATAAATAACAAGCATCTGAGGTGGAAATTTTTTTCATCTTTAAAATTTATTTATTATTTTATTTAAAATTTAACATTTGTTTTTATATATTTGAGTCCCAAATTTCCTTCCTTCCCCCCTCATGGAGAAGGTGAACAATTCAATATAATTTATAAATGTACAATCATTTCCACATTAGTCATGTTGTGAAAGAAAGTATGGACCAAAAAATAATTTCAAGAAAAAGAAATAAAGTAAAAAAGTCTGCTTCAATCTGTTTTCAGATACCATCAGTTCTTTTTCTGGGGATATAGAGCATTTTTCATCATAAGTTCTTCAGGGTTGTCTTGGATCATTGTTTTACTGAGAACTGCTAAGTCATTCACACTTGGTCATCTTACAGTATTGATATTTGTATACAGTATATTTTACTTTTCTTTCAGCTCATGGAAGTCTTTCAGGGAGCATCCTGCTCATCATTTCCTGTAACATAACAGTCTTCCATCATAATCACATGCGAAAATTTGTTCAGGATTTCTCAATTGATGAGCATACTCTCAAATTGCAATTCTTTGTCCCAGAAAAGAACTATCATAAATATTTTTGTACATCTAGGTCCTTCTGTCTTTTTGCTTTTTATATATTTTTGGACACAGACCTAGTAGTAGTATTGTTAGATCCAAAGGTATATGTGGTTTTATAGTCCTTTGGGCATAGTTCCAAATTGCTCTGCAGAATGGTTGGATCAATTCACAACTCTACCAACAATGCATTAATGTCTCATTTTCTCCACATTCCCTCACATACTGGTCAGTTTCCTTTTCTCTCCTGTTAGCCAATCTAATAGGCATGCGATAGATTTTCAGAATTGAAATATAATTTTAAATTTAATTTAATTTAATTAATTTAAATTTTAATTTATATTTCTTTGATCAATAGATTTTTTAGATGACTATAGGTAGCTTTGATTACTTCATCTGGAAACTTCATATATTTGATCATTTATTAAATGGGGAATGTTTTTATTTTGTAAATTTGATTCAATTCTCCATATGTTTGAGAAATGAGGCCTTTATCAAAGAAACTTGCTTCAATTTTTTTTCACAGTTACTATTGCTAACTGTATTTTCCTCCTTCTTATTTCCCCCATGTTGTAGTCTTTCTCTGCTTTCACCCTGTCCCTCCTTAAGTGTATTGTAGCTGACTATCTTTTTCCCTAATCTGCCATCCCTTCTGTCACCCCCACCTGCTCTGTTATCTCAATTCCCCTCCTACTTTTCTGTAGGGTAAGATAGATTTCTATACCCAGCTGAGTGTGTATGGTATTCCTTCTTTGTTGAATTTTGCTAAAGTAAGGCTCTTCCCTTTTACTGTGAAATTTTTTTTCTTGCTTCTTTTATGGCAGATAATTTACTCCATTATACCTTTCCCTTTTCCTTTTAGTATATTCTTCTCTGACTCCTTAATTATATATTTAAAAAGATATTATCTCTTTATATTCAACTCACAGCTGTGCCTTCTATTTATATATAATGACAAAGTTCTTATGAGTTACAAATATCATCTTCCCATGGAAGAATGTAAATAGTTTAACCTTAAATCTCTTACAATTTCCCTTTTCCATTTATCTTTTTGTGCATTTGAAAGTCAAATCTTCTTTTCAGCTCTGGTCTTTTCATTAAGAATGCTTGGAAATTCTCTATTTCATTGAATATCCGTTTCCCTCACTGAAGAATTATAGTTTTGCTGGGAACGTGATTCTTGGTTGTAACCCTAGTTCCTTTGCCCTGTGGAATATCATGTTCTAAGCCCTCAAATTTTTTTTAATGTAGAAGCTGCTAAATCTTGGAATATCCTGACTCTGGCTCTATGATACTTGAATTCTTTTTTTCTGGGTGCTGTAATATTGTTTTCTTGACCTGGGAGCTTTTGATTATAATATTCCTAGGTATTTTTATTCTGGGATCTTTTTTAGTAGGTGATTTCTAATTCTAGAATATCATGGCCATTTTCTTTGATAATTTCTTGAAAGATGATGTCTCGGTTCTTTTTATTGTTGTTGTTGTTCGTGGCTTTCAGATAATCTAATGATTTTTAAATGATCTCTCTTGGATCTGTTTTACAGATCAGTTGTTTTTCCAAAGCAATATTTCACATTGTCTTTTATTTTTTCATTCCTTTGTTTTTTAAATTCTTTCTTGATTTTTTCATAGTCATTAGCTTCTATTTAATCAATTCTTCACTGAGTTTTTGTATCTTCTTTTCCATTTGGCCAATTCTGTTTTTTAAGGATTTTTTTTCTTCTTTAGTGAATTTTTTGTGCTTCTTTTTCCATTGAGCCAATTCTGCTTTTTCAGGGCATTCTTCTCCTCATTTATTTTTTGTATCTCTTTTACCATTTGTCATATTCTGTTTTTTAAGGTATTTTCTTCAATATTTGTATGTATGTTTTCTTTATCAAGATGTTAACTCATTTTCATGATTTTCTTGTATTACTCTCATTTATCTTCCCAATTTTTCCTCTACCTTTATTACTTGATTTTAGAAGTTTTTTTGAACTCTTCCACGGCTTGAGACCAATTCATATTTTTTCTTGAAGGCTTTGGATGTTGGAGCTTTGACTTTGTTATCTTCTGGGAGTATTTTGATCTTTCTCATTACCATAGTAATTTTTTATGGTCAGAATATTTATTTCTGTTCTTTGCTCATTTTTTCCAGTCTATTTCTATTAAAGTCTATTAAAGTAAGGCTTTGCTTTCAGAGTGAAGAGCAAACTGCCATAAGTTTCAAGGATTTTATATAATTGTTTTCAGGAACTTTTAGGTATCCGTTAGTTTTCAGTTCTTTCAAGATGCAATAATCTAAGCAGAGGTGCATTTACTATTCTCCTGGCCTCTGACTGGGTCTGTAGATAACCACAAGCACTCTTTTCTGCCCTGGGTCCCTGATCTACTATGACTGCAAATTCTGGTTTTTCTTGTTACTCCTTACCCTGGGACTATAACCCAGGTCTATGACCTGGATCCAAGTATTTGCAAAGTTACAGAGTCCTGCCTCAGTGCTAAAAAAAAAAAAAAAAAAAAAAAAGACCTCTGTAATCTCCTTCGGACCAGTTTTTTGACCCCTTTACCATCCCAGGGCCAAGAGCTCTGGAAGTCTCCATTACACTGCGGATTTAGTAGTTCCCAAGGTCTCCTCCTGGGTTTGCTGGGGCCAGAACTGTGCTGGCCCTGTGCTCACTATCACCTAGGTGCAATAGACTTCTAATTTTATTTAGGCTAGAAAATTAATTTACCCTGTTTTGTGGATTCTGCTGCTCTAGGAATTATTTTTTGGCAGTATTTAAGGGTGTTCGGAGAGGTTTTGGGGAGTGCTCAGGTGTCTCACTGCCTTTTTCCTTCATTTGCTTAATGCACTATTTCTGTGCTCTTTTTACCTTTGTCCCCATCCAGTACCTTCCTGTACCCATCCATCTGTTCAGCTTTTTTTTTTTTTTTTCTTTTTTTGTTTATTGTCTTCTCTCATTCCAGGATGAGTTCCTTAAGTGCAGAGATTGATTTCTTTTCTTTTCTCTTTCTTTCTTTTTTCTTTCTTTCTCTCTTTTTTTTTACAGAGGAAA